>NC_140167.1:59985480-60305952 GCF_963971535.1 Notolepis coatsorum
CCCCCCCCTCACAGTGAGCTGTGGTGTTCCACAAGGAAGCATACTAGGACCGCTACTATTCCTAATTTATGCAAATGACATGTCGTCAGCTTGTGACTGCAACTTGTTCCTGTTTGCGGACGACTCAGCCCTGCTGGTCTCTGACAAGAACAAGTTACAGGTTGAAAAAGCCCTCAGCTCGGAACTAGGCAAAATCTGCATATGGCTCGCCGACAACAAACTATCATTACACATGGGCAAAACAGAGTCCATTCTCTTCGGTTCAAATAACAAACTCAGCAAGACCGACGGCTTCTCGGTTACAGTGGGTGACAATATTATCACAAGGAAAGATGAAATTACCTACCTGGGTTCCATCCTAGAGGCTAATCTTTCCTGTGACAAAATGGCATCCAATGTAATAAAAAAAGTCAACCAACGAACGCGATTCTTGTACCGGATCTCCTCTCTGGTAAACAAGAATACCCTGAAGACTCTAGCAGGAGCACTCATTCAAGGGTACTACGACTATGCTTGCACCTCATGGTACCAAAGCACCTCAAAGGCACTAAAAAACAAATTACAAACATCTCAAAACAAGCTAGTCAGACTACTACTTGACCTGACTCCTAGAACCCACCTCACCCCTGCCCACTTTGACAACCTAGGATGGCTTAGAGTAGACGACAGAGTACAGCAACTTGCAATGGGCCTGGTCTACAAGATACACTACGCGACCAAGGTACCCATGTACATGTCAAAATACTTCCCAAAGGTCAGTGAATACCACGATCACAACACCAGAGGGAGCTCCACAAATCATGTAAAACCCAGATTCGGCTCAAACAAGGGACTAAACACGTTTCGCAATTATGCCACATCAATGTGGAACGCCCTACCTAAAGCTGTAAAGGAATGTGAATCACTACCCACCTTCAAAAACACTCTCAAAAAACACCTACGTGAGACTGCAATTCGAAACTGGCCCCTACAAATGTCCTAACCTAGTTGTACAGTAAATGACCAAGTAAGGCTTTGTCAATATTCCAATGTACAGTGTAAAATGTGTGTGTGTCCCCTTCCCAACCCCCCCCCCCCCCCCCCCCCACCTCCAATGTACAGCCCTTACCCAACCCACCCAACCCCACCCCACCCAACCAACCTCCTCCAATGTACAGTTTCTATGCCAAATGTATATACACTCCTTTTCTGGACACTTTTGTATCACAAACAGTACTGTATTTGCAAATCTGATATGTCATAAATGTATAGATGTAGCAGTACTGTCTATCTGTATGTCATGTATGTCATATATGTTATGATGAATTGAAAATGGGGGACCCTGATGTAAACAAGACGAAAGTCTTTCTCTGGTCTGCATCCCCTTAACAATTGTATGTATTGAGCTGTACTGTACTGTACCCATTCTGCAATCTGTTAATAAACTTTTCAATCAATCAATCAATCAGGGAGACACACTGCAGGCTCCGAAGGAAATGTCCCTCTAGTGGTGTTGGAAGGGAAGGGAAGGCAAGGGAAAGGAAAGGAAAGGAAAGGAAAGGAAAGGAAAGGAAAGGAAAGGAAAGGAAAGGAAAGGAAAGGAAAGGAAAGGAAAGGAAAGGAAAGGAAAGGAAAGGAAAGGAAAGGAAAGGAACGGAAAGGAAAGGAAAGGAAAGGAAAGAAAAAAAAGGAAAAGAAAGAGAGAAAGAGAGAGAGAAAGAGAAATAAATGCCACATTGTCATTATCGTAATAGGCTAATAGGACTTTGGGTATACATTATTAATGGTTGGCACTGGTGGGAATGGAAACCTTAACCCTAGATGGGTCAGTGTCTCGACCTGTTGAGGTACACAGGAGGACCATGAAAACAGTCAGGTGTTAAATGTCCTATAGATAACATACTTTTTAAATGATTAGTCTACAAAATAATTTATCTATAGCACCTTTAAATCAAATGTATAAAAGTACAATGATACTGTAGAGAGTGCAGGTAGTAGGCTATGGAAGAGACACTTTGATGCTGTAGACTAGAGAGTGCAGGTAGTAGCCTATGGAAGAGACACTTTGATGCTGTAGTGTAGATGTGACGGATCATATTGGTCTGCGTTGTGTTGATGTTAAATGTTGATGTCCCGAGGGGGAGTCAAACAGGGGGCTCCCGCGCCACGGGCGACAACACAGGCCGCTGCACTAAGAAGTGAATTCACTCCTAACTACCGTACCTATGCGTCTGTTAACCCTGTTATGAGGAAGTGAGTTTAACTTACCAGCCCCCGCACTGCCACAGTCACTCGTCAACACACCTGTTTCCGTGACTGTGGACATACCCACGGGCTTCCCCGTTACACTCACCTCCCTAAACTCACGCCCCTCAGGACATCCGGGTGGCGTCTATATTAATCCCAGCCGAAGAGTGCGTCGCGTTTCTCTGATTGGCCATGATGCCCATGTGACCGCGGCGCGCGGTAGAGCGGATAGGCTCCTGCCTCCACGTCAAGAAAGACAGACAGGCATTCTATTGCCATGCTCTGCGACAAACCCTAACCTTAACCAACTCCAAAATAATGCCTAACCTTAACCATAACCTTAACTTAACCCTAACCTTAACCAACTCCGAAATAATGCCTAACCTTAACCCTAACCTTAACTTAACCCTAACCTTAACCAACTCCGAAATAATGCCTAACCTTAACCCTAACCTTAACTTAACCCTAACCTTAACCAACTCCGAAAGAATGCCTAAACTTAACCGGCGAAAGAATGCACGTTTATAGCGAGAGATGATAAACGTAAAAAAAAAAGAAAAAAAAAATTTAAGTGATTTGAACTTGTCACTAACCGCACCGCAGGCTCCACAGCAAGGCGGCGAACGAGTTGAGCTAAGCGTCGATGGAAAAACAGCTGGGATTACGGCTGTATAATGCCGCTCCGCTCTGCCGCTGCCGCGGGGCGTGTCGCGGCCAATCAGGGAAAACGCGGAAGCACTCGGGAGCACTCTTCGGCTGGGATTAAAGAATAGGCATCCGGGTCACTGGGCACCACTGTGACGGATCATACTGGTCTGCGTTGTGTTGATGTTAAATGTTAATGTCCCGAGGGGGAGTCGAACAGGGGGCTCCCGCACCACGGGCGACAACACAGGCCGCTGCACTAAGAAGTGAATTCACTCCTAACTACCGTACCTATGCGTCTGTTAACCCTGTTATGAGGAAGTGAGTTTAACTTACCAGCCCCCGCACTGCCACAGTCACTCGTCAACACACCTGTTTCCGTGACTGTGGACATACCCACGGGCTTCCCCGTTACACTCACCTCCCTAAACTCACGCCCCTCAGGACATCCGGGTGGCGTCTATATTAATCCCAGCCGAAGAGTGCGTCGCGTTTCTCTGATTGGCCATGATGCCCATGTGACCGCGGCGCGCGGTAGAGCGGATAGGCTCCTGCCTCCACGTCAAGAAAGACAGACAGGCATTCTATTGCCATGCTCTGCGACAAACCCTAACCTTAACCAACTCCAAAATAATGCCTAACCTTAACCATAACCTTAACTTAACCCTAACCTTAACCAACTCCGAAATAATGCCTAACCTTAACCCTAACCTTAACTTAACCCTAACCTTAACCAACTCCGAAATAATGCCTAACCTTAACCCTAACCTTAACTTAACCCTAACCTTAACCAACTCCGAAAGAATGCCTAAACTTAACCGGCGAAAGAATGCACGTTTATAGCGAGAGATGATAAACGTAAAAAAAAAAGAAAAAAAAAATTTAAGTGATTCGAACTTGTCACTAACCGCACCGCAGGCTCCACAGCAAGGCGGCGAACGAGTTGAGCTAAGCGTCGATGGAAAAACAGCTGGGATTACGGCTGTATAATGCCGCTCCGCTCTGCCGCTGCCGCGGGGCGTGTCGCGGCCAATCAGGGAAAACGCGGAAGCACTCGGGAGCACTCTTCGGCTGGGATTAAAGAATAGGCATCCGGGTCACTGGGCACCACTGTGACGGATCATACTGGTCTGCGTTGTGTTGATGTTAAATGTTAATGTCCCGAGGGGGAGTCGAACAGGGGGCTCCCGCACCACGGGCGACGACACAGGCCGCTGCACTAAGAAGTGAATTCACTCCTAACTACTGTACCTATGCGTCTGTTAACCCTGTTATGAGGAAGTGAGTTTAACTTACCAGCCCGCACTGCCACAGTCACTCGTCAACACACCTGTTTCCGTGACTGTGGACATACCCACGGGCTTCCCCGTTACACTGAGAGTGCAGGTAGTAGGCTATGGAAGAGACACGTTGATGCTGTAGAGAGTGCAGGTAGTAGGCTATGGAAGAGACACGTTGATGCTGTAGAGAGAGTGCAGGTAGTAGGCTATGGAAGAGACATGTTGATGCTGTAGAGCGTGCAGGTAGTAGGCTATGGAAGAGACACGTTGATGCTGTAGAGAGAGTGCAGGTAGTAGGCTATGGAAGAGACACGTTGATGCTGTAGAGAGTGCAGGTAGTAGGCTATGGAAGAGACACGTTGATGCTGTAGAGAGTGCAGGTAGTAGGCTATGGAAGAGACACGTTGATGCTGTAGTGTAGAGAGTGCAGGTAGTAGGCTATGGAAGAGACATGTTGATGCTGTAGAGCGTGCAGGTAGTAGGCTATGGAAGAGACACGTTGATGCTGTAGAGAGTGCAGGTAGTAGGCTATGGAAGAGACACGTTGATGCTGTAGAGCGTGCAGGTAGTAGGCTATGGAAGAGACATGTTGATGCTGTAGAGCGTGCAGGTAGTAGGCTATGGAAGAGACACGTTGATGCTGTAGAGAGTGCAGGTAGTAGGCTATGGAAGAGACACGTTGATGCTGTAGAGAGTGCAGGTAGTAGGCTATGGAAGAGACACGTTGATGCTGTAGAGAGTGCAGGTAGTAGGCTATGGAAGAGACACGTTGATGCTGTAGAGAGTGCAGGTAGTAGGCTATGGAAGAGACACGTTGATGCTGTAGAGCGTGCAGGTAGTAGGCTATGGAAGAGACATGTTGATGCTGTAGAGCGTGCAGGTAGTAGGCTATGGAAGAGACACGTTGATGCTGTAGAGAGTGCAGGTAGTAGGCTATGGAAGAGACACGTTGATGCTGTAGAGCGTGCAGGTAGTAGGCTATGGAAGAGACACGTTGATGCTGTAGAGAGTGCAGGTAGTAGGCTATGGAAGAGACACGTTGATGCTGTAGAGAGTGCAGGTAGTAGGCTATGGAAGAGACACGTTGATGCTGTAGAGAGTGCAGGTAGTAGGCTATGGAAGAGACACGTTGATGCTGTAGAGAGTGCAGGTAGTAGGCTATGGAAGAGACACGTTGATGCTGTAGAGAGTGCAGGTAGTAGGCTATGGAAGAGACACGTTGATGCTGTAGAGAGTGCAGGTAGTAGGCTATGGAAGAGACATGTTGATGCTGTAGAGAGTGCAGGTAGTAGGCTATGGAAGAGACATGTTGATGCTGTAGAGAGTGCAGGTAGTAGGCTATGGAAGAGACATGTTGATGCTGTAGAGAGTGCAGGTAGTAGGCAACACACTTTGAGGATGACAGAACATGGTGTCCAGGTAGACGCTGTGAGGAAATGGATTTGTAGATTAAGATAAATAAATACATTTATTGGAAATACATTTCAGAAAAAACTATATACTAACATGATATCTACACATCATTTTATATTGGATACATAGTAATTAATTGATCAATTAGTAAGTGTAAAGTGCAATACAGAATGGTATATACATATTTAGGTTAATTGAGCTGGTTATTGCACAGTAACTAATCAAGCAAATTAGTATTGATTGATTGATTGATTGATTGATTGATTGATTGATTGATTGATTGATTGATTGAAAACTTTATTAACAGATTGCAGAAAGGGTACAATACAGTACGGCTCATTACACACAATTGTTAAGGGGATGCAGACCAGAGAAAGACTTTCGTCTTGTTTACATCAGGGTCCCCCATTTTCAATTCATCATGACATTTGTACAGGTAGGGTTAATACATTGATATGTTTATCAATATTTGGATTGGCTGCCCTCTAGTGGTTAAAGATGGTCTGACAGAGCTGGCGTGGATATCCACGCAGGGCACTTAAGTTAAGACTTGTTCCATGATCTAAGTTGTCTTATGCAACAGGCAGAGACTTTCAGGAGGGTCAGAGACCAGCCCAAACAAGGGATCAAACTCCTGCCATGTGAACAGAACAGATCACGTATGACAGCCGTCTGTCAGTCATTGTGTTCTGCGCTACAGTCTTGTCCTCCAGGCATACAGTCTCGCGTGTGACATAGAGTTTAGTTTAGTTTATTAGACACATGACGTAAATGATAACATCCACATAACCTGTATCATTGTCGAGGATAACACAACAAAGTCACATTCTGGGTGTGAAAGGACAGATATACCTATAGGCCTGGCCTGGGCTACACTGTGTCTGTCTAGGGACTTGGTCCTTGTAGAACATTTCAATTGGGTCCAAATCATGTAATTAATATGGACAAAATACATTTTCATAGTCTAAAATACCTTTCTGAATAAAGTCTCACCAACAACTCAATTGTGGTTGATTAACTGCTGGTTATTCTCTAACAAGAAGTTTCCAAAATAGCATGAGGGGCTATTATTGGATTCTAAAATAAGGTTAACAGATATTTTTGGCACATAAGGCGCTAACTAATCAGTTTAATTCCATTTAAGCGAGTTATCTTCATGGAGGGAGAGCAGAGCAAAACAAACCCCAGCCTGGTCCACATGCTCCCCCCTGCATGGTCCACATGCTCCCCCCAGCCTGGTCCACATGCCCCCCCCCCTGCCTGATCCACATGCTCCCCCCCCCTGCCTGATCCACATGCTCCCCCCCCCCTGCCTGATCCACATGCTCCCCCCAGCCTGGTCCACATGCTCCCCCCAGCCTGGTCCACATGCTCCCCCCTGCCTGGTCCACATGCCCCCCCCCCCCCCCCCCTGCCTGGTCCACATGCTCCCCCCTGCCTAGTCCACATGCCCCCCCCCCCCCCTGCCTGGTCCACATGCTCCCCCCAGCCTGGTCCACATGCTCCCCCCAGCCTGGTCCACATGCTCCCCCCCCCCTGCCTGATCCACATGCTCCCCCCAGCCTGATCCACATGCTCCCCCCAGCCTGATCCACATGCTCCCCCCTGCCTGATCCACATGCTCCCCCCCCCCCCCTGCCTGATCCACATACTCCCCCCCCCCCCCCCTGCCTGATCCACATGCTCCCCCCTGCCTGGTCCACATGCTCCCCCCTGCATGGTCCACATGCTCCCCCCCCCCTGCCTGGTCCACATACTCCCCCCCCCTGCCTGATCCACATGCTCCCCCCAGCCTGGTCCACATGCTCCCCCCAGCCTGATCCACATGCTCCCCCCAGCCTGATCCACATGCTCCCCCCTGCTTGGTCCACATGCTCCCCCCAGCCTGGTCCACATGCCCCCCCCCTGCCTGATCCACATGCTCCCCCCCCCTGCCTGATCCACATGCTCCCCCCCCCTGCCTGATCCACATGCTCCCCCCAGCCTGGTCCACATGCTCCCCCCAGCCTGGTCCACATGCTCCCCCCAGCCTGGTCCACATGCTCCCCCCTGCCTGGTCCACATGCCCCCCCCCCCCCCCTGCCTGGTCCACATGCTCCCCCCTGCCTGGTCCACATGCCCCCCCCCCCCCCTGCCTGGTCCACATGCTCCCCCCAGCCTGGTCCACATGCTCCCCCCAGCCTGGTCCACATGCTCCCCCCCCCTGCCTGATCCACATGCTCCCCCCTGCCTGATCCACATGCTCCCCCCAGCCTGATCCACATGCTCCCCCCAGCCTGATCCACATGCTCCCCCCTGCCTGATCCACATGCTCCCCCCCCCCCCCCCCCTGCCTGATCCACATACTCCCCCCCCCCCCCCTGCCTGATCCACATGCTCCCCCCTGCCTGGTCCACATGCTCCCCCCTGCATGGTCCACATGCTCCCCCCCCCTGCCTGGTCCACATACTCCCCCCCCCTGCCTGATCCACATGCTCCCCCCAGCCTGGTCCACATGCTCCCCCCAGCCTGATCCACATGCTCCCCCCAGCCTGATCCACATGCTCCCCCCTGCTTGGTCCACATGCTCCCCCCAGCCTGGTCCACATGCTCCCCCCAGCCTGGTCCACATGCTCCCCCCAGCCTGGTCCACATGCTCCCCCCTGCTTGGTCCACATGCTCCCCCCTGCCTGGTCCACATGCTCCCCCCTGCTTGGTCCACATGCTCCCCCCTGCCTGGTCCACATGCTCCCCCCAGCCTGATCCACATGCTCCCCCCTGCCTGATCCACATGCTCCCCCCCCCTGCCTGATCCACATGCTCCCCCCCCCTGCCTGATCCACATGCTCCCCCCAGCCTGGTCCACATGCTCCCCCCAGCCTGGTCCACATGCTCCCCCCAGCCTGGTCCACATGCTCCCCCCTGCCTGGTCCACATGCCCCCCCCCCCCCCCTGCCTGGTCCACATGCTCCCCCCTGCCTGGTCCACATGCCCCCCCCCCCCCCTGCCTGGTCCACATGCTCCCCCCAGCCTGGTCCACATGCTCCCCCCAGCCTGGTCCACATGCTCCCCCCCCCTGCCTGATCCACATGCTCCCCCCTGCCTGATCCACATGCTCCCCCCAGCCTGATCCACATGCTCCCCCCAGCCTGATCCACATGCTCCCCCCTGCCTGATCCACATGCTCCCCCCCCCCCCCCCTGCCTGATCCACATACTCCCCCCCCCCCCCCCTGCCTGATCCACATGCTCCCCCCTGCCTGGTCCACATGCTCCCCCCTGCATGGTCCACATGCTCCCCCCCCCTGCCTGGTCCACATACTCCCCCCCCCTGCCTGATCCACATGCTCCCCCCAGCCTGGTCCACATGCTCCCCCCAGCCTGATCCACATGCTCCCCCCAGCCTGATCCACATGCTCCCCCCTGCTTGGTCCACATGCTCCCCCCAGCCTGGTCCACATGCTCCCCCCAGCCTGGTCCACATGCTCCCCCCAGCCTGGTCCACATGCTCCCCCCTGCTTGGTCCACATGCTCCCCCCTGCCTGGTCCACATGCTCCCCCCTGCTTGGTCCACATGCTCCCCCCTGCCTGGTCCACATGCTCCCCCCAGCCTGATCCACATGCTCCCCCCTGCCTGGTCCACATGCTCCCCCCAGCCTGGTCCACATGCTCCCCCCCCTGCCTGATCCACATGCCCCCCCCCCCCTGCCTGGTCCACATGCTCCCCCCTGCCCGATCCACATGCTCCCCCCCTGCCTGATCCACATGCCCCCCCCCTGCCTGATCCACATGCCCCCCCCCCCCCCCCCCCCCCCCCCCCCCCCCTGCCTGGTCCACATGCTCCCCCCTGCCCGATCCACATGCTCCCCCCTGCCTGGTCCACATACCCCCCCCCCCCCCTGCCTGATCCACATGCTCCCCCCTGCCTGGTCCACATGCTCCCCCCAGCCTGATCCACATGCTCCCCCCTGCCTGGTCCACATGCCCCCCCCCCCCCCCCCCCCCCCCCCCCCCGCCTGGTCCACATGCTCCCCCCTGCCTGGTCCACATGCCCCCCCCCCCCCCCCCCCCCTGCCTGGTCAGGAAGACCAAGACAACGGTTAACACGGTGTGGGAAGCCAATATTAGACTGTAAATCTAAAACCAATCTCGGTCACATAAGGCGCTGAATAATCTGTCTGATTCTTTAAGTGAGTTCTCATTGAGGGAAACCAAGAGACAACAAAAGGCCAACCTGACTTTAGTTGACATTGATGCAAAGCTCTCTCTTTCAGTGTGTCATTGTTTTAACAATTATTTAATTTATGCCATTTATTTGTTAATTTATATATTTATTTATTTATTTATTTATTTTCTTCCTGTGTGTTGTCTTGTTATTTTGATTTTGTCAAACATTGTTGTAAATGACGGAACCTTAAATGGCTGCTTTTTTTTTTTTTTTTAAGACTTTAAATACAGGTTTGAATGAATGAACATGCATCCTCGTTATGTCTGTGGAGAGGGTGTAGACTACCACATGCCTCCCCCGATACATGTGAAGTTGCCAGCCTCTTCTTTTCACCTGACAGCTAGGAGTTTCACTGGGAGAGCGTAATGCATGCCGAGATTCACGTCATCACCCCCAGATCCCCTCCCTGCTGAACAGATTGAAAGACTTTCGTCTTGTTTACAACAGGGTCCCCCATTTTCAATTCATCATGACATTTATGACATACATGACATACAAATATACAGTATTGTTTAAGAGACAGAGATCATAAAAGAAAATATATACATTTGAGGGGGAAGAAACTGTACATTGGAGGGGGTTGGGACATTTACAGGAGCCAGTTTCGATTTGTAGCCTCCCGTAGGTGCTCTTTGAGAGCGGTTTCGAAGGAGGGTAGGGATTCACATTATTTTACGGCTGTGGGTAGGGCGTTCCACATTGTTGTGGCATAATTGCGAAACGTGTTTAGTCCCTTGTTTGAGCCGAATCTGGGTTGAACATGATTTGTGGAACTCCCTCTGGTGTTGTGGTCGTGGTATTCACTGACCTTTGGGAAGTATTTCGACATTGTACATGGGTATCTTAGTAGTGTAGTGTATCTCCTATCCAAGCTCCCGGAGGGTCATCAAAGAGAAGCCGCCTATTCTCAGTCCTTGCCCCACAATGGTGGAATGAACTACCCATCCCAGTTAGGACAGCCGAATCCCGTCCAATATTTCGCCGTCGACTAAAGACTCACTTCTTCAACCATTATCTGAAATGATAAAAAAAAAAAAAAAAAAAAAAAAAATCTAACCCCGACTAACCTTAATGTCATGCACTTGTCCTAATAAACTAACCTACACTGTAACACGCAACACTTTGATGAACATTGTTACTCAGCTGATAGAGTTATACCCTTCTTGCTGTCTTGTCGCACAGAACTTGTAAGTCGCTTTGGATAAAAGCGTCAGCTAAATGATTAAATGTAAAAAATGTAAATGTATCTTGTAGACAGCCGCCCCAACCGACCAGTAGGAGTCGCTATTGCAATGACCAGGACTCATACCCCACCAGCTTCCCACCTACAAACACAGCCGACACAGTGTTCGTAGGGATGACTGACGAAGCCGGAGGTACAGTACCGCTGTCGGGAATTGACCCCGGGTCTCTGCGGTGGTAGGCGAGCGCTTAGACCTCTACACCACCCAGTGCCATTTAGTAAGCCTTTAAGCCAATGAATATATAGAAAGTGTAGAACAGCATGTGTCATCGAGGGCTGCATGAGCTGTCGTCAAAAAATGTAGGGGTGTGTGTACTAGCACATGTACTTACTATTTACTTTGCAGTGATTCAGCATTTCTACAATAAAAATAGGTGAAAGGCACTAAGCTTCTCTCTTCTGATTGATTGTTGCAGGGATGTATAGGCTACCGACTGGTACAATTGGTTCAAAGATGAGTCCTCCGGGCGGCCGGGTGGCGCAGCGGTCTAAGCGTCTGCCCACCACCACAGAGACAGTGGGATCGAATCCAGCTGTGGTGCTTCCGGGTTGGCGACCGTCCATACTAACACAATTGGCAGTGTTAGAGGGTGGGAAAACCCGGCAAGGGTGGGTCCTGGTCGTTGTAAAACAGCGACTCCTACAGATCGGTCAGGGCGCCTGCACAGCGAGGTCGGATCCTGGGGGAGGTAGTGTCCTCCACACGTTACACTCCCCCAGTGAGAGTCCACGCTGCCAGGTGAAAAGAAGTGGGGATTGGCTACACATGTGTCGGAGGAAGCATGTGATAGTCTCCGCCCTCCCAAACCAACGGTAGGGGGCAGAGCACACAACAACCAGGTAGGGGATTGGGAATTGGCATAACGACTAACATTGGGATGGGAGAAAAACGGAAAAAGAAAGGGGGAAAAAGATAAAGTAAAAAAAAATATTTAAAAAAGATGAGTCCTCATAACGTTATTTGAGAAAACCTGGAATATGAGAACATTATTTGGTAACACTTATGTTACCAAATTAACACGTATTAACACTTATCTAGTAATGATGAAGTACTTAGGAATTAGGAACTATACGTTTACAGTGTAAACTGTTGATTAACCATCAGTTAGTCAAGTCCTGATGTCTCATTGCAAGGGAATCCTTTGAGAATGGCCTGTTTGTTAACATATTAGTAACAGTCCTTAGTCCTTGTATCAAGAGCTAAGTCAATCAACAAGACAATGAAAACCTTTTCCTTTTTCCTATTTCTGGTGCTGGGGCAACCCATTTGTTTACATTTGGATCACTGATTGGGTCTTTCGAGACTAATGTCAAAACCGGCATTTGGCACAAGCC
Source organism: Notolepis coatsorum (assembly GCF_963971535.1). Lineage (NCBI taxonomy): Eukaryota > Metazoa > Chordata > Actinopteri > Aulopiformes > Paralepididae > Notolepis > Notolepis coatsorum. The sequence continues at coordinate 59,997,829 of NC_140167.1, forward strand.
TACATTCTGCTTTTCTATCATAAAGGCCAACTTTTTTTTAGACAAATTGGAGAGGAGCAAATTGCCTGCAGCAGGGATAAAAACTGACAAATAAGACCAAACTAATGTGTTGTCATACCTTAACCGCAACACCACCCTTGTCTGCAAATTAAAGAATTTGAAGTGTCTGTAGGCCTACTGTAGTTGGGTGGGGTGATAGAGTTCATGTGTTGCCTTGTTCTGTTTGTTTGTTTGTTGTATTGTTTGATTTTGTTTTGTTGTTGATGATTATTATATGTATTGATTTTAAACTGTAACAATTACATTTGACTGATTGCTTGAACTATCAATACCCATCAAGGAACTGGTGTTGTAAATAAGCTTTGGCTAGTACATTAGCTTGGGCTATAGGCTATACACAATACATTAGCTTGGGCTATAGGCTATACACATGTACAATACATTAGCTTGGGCTATATGTATGCTATATGCTATTTATTATTATTTGTATTCCCTTATGACTTTATTTTGTTATTCATAATTTTACTGTCTATTCTATTCTACTATTGTATTGCACTGCACTATTTTACTCTGTCTATTGCTTTTTATTACAGGCTTTAAAACTGTGTAAGACCCAGGCCTAGAACTGCGCCCGAGAGGGAACTGCGCCCTGAGAGGGAGGTTTGCCCTGAGTGGGAGGTTCTAAGGGTCAAAGTGGGTATCAAACAAGAGGGAATACTGTCAGGTTTTAAACTGTGGATACCAAACAGAAGGTAAAGACGACTTTAGGGCTGACCTTCAAAGCTTTTTTAGTCAATCGAAGCTTCGGGGCCGAGCTTCGATTTTAATTCTAATATATACATTTATTTATATTTTTCTTTTATTATTATTATTATTTGTTTTATCTTATGTTGTGGGACTTGTACAGCACTTTGGTAAACGTTGTTGTTTTTAAATGTGCTCTATAAATAAAGTGGATTGGATTAATGAATTAAGTAGCCCCTTTCGTGACTGTGACGCAGCCAACAAGGTTTCACTCGGCTGCGCTGCCTGGGTGCAGCGCAGCTTTATATTGAAGAATTCACATCAATGGATTTGGTAGGTAGTCTGTGTGACTGTGCCTGGTGGTTATAGGTATAAATGATCATATATAGCGAGATATAGTGGTCTTGTGTGAGCATGCCTGGTGGTTATAGGTATAAATGATCATATATAGTGGTCTGTGTGATCATGCTTGGTGGTTATATGTATAGGTTACTATGAGTTGCTTTGTGAGAACATGAAGGCGCAAGATTTTGGAGGCAAAAAATAATAATAATATAAAAAAATAATAATATATATATATATATATATATATATTTTTTTACTTCGATTTTATTTTTTATGTTCGAAGCTTGTGCCATCGAACGAAGCTTCGAAGTATTTAAGACAGCCCTAGACAATTTTGAACTGTTAAACAGTAATCCAGAACTATTTTATTGCACTGTAAAAACTGTGATTTTATAGTATGTAGACCTGCACTTTATGTGATAAATTCATCATTCATGGCTTTTCTATTCTACTAAAACTGAATCAAACCATAAACAAAGTGGCCTGTTGGGATGTTAGATCCTAATGTGAAAAACTGTGATTTTATATGTCTGCCATCTTAATGCAGTTGGATCTCAGTGCACGGACTACAACGTGATATTACTTATATCATGCCAGTTAGGGTACCTTGTGTATACTGTTTACCTTTTTAATTACTACATACATTTTTTAATATTTTTTGTATTGCCTATATTTATTTGTATATATTTATTTATAAAGGGGAGTTATTTCCCAGTGACACCACCATACACAAATACACAATATTACTTAACTTAACCTGATGTTCACATGGTGTTATAAATACAGCAATAATGGTAATGACCAACCCACCTACGTCACAGTAATATATAATATAACCGATAGGGCATACAGACCCTCATCTGCACCTGTTTACTGATAAGAAATATTTTTCTCATATTTCTATATTCAGATACAATATTATTGCCATTATGTATTTATCCTATTACCCTGCCCATACCTGTACCTCCCCTCCCCCCTCCACAATTTCCCCAAGGGGATCAATAAAGGAATATCTTGTCTTATCTTATTTTGGCTGTGGACTCTGGGGGCCGTGCCATATTAATCCAGTTGGATCTCAGTGATTTCGACACTGTCTGTCAAAACATCCTAATTGAACGGCTTGAACACAGGGTTGGCATCGCAGGGTTCAGCGCTAAATTGGCTTTCCAATTACCTCAGGCTTAGGACGTTCTCAGTTATTGTCCTCCTCTGCTCCTGTCACCAGGCTGCAGAAACAAATGAGTGGGGGGGCATAAAATGTTCTCGGGGGGGCACAATGGTTTTTCAACACAGGTTCCCTTTTATACGTTTCAGCTGGGACAACGGCGCTGTGGCTTGCTTGGCGCTGCCCACGGTGCTGAACTAAACAGCAGAGAGGCAATTGAAAAATCGAATTTCTCTCTATCTTAAGAACATTCACTTATACAAAAACAGACTGAACGGATATATATAACAGACCTGCTGGGGCAGCGGACTGAGAGCAGGGGACACAAACAGGCTGGATAAGATGGTCACGAAGGCCAGTAGTGTGGTTGGGGTGGAGCTGGACTCCCTAGCGAGGGTGGCGGAGAGGAGGAACCTTGCTAAGCTCCAGGCCATCAGGGAAAACCCCTCCCACCCACTATACACAGACTTGGCTGACAGGAGGAGCATGTTATAGGCTCACACTACCTAAATGCAGCACTGAACGGCACAGGAAGTCCTTCATTCCGACAGCCATCAGAATATACAATGCATCACTGTGCCTCACTGCATCACTGAGCACAGAGTGACAGTTACCATCTTCCTGGACTCTTACTTTTTAAACAGCACTGTGCAATACTACACCTACTGTAGACTTCAGTATATTTTTACTGTATTTATTTACTGTATCTTTTATTCAATTTTTATTCTATTTCATTTTATTCTATTCTTAGGCCATTTGTTTTGTTATTCTTATTTGTGACTTGTTCTGTCTAAATGTTTAATGTTGAGTGATTTGCAGTGTCAAATTTCCCTCAGGATAATACATTTCTATTCTATTCTATTCTATATATTTGAAAAGTCTCCATTTATTCAACACTTCTGAATTCACTGACAAACTGAACTGAACTAACAAAAATAAGGTGCATAAAAAAGCAAACAAAATTCCTCCACAGGCTACCTACCATCATTAGTAGAGAGGCAAGCAGCGTTTGGGGACAGAGTGAAATCTTCTTAAAACACTGCCCCTCCACTCATTCCTGAACTTTTTTGTTAAGTCCTTCTCAAATGCCAACTGAATTAAATTGGCCTTGCGTCGATGAAGCATACTAAGGTAAAGATGTTCTTGAGGGTAGAAAACGTGCTAGCTTCAGTAGTGTTGTTGTTGACATCAGTGCCCACTAGGGCTGTCCCCGACTAAGGATTTGGATAGTCGACTTTGATTAAAAAAATAATAATAATAATAATAATTTACCAGGGTGGGCACAGCTGACTCAGTGGGCGGGCCCGGCCGCGTGAATATTAAAGGCAACCAACTTGTGTTCAGCTTTTCATTCAGCGTTTCTCTGATTGGCCACACGGCCACGTGACCGCCCTAGCACACGCCCTTATCCGAGCCGCGCCGCTCTGTGTGTTGTTACGCGGCAGAGAGTGGCCGCGCATGCGCATGAGGCTCCCCCAGGTGCTCTGAGAGGTGCTCGTTGGTTAATGCCTCGTTGTGTTGTTGTTGCGTTGTTGGTTAATGCCCCGTTGTGTTGTTGGTTAATGCCATATCGCCGCATCACTTGGTCATGGATCATTTGGTGGTCGAACCAGTTCAGACAGAGGTGTTTATTTATCTATTAATAAACATATCTACTAGAAACACTGGTGTTCTGTTGTGTGACTGTGCTAAACTCTTCCACCACATGACCGACATTTGACATACAGTACACCTCCTATCTTAAAACAAAAGCTTATCTTACATTCCGATAAAACAAAGTGTATTTCATTTTCAAGGTCTTGTGTGAGAAATACTCCTAATATTAGTATTCATAATATACTTCGGGGTTCTAAAATTTAAATAGTTATATAAATATTTAGGGATTTGGTTAAATAATAAGCTCTCTTTTTACACCCATGGGCCATGTGGAACACCTTTCTAAAAAGTTTAAAGTAAAAATATGTATAGAAACAAATCATGCTTTTCTGCTGCCAGTAAGAAGACCATTGTACAATAATCCACAATTATGTCTGTATTTGATTATGGTGAAATTATGTACATGCATGCCTCTCCCTCCACCTGAAAGCCCATCCACGCTGTGTATCATATCACTGGGTTTTATCACTGGAGATACATTTCTCACTCACCATTGTATTTTATATGAAAATAATTGTAAGTAGGTGAATTCTACACATCTGACAACGCCATCTGACAATATCATAATGATGTGTTTTCTATATTATATCCACAATCATTCATCTAAAAAATTGTATGGGCGTAAATACATGTTAAGATATTCAAAATCGTCACAGCAGTATAGTTTGTTTATACTTCAGAAGTATGATATTTGAACATGGTCCCCAAAATGAATGGAAGCGAATGAGGTGCCTGACGCCTGACACCTGGGAGGAATGGGGGCGTGTTGCAGCGTTGGGGATGTTTAAAAAATATAATTTAATATATAATATAATAATAATCTGGTCAGCAGCCTCCACTGATGTAGCGTGATTCAAACCCCCTCAATGTGCAGTTACGCAGCCTCCACTGATGTACAGTGACGAGTGAATCTGGTAGTTGGTTTATGACGTTACAATTATACATTATATAACGTTACAATGTACAGTTTCTAGTTAGTCAGTCAGCAGCCTCCACTGATGTTATGACGTTACAAACGCGAAATAACATTATACATTATGCTCCGCGAAATAACATTATACATTATGCTCCGCGCTTCATTCATCCATTTCATTTGGGACCTCTGCCGCTTGCAGGGACCTCTGCCGCGCTCTCGGCAAAAGGGGGCGGGGGGTCGTGGCCAATCAGAGAAAAGCTGAACACAAGTTGGTTGCCTTTAATATTCACGCCACCCGGAAGCAAACCGATTTCTCACAACAGTCGGTGCTTCCTACAGTCCAGCTGTATGACCGGAGGGCAACCCCATCCAGCCACAGCAAGGAGGACTGCAGTCGGGGAGTACATCAGCGGCGCGAACCCCTAATACGAAAAAGTCGATGGAGGTCAAAATGATCATCATCTTCCAGACACTCCAGTGACGAAGACAATATCGCCGTATTTTCTCGAAAATAGTGAGAGAGAAAATAAAGATATGATGTCAATGTATCTTCCCGTTCTTTTGTTTTCCAACTTTCTTCTACTAACAACCTCGTCAAGTGTGGGATCTACCGAAGGCACTTCCTTGTGGTGAAAGTGAAGAAGGAGGCGAGTAGATGACCACACACCTGCTTATGAAGGTAAGCGGATAGGGGTGTGGCCAGACGAATGTTGGGATGTAAAGGTACATTGTGGAATTTTTTATTCAGTGCTCGTGCACGAAGTGAAGTGCGTGCAGAATGACGCTGAGCGGCAGCCATAATGAAATAGAACTGTCTGTAGTGTGGTAGTGAAAGGGTTAACCGTCTGTAGTGTGGTAGTGAAAGGGTTAAACTTCTGTAGCGTGGTAGTAAAAGGGTTAACCTTCTGTAGTGTGGTAGTGAAAGGGTTAAACTTCTGTAGCCTGGTAGTAAAAGGGTTAACCTTCTGTAGCGTGGTAGTGAAAGGGTTAACTGTCTGTAGCGTGGTAGTGAAAGGGTTAACCGTCTGTAGCGTGGTAGTGAAAGGGTTAACCTTCTGTAGAGTGGTAGTGAAAGGGTTAAGCAAGGCGATGGACCATCTAAACCCCCACAGATGCTCTGGCGCAGGGGTGGCTCAGGCACCAGTGGAGGAGAAGCTGGTGGTCGTCTGGGTTCTAGACAACAGGATGCTGTACGAGGGTGTTATGGCCTGACGTTCAAACAGAGCTAATGAGCTAATGATGCTAATGATGGAGCATCGCCGTCGGTTGTGTGATAGTAAAGGGCTAACCTTCTGTATTGTCACAGTGAAAGGGTTAACCGGCTGTCGTGTGGCAGTGAAATGGTTAAGGAATAACCAAGAGGTGCGAGACAAACCGTCGCAGCACGTTCCGTGCGAGGAGCTGGCAGTGTTCGGCGCTTTGACAGTTTCCCGCCACAAATTAGATTTGCGTTAAGTCATATCGCCCCCAGGGTTAACATTCCACAGCAGCAACACTTTTATCTGCAACAGGTTCATCTTGGGGACACAGTGTTTGGTTTAAGACGTAACATGTTCCTCAGAAGGCCTCTTTAGCCTCCGCTATTTGTTCTAATTTGTACTTCATTGTAGCTACGCAGTAGCCTTTTATTGTGTTCAGAGAACACGGTGCTCTGTCGTCCGTCGGGGTATTCTCTATTACAATATATTTTGCTGTACTGTGGGTCGCCTTGCATTTAAATGTAGCCAGCCATCCAATACATTCACTTATCGAACATAACAGAGTTTAATTAATGGCATGTCAAATGATCTCTAATGAATTTAATTTCAGAACTGTCATAGATAATTGTATTTTATTCCTAAATATGTTCTTCTCCGATTACCTTTTTGTGCATTATAGAGCGACCACTTTCTATTGATTTCCTCTGTCTCTTTGCATCTCTCTCTCTCTCTCTCCCTCTCTGTCTGTCTGTGTATCTGTCTCTCTACCAAGTTATAGTAAGACCAAGCACAGGCCTCTAATTCCTGCACTTAAATCCTCTTAGAATCCATAAGCTATTTCAGTTCGGTCCAACCATGATGCCTCTAGCTTTCTTTAAAATCTCCATTAGCCCCAAGCTCATTGGCTGAAAGAGACACACACACACACGCGCGCATGTGGCACAAGACATATCACAGAGTTAGTGGCTGCGCAGTGAATAGTCCAAGGTGAGGTCTGTAGCACAAGCAGCAATCCATCGCAACTGCAGCAGGTAAGAAATACTTTCATTCAAAAATCATAATCACGGTTATTTTGGTCAATATTGAGGTCACGATTATTGACTCATTAACTTTGGAAACACATGCATTTATTGAACTTAAAATATTTGTAACAGTGGAAATGTAATAACTGAAAATCAAAAACATGACCTGGCTCAAAGAACATGACCTGGTTAAAGGTTGATTATGTTGTTTTCATAATTGTTGGAAGCCAAAATAGAGTGACTTTATGGAACTAGTACACAGTGCTGAAAAATAGAGGCCTTGCACAGGGTGTTTATGTAGTTTTGCATATAGCGACCATTGTTTCTTCATTTGCCATGTACAAAAACAATGGTTGCTATGGTACCAGCAGCCATGCTGGAAGACTACACAAACATTCCATGCAAGGCCTCTATTGGGCTAACGAGGAGGCTTCAGTATTTGATATTGACTGAATGTGTGACACAAACACCATTCTAAATTAAGTATTGTGGTGCAGCAGAGATGTCATGATGATGCAAAAAACAAGTTGAACCTTTGTTAATCCCCTTGGGGAAATTCCTCCTTTTGATGCATCCTACCTATTTAGGAGCAGTTGGCAGCCACACAGTGTGGCGCCTGGGGACCAACTCCAGTTGTAATGCCAGTACATTGGTCAAGGGCAATGGCCGGAAACCTGGCAAAAGGAAACCTAGCAAAAAATACAATTTCCTCTAATATCGCAATTGCAATAGCTGTCAAAATAATCACAACGTGATATTTCTTCCATATCGTTTAGCCCTGCTTGTACCACTACTATTATTACACTGTTTCAGTGATAGTTTCATTGTTTCAAAGACATGGCTTCTGCAAAAAGCAACCAATTAATGAATTGTGTTGTATTTGTACCTAAAAACAATGCTGATTTATTTTGAGAGTAAATTAGTTTGAATATGGACACCAGTGATGTCATTGACTCCTTGTGTTGTGTTGATTACAGCATCATGAGATTATGTAGATGAAAATATAGCAATACCTTGTCTAATAGGGACTGCTACCTTGTCATTTCATTGAGCTATAATTAATTAACACAAGGATTCAATGTCCCCCCGAAGACATCACTGGTGGCCATATTCAAATAAATTTACTCTCAATAACTGCCAAACTAAATGAATGTGCGCAAAACTGTTTTTGAGTGTGTGTGAGATTATGTGTAAAAATTGTCAAAATAAAAGTGCAGGTAAAGAACAAAGAAAGTTCATACACACAACCACAATATCTATTCTTGGATACAGGTTCAGAGAGGTTAGTGTGTCTCAGTGACTGACAGTGAAATAACCAGCCGTGGTGAGGAAGGATGGAGATTGCTTGCAGGAAGGAGGACTCTGCCTACATCAGATTTAATCCAATGAAGAATTAGCCCTGCGTAGGACATACTATCTACTGGTGCAAACACATGGCAAATCTGACGGAAGAAGAAGAAGAGGAAGAAGAAGAGGAAACCATGTAAAATACTATCAACAGTGACAGTGGCTTTGTACTCACAGGCCATATTGTGCATTTGAAATCAGAATGAAGGATGTTTGATGTTTATTACCAAGTACTTTGTCTTGTAGCCTAATAGCCTAAGTAGTGTCTTGCACTGTTGACTGACAATCTTTGGACAGTCAATTGAAAGAGGTGCCGATGAGGATGATAGAGTTGGGCTTCTTTTCTCAAACACAACCATGGTGCTAAAGCTACACTAAGGCAGAGGTAGAGATGCTATGAATAGGACTGAACAATTAATCAACGTTTCACTGAAATCGCAATATGGGCTAGTGCAATATCCAAATTGTGGAGGCTGCAATATTTGATCACTGCATCATTATTTAAACATTTTCTTCAATGAAAATGAAAACAATGACACAAAAAATACCATTCCCTCTAATATTGTGAATCATTCTCAATCTTGTAAACTTCTGGCATACATCTTTTCTCTGCTCGTGTAGCTTTTCTCTCTCTTTACTGTATTATTGCAAAGGTTATTGAAATACACAGAGAGGCTGAGAGGCTGCACTGCTTGAAAAAGGAACAACAAATAATCAAGGTTTTCTGAGTTGAGTGATTTAACCCTTTCTGACGTATGATCTCAGGCGTATGAACTGAATGTTCTAATAATAACGATGGCTACTGGTCAACGAAAGCTATGGCGTTCTAGAATAGAATAGATGAGAAAAAGAAAACATTCCGCCCCAAAAAACGTATACCTGAAATGGTTCAAATATGTTTTAACGGTTTTCTTTTCTTTTTTATTTCAAGTTGTTGGTTGCCAAAATAATTTGCTCCGTTTCAAATGGACCTGTAGCGGCCAGGGCGGAAAACAAACTGGAGATACCCGATAGTGCTGCTAATCCTCTTACGCCACAGTCATTTCATTATCATGGGTCTTTCTAGGCATTCAGCGCTTCAGTCACGCAGGTACAATAACCTAAATGGAAATCCAAAAGAAGAACCAACCAATGTCGCAGGCCTGAGTTATACATTTTTGATATATTAGCTATAGGTACAATTGTTTTTTATTCATGGTTTTGTTGAAAGATAGAAATAGAATAGAACTTTATGGTCCAACCAAAGCTGGGAAATCATATTTGGCTTCACCCCAAGCACAACAAGAAAAACACAGACAAGCCCTTATTGGGCTAATTGGCCAATCAACCCATCAGCACAGTACAGGTATATACTGTGGTGAATAAAGCCGATTGTGAACCTCTCCTCTCCTCCCAACAGGTAACCATTGGCACGAATATCTGGCACTGAACCTTGAAATGGACGACAACGTAATCCAAACACAAACAGGTGAGAGGGAGGAGTCCTTGGCTGGTTGTTTTTGATTTTGATTTTAAATCTTTATTTCGAACATGTAAATACAAACAATATAAAATCAAAACAAATCATTGATCTCTATGAAATGGAAAATAAATAATAAACAAAAACAAAACTCAATTTACATGTTTGAAAAGGAGTAGGAAGAAGTATACACTTATTTAATCCTACCCCTTTTCCACTACTCAAATGAGTGTACTAATTTAAAACATTACAAAACAAATATATAATATATGCACTAAGGACTTTTAAATTGAGTTCTCCCCTCAGATTATAACCCCCTCTCTATCAAAGAACAGTTCTTGAATGTTTCCTGGAAGTACATTACCGTTTGCTTTATACATTAATTGTGCTGTTTTAAATTCCACAAGATCATTTAACTTTAATGTTTTTGACTTTAAAAATTATATGTTTGTGTGATCACTTTAACCTACAATGTGAACTATCCTTATGGCTCTTTTTTTCTTTTTACTACCTGGTCATCTTCATGTGTGAGTGCAGTGGGTCTGTCTGGGATTAAGGTGTTAATCCCATTCGCAAAGCACATTCACTTGGCCGCGTGGGATATGTGGCAACTGATTTAATGATTTAGTGGTGAGATTAAAGGTGCATAATCTATGAACTCTGGTTGCTGATCACAATGCAATGCCAACAAAAACAACTCTAATTCAGTCAGGAACACTTGTCATGAAGGTTAAACCGTGTATAGCAACAGATGGTTACAACATTTAGCTATGTATTTGACAGAAAATAAGCAGACACAGAACTCTACAAAATGAATGGAATGCGATGTAAAATTGCTTATACCAGTAATAGTAGAGGAGGCTAATTTGATTGAGCATCTTTTTCAAAAGGGATCTTTGTTATATTTTGGGCGCATACTGATTTCAAGTTTTTTGACGATTTACAAAAAACAAGGGTAAACTAGTTTGTAACAGTTAGGCTAGTTTTTACATCAAATTGAGAAAATATTTTATTTCCTGATATTTAAGCAGTTGACGAATGACGTGAATGACCTGTGAGTTTATCGCCTCTAGTTTATTTTCTCACCTGTCTTCCCTCTTCCTGTATCCAGCCTCTTTGACACAGTCTCTGATGGTGTATTACTGTCAATAGAGGGTACATCTATATGGTAATGGAATAGATGGGTGCAGGTGGAGGCTGGGGTGGTGGAGGGAGCTTTCAAGTTTCAAGTTCAAGTTCAAGTTTCTTTATTAGTTGACATGCAAAGATACAGAATACCTTCACATGGAATGCTTTTTTCTGTTATGCTCCTATGAGGATCATAGGACGCTTGGATCATACACATACAGCTCATTACAGTAATATTCCACAATTATTACATTTTAGATAGTAATAATGGTACAGAGCCTTGAGACAAACATTATGCATATTCACCACCGCAAACAGACTAATCAAATCAAATTAAATGTATTTGTAAGGCCCAACAACACACGTTAATGTCCCCATGGGCCGGACACGTCTTCTTTAAACAAGTCAAGAAGAAACATAACAATAAGTCAAGAGCAAAACAGGAACACCATAAGGTCCAACAAATTTAAAATAAATGCTAAATAAATGAATGAATGCAAACACTCCCAGACATACCCCACGCGAAGGTAAGGAAAAACTCACTAAAACCTAATAGGAAAAAATGCACCACAGGCAGTGTGGAGGAGAGAAACCTTAGAAGGGCCATTCAAGGGGGGATCTCCCTTCTTAGATGTCGGTGATAGTAGTGTTGCAGACGGACAGTTGGTAAGCATGCACTCATGTGTGTAGTGAAACACAGATGAGTGCATGCAATAGCAACTGAACATTTTGAAAGATTAAAGATAGAGCTGATAGCGATAGCAACATTTTGAAATATTAAAGATAGAGCTGATAGCGGATCTATTTGAGGCACAGGGGCGGCGCAAAGAGGGTCGCATCCTCCCCGTCTTAATCACAGGACGTTCAACACTCCGGTCATCGCTCCGAAACAGCCGGAGACAGGGAGATAGGGGGCGGCGCAGAGAGGGTCGCAACCTCCCTGTCATCATCGCGGGACGTCCAGCACTCCGGTCATCACTACGAGACAGCCGGAGACACGGAGACAAGAGGGCACGCAGAGAGGGTCGCATCCTCCCGGTCTTCATCACGGGACATCCGACACTCCGGTCATCACTCCGGGACAGCAACTCACAGGGAGACGGGACAGGCGTTAGACAGCTCGCGTGATTGTAGTGGCAGACATAGCAATAGATACAAGTGGTAAGCATATATGTGAATAGAATAGATATATGAAGTACCAACGCCATACAGCGACAGGGTGCAGCCAAGCACTGATGAGTAAGAGGCAGAACAGCTTAAATGCGCCGCCTTGTTGTCAAGAGTTTCAGCCATGTTTCATTACAGTATGATTGGTGCGCATCTCTGGCTAGCTGCTGACTACCACGTCCTGCCTGAAATAACGCCAAAGCTTCCATTACTAAAAAGGTGATTTTTCCTGATTTCCTCAAAGAGGCACGTTTGGTACTACTGCTTACTATATAAATGCGTTACACGTCTCAGGTAAGGGCAATGGGACGATTACGTTGGATTACTGCATTGCGTTCTCTTCGCTTTGCGCACCCATAACCATAACCTATACAACTCATAAAACAAAACAAAAGAATCATTCAAACTTTTAGGAAAATATCTACAGATATACAGTACTGTTTCATCAAGACATTTATGATATTTGTATGTCTTGTATGTCATAAATGTCTTGATGAAACAGTACTGTATATCTGTATGTCATGTATGTCATAAATGTCTTGATGAATTGAAAATGGGGGACCCTGATGTAAACAAGACGAAAGTCGTTTCTGGTCTGCATCCCCTTAACAATTGTTTGTATTGAGCCGTACTGTATTGTACCCATTCTGCAATCTGTTAATAAAGTTTTCAATCAATCAATCAATCAATCAATCAATCGCTGTGCTCCCTACTAGCATGGCCACCAGGACACCTAGACGGTAGTGTTTCATTACATTGCGACGGCGATGTTTACTGAACAACCAGCTCTGAAGAGATAAGTGCAGGCAAAAGTAAAGCGGAGAGACAGATCTGTTATCGATTTGGCAACTTGACACACTCTTAAGCTGCTTTCTCTACCTGCTCTTACACAACGGCAGTGCAATTAGCAGACTGTTGAGTGAGGGCTAAGTTGAGGCTTTAATCCTTGATGAACATGCGGCACGAACCACGGAGGCCACCAGTCATTCTGAGCTGCACGGTGTGCACCCTTCAAACCAACCCTGGAGCCTATTGGAGATTCACTGTTACACGCTGTACACTTGTCAATCACAGGACAAGTGCTGGAGTGAGGGCTTTCCATTTGCCTCCTGACTCAGTGCTCATAACAAAGATGGCTTGTGCATTACTTAGCGACTGTACTGGTGCATTACTTAGCGACTGGACTGGTGCATTATTTAGCAACTATGCAGACATGGCTAATGGCCCAGATAGAGCTAATGGTTCAGAGGTACCTATACCAACCAACGTTTATTTAAAATGCTTAATGGAAATCAATGCATTTTTATTCTGCTTCAATGATTCTTAATCGACTGTTAAGTGATAGTGTAGTATTTAATGCTGCTGCATCAGGAAGCACATGATGCTGGCCTAATAGTGAATCCTGGATGTGCTTCTTGCTCACATTAGAAAATAGATGTCCTATTTAAGGTTGAAAACATGCGACTCATCAGGCTGCGACATTGATGTTTTAGCCTCCAAAGGCCTTCACCAAACTCTCTGATGAAGGCCTATGATATTATGGACTAAAAGTCAATGTCACATTGCTTAGCCCTTAACGTTTTTGTACAAATAAACCTCCATTTCTTCTACTGTGAGCAAGAGGAGCCATTCTTCTCTTGAATTGGCTATGAAGCCTCAACATACTACCTGTTGCTACCAGGATTAGTGGCAAGTATTGAGTGTCCTCAACTCTACTCAACACAGTCTCATCAGAAAACGTAAATAAAGTACTAATCTCGACCACAGGGAAAAAGGTACGTACATGTACATATGTAATGTACATTTACGTATTGGATACATAATATATTTGCAAGATTTTAAGCAACATCGGGCTACTCAACTACTATCTGAAAGAGGGGGAGTGAACTACATATTCTCCTTCCTAAAAAAAAATTACAAATCCCACCCCCTACTAATTACCAGTATTTGTTGGAACTACCCCATGCTGAAAGCACCGGATGGGCCCACCGTTCTATGTTGGTTGGTTAGAAACATCGTGAAACATCTCCCTCCATGGACTAATGAATTGTTATTGTCCTGATCTGCAGGCCCCAAGGGGGTGATCAATGATTGGAGGCGGTTCAAGCTGGAGAGCATGGACCAAAACAACCTGCCGCCTGCCAAGAGAGAGTTGCTGAGGCAGATGTCCAGCCCACAGAAGCCCAACGACGATACCAGAGGAGGCATCAACCGTAAGGTACCGTCTGTAATGTGTAGAGGTGGGACTCAAACGCAGGATAGACTGGCAGGAAGCAGGCGAAGCATAGAAACCCAACAACCGGTGTATTTACTAAAGGCAGCTAGACAGAAAAACAACAGGCTGACAGCCGAGCTGACTAACCTCAGAGAAATAAATAACTGAAATACTAAACTGGAAGAACTCTAGCAGACAGATACACATAGCAATACTTACAATAACTAACGATCTGACAAACCGAACGGGGGAAGAGCAAATATATATTCACATGGGGATGGTGATGAATGGGAACGCCTGGGATGATTATAGACAAGACGCAGCTGGGGAAGACTCAGACTAACATTGAACTACAAAACCTAGACAGTGAACATAGAACTACAGGACCAAGAAATAAGAGGGAGGAGGAGACAAATGGGGAAAACACTAAGGGAGGGGCGGGGAGTCCAGGGCCAGGGAGAAATGTGAACACTTATGGAGCGGGAGGAATGTTCATGTCCAGGGAAAAGTGGGCAGGTGGGACAGGATATTTTTTTATTTTTTGTATCCTCTTTTTCTCCGCCTGATTTTTCTATGTTTTTCCTCCCATCCCAATTTAGTCGTTATGCCAATTCCCCCCCTCCCCTACCTGGTCGTTGTGCGCATGTTCCCCCTACTGGTCGGTACAAGGGAACCCTGAAGTCTACCACATGCTTCCTCCGACACATGCGGAGACAGCCAGTGGCTCTCTTTTCACCTGGCAGCAAGGACTCTCATTGGTGAAGTGTAACGTGTGGGAGGTCACGCTGCCTTCACCACTTCCTGCCTTTCGCTGAGCAGGCGCCCAGACCTGACCTGTAGGCGTCGCTGTCCACAACACCAGATTACCACCCACGACTTCCCTCCCGCTAACTCAGCCAAACAAGTTAGTATGACGATCGGCCCAAGCCGCAGGCAATGCTGACTCCGGGAGTCGAGACCGCAGCCTCTTGCATTGGTGATGAGCGCAATCTCCACTACGCCACCCGACCGCCCTAGGTGGGACAGGATCTTGACACCGTCAGAGACTGTTCATGCCACCAGACCGCCAGAGCCTTCAGACACCCCTACTTCGACACCACTCTGTCCTTCCAGCTTCCTCCAAAAACCGCAGAACTTCTATAAAAAGCTTTGACTGTTTGAACTATTTGCACTGAAGAATGGGTGTAAACGTCAAACCGAGACGCTGCCATCTTTAAGTAGTACAATGAGCAATACCGGAGTAAACTTCTACACGGCACATACGGCATATGTACAAACAACAAGGAGAGTCACCTTCAGTGTTGATCTGCTGTATCTCTTCTTCTTGAAATAGTCTACAGCACATACTGACCAAGGTCATGTACAACTAATCCAAATGGCTTAGCTACTCTAAGGCCCAGTCCACACGATCACGGGTATTTTTGACACAGTTTTTTTTATTTTTTATTATTCAACAAAAAAAACTGCCCACACAACGTGGTTTAAAGGAAAACTCCAACATTTTGGGAAATTAGCTTATTTAACATCTTCCCTGGAGTTAGACAAGAAGATACATACCTTTTTTGTCTCTGTGCGTGCATTTAGCTTTGGGAACAGTCGCTCCGTTAGCGTAGCTTAGCTTCATCACTGGAAGTGGGGGGGTGCAATAGCCTGACGTTCCCTTACAGTGTCCTACAGTCACCAAATACACTCCAAATACGACTCCAAAACGTTCATGTAAACATGTTGTGACCTGTGTATTTACCACGTGGAGAAATAAAAAATAATTGAATTAGACAATTACGTTTTCTAAGCAAATATACTCGAAACAATTTCTTGCCTAAGCACTCGTCTCTGCGCGCAGTCAGTGATTTCTACGTGAAGCCGTGTTTGTGGACATTCTCATTCATTCAAAGGATCCGAACCGATTGAAGTTTATGGATACCATGACTTAAAATCCTCTTACCTTGACGATTAAAAGCCTCGCCAATTTAGAAAACAGTAATCCAATGGCTGGTATTGATAATATAATACTAACTACTGCACGTAGCTAACCGGAGCTAACACAGAACCGGATGGTCACTAAAGCAAATATGACTTCCTTTCTGGGGGTTTTCAAAATAAAAGTGCAACGTTTATAGCAGCGGGAAAAGTTTATTTTGTACATTATCTAACGTTAACACGAACCTAAACTAACTTTAGGTTAGTTGTAACGTTAGTTTAGGTTCTTGTTAACGTTAGATAATGTACAAAATAAATTGGGGAGGCTTTTAATCGTCAAGGTAAGAGGATTTTAAGTCATGGTATCCATAAACTTCAATCGGTTCGGATCCTTTGAATGAATGAGAATGTCCACAAACACGGCTTCACGTAGAAATCACTGACTGCACGCAGAGACGAGTGCTTAGGCAAGAAATAGTTTCGAGTATATTTGCTTAGAAAACGTAATTGTCTAATTCAATTATTTTTTATTTCTCCACGTGGTAAATACACAGGTCACAACATGTTTACATGAACGTTTTGGAGTCGTATTTGGAGTGTATTTGGTGACTGTAGGACACTGTAAGGGAACGTCAGGCTATGTGTGTGCTATGTGTGTTCTGCCTCATTTGTTGATGAAACAAAACCAATATCAACACAATTTACCGCCAAGAGCGGAGTTTAGTCTCACAAAAAGATCGCCGATTTTGTTAGCTTACGTGCTAACGTAATAATAAAGTAGTAACGTTAACGCTATAGAATTAATGGATGAAAACGTTATTTAACAGATTGCAGAATGGGTACAATACAATACGGCTCGATACAAACAATTGTTAAGGGGATGCAGACTGTTATAGTTTGGACTGGGTTCCTTATAACAATAACTTGACAACAGTTTAGCCGCAGCTACAGGTTTACTCTGAGCGTCAGGTCAGGAATGCGACAACAGACATCATCAGTCGATCACAACACTCTTCAACACAGACACGTTTCGAACAAAAGTTTGTTACAATCATTTTCATATAACGCTACTTGGGACAGCTCTGCTGTAAACACTGGAAATAACCTCGGTTTCCACACGCAACCACTGCAACCGGGATGCACGCAAAACTCCACCCTGGACTCCGGTTGTAAAAGAACACGGTTGCAGTGTTCCAAAACCCCGGTTGCGTGTGGGCGAACAGTGCAACCGCGCACATTAAGGCTCGGTTATATAACACCCTGTGTGCGTGTGGACAGGGCCTTAATGTAAGGGTAAAGTGAAGGATAACAGAGTAACTCTAAGAACTCTAACAGACCGACTTACGTATACTACAGAACCCAGAACCCAGCAAGCACCGACCGGAGTCCGACTGACGTTGTGTCACGACTTGGCATGAATTAGCCTTTCATTCTAAAATGAAACCTAAATGAGAACTCTGACCTGGGAAGGCGTGCCCTGACACTGTGAGAATGCTGTTAAGAGTGTGGTTACTAATTCTGTAAAGCAGTTGTAGCCTGCTTTTTAAAATCCTCATCTTACTTCAGTAATGCAGTTTAACGAACGTTGAAATAACAGACTGGCGTCGGGAAAAAATTTCCAGTAACACCTAATGAACTTCATAATGTTTGCTTGGAACTTCCAGCAAGGAGTAGCCTACAGTACTGAAGCAGCTGATATTGTGTGCTGATTTCAATATATTTAAATTTGAACTTCGTTATGCCAAAGTAAATCCCCACACTACCTACACTGTGTTCTGCACTTGCAATTAAAATATTTATTGGGAACAACATTTGGGTCATGAAACCTGAAATTCCCAGTAAATATAAGTGCAGAAGGCGGTGTTGGGGAGCTCTTTATTTAACAAATGATGACTTATGCTCCTGTCACCAAGAATATCTGTGTGTAAAAGGTCCTCTTTTCTATAATCACCAATCTTCCATCACTCTTTCAGATGAGCGTCCAGGAGTATGAGATGCTCAAAGAGGAGGACGAGGGGTGCATGAAGAAGTACCGCAGGCGCTGCATGGAGGAGATGCATGAGAAGCTGAGCTTCGGACCCAAGTTTGAAGGCGTGCACGACCTCGACAGTGGCGAGGCGTTCCTGGAGGTCATCGAGAAGGAGCACCACAACACCGTGGTCATAGTCCACATCTACAAAGCGGGGATCAAAGGGTGCGAGGAGCTCAACAACTGCATGGACTGCTTGTCCACGGAGTATCCCACCGTCAAGTTCTGCAGGATCGACGCGGTGTCATCGGGCGCCAGCGAGCGCTTCTCCGACGAGGTTCTGCCCACGCTGCTGGTGTACAAGGCCGGCGAGTTGCTGGGGAACTTCCTGGCCTGCACGCAGCACATGACGCAGGAGTTCTTCGCCACCGATGTGGAGGCCTTCCTCAACAGCTACGGGCTGCTGCCGGAGAAAGAGCTCCAGCTGGCTCCTGACGAGGAGGAGAACGACGTGGAGTGATCGGCTGGAGGGGAAGAGGGTTTGATTGATTGATTATCACGGAGAAGGGATCAACGATGGACAGCTGGATTGTTAGTTTGGGTTATAGAATATAGCACACCTAGATGCTCTGTTGGAAGGGGATGACAGTGGTTGCTATGTATCCCACAGTTCTTTTTCATTTGTCAGGAAGTATTCCTCCGACATGGGACCAGTGGTGGAAAGTAACTAAGTATTTGTACTTAAGTGCTGTTACTTAAGAATTGTTTTTAGGCACTTGTGCTTTATTTGAGTATTTCCATTTTAAGGAACATTTTACTTTTACTCCACTACATTTCAAAGGGAATATTGTACTTTTTACTCCACTACATTCATCTGTGAACCCATTAGTTACTAGTTACTTTGAAGAAAACATGGCAAAAATGTATGAAGATTATGTACTCTCAAATGTTAAGCCTGCCAACTTCAAGAGGGCATAATCGGAGCCAGCATAACTGGACCACATACCACTTTAACATAACCTTTAGAGGTCAATGGTTTGAGCAGATGATTCTACTGGTCCCATGCATTTGTTTACATTCAAAAGCTTCCTATGACGCTACCTTGGCTTCTCTTGCTTTTCACTCTAGCAAGCGCACAAGAGTTCATTATCTTGCTTGAGAGTTGGGCGAGAGAAACATTTTCACATTCAACTGGGGCTGACCCAAATTATTCAAAGCTTCTAAGCTCAAAGTCAACATTCAAATGCACTCTAGATAGCCACACAAAGTAGCAATACAATACAATTAATTAACATCGATCTTGAAAATAATTTCTTCTGAGACAAGGACATTTAGTCATGAGAACATTCAGAAAACCCATCAACTCCATAGCTCTCATCTACCTGCTGCTTTGAAACCTGGCTCAAACCAAAGAAGAATGAGGTAGTAGTGTGATGTTAAGTACATCATCATGTGACAGGCTTAGGCTACAGAAAGGTTTGATGTTACATTTATCATACTTGTGTTGTACTCTTTTTTTGCTATTGTGTTGCAGCGCTAATATGTCCCACATCCACACCATAACCCCTCCACCACCACCCATCCCCCCACCCCCACCGACCTCCCCCACCCACCCCAGGAGCTTTTATTATTTGCTGATAATTACTACTGAAACTTTGAAGCCCAAAATGTTGTATTCAGGACAGTCAACCCGAGCATCCTGGATGCCGGCTAGAATAATAATGGGTCACAGCCCCAACATTCTAAAATACAATAATAAGAAGAGGATGGGTCACAGGCCCAATATTCTAAACTAGAATAATAACAAGAGGATGGGTCACAGCCCCAGCGTTCTCACAGAAGTTATTCAGCACTGGGAAACAACAGTACTTCTTAAAATGCAATGTGTCTCCCAGTGGTAAAGGAGGAAACCATTTAATAATGTTTTTTATGTTTCTATGACACTGACCCATCCTGTTCTCATAATTCTAGGATGCTGGTGTTAGAGGTTTCATTTACATTAACGATAAGCAGACAATCCACGTTTTCTAGCCTCACAATTGTGTGTATTGGCTTGTAAAAAGAATAACCTATTGTTTATTTATCAATCGGTTTGTTTGTTAATACATTTATGTTAAACTCTGACTGGTGTATTCTGTACAGAATAGATTTGTAAATTCAAGGAGTGAGTCTAAATGCCAGACATGTGTGACTTTGCAAATGTGAGACATTCTCTAAAACAAAACAAGGAACTTGGAATCTCCACGTTCTCTTGCTACATTAGATCAGTGCATCATCAGGTGAATGGAAGGTCAAACTGAAGTTACTGTAGTCTGGATAGTGAAAACATTACTTCGTACACACGCATCCATCCTCTAGGTAGCCCGCAAAGCAGAGGTACAGTATGTTTGTTTCATTTGGAGGAGCTGTTCACAAGCTTGCAACCTGAATCATGTCATCACAACAAAGTGATCCCATTTCCTGTATTTGCTTGTCTGGAGGCGAGAGAAAGTCACGGAAATATCAACACGGATGATCGCCTAGGAGACATTTGTCTGTTGTCTTTCCTGTCGTGTTGTCTGGCTCTTAGCTTAAAGGAACACTCAACATTTTGTGAGACACATATTTGCCCCCCCCCCCCCCCCAGTGGCCCAGAGATATGGGTGCATGCTAGCCTAGCTTAGTACAAGGACTGGAAACAGTAGAGAGAAGCTAGCGTAGCTCCATCAAAAGTGATACTTGATACCAATTCTTCTTGTCCGACTCTGGGAAAGATTGCAAATAAATCCATTACCCAAAATGTTGGAGTGTTCCTTTAACACTAAGCATTATCTCCATCCTCGTATTTCCAAAGGACATGTTGACAATTGTAAATTGTGTATTGGAATACAATGGAAAGCATTAGACTTGTCTAGAGTGATGGGACAATTTTAATAAAAATATATACATAGTAACTCTGTCTGTGATTTGCTTTTCATACACCGGATACCATCCCATGGTGGCATAACTCACAAGTATTTAGAAGGATAGAGAGAGATACTTTCTGAATAATTTTTGTGTGTTTTGTCTGGGAGGGGGGAGGGGGGGGTACTCTAGTCTAGAGGCTAGAAAAGTGGGCCTGTGGCTGAGAGGTTGCTAGTTTGAATCCGTGGACTGGCTAGGAAGATCTTTCCCTGGATTACACGTGTGGAAATCTGGGTGGGGGCAAAGTAAACTGAAGATGCTCTCCTCTCCCCCAACTACTACCATCAAGTGAAGCTACTCAATGACCAGCAGTAGGATTATGAACTGGCCGGTCCCCAAGGTCATGGCTAGAATGCATCCGCATTTGTGCCATTCTGTTGAAATGCATGCTCAATGATCACACCCATATTTTTTCTTTTTCATCTCTATTTCAGGTTAACACTTTCTCTGCCATGCTTATATCCATCAATGTTTGATCACTGCCAGCACTGTAAGTCTATGGAGATGTTTACCTTCTTTGCAGGGCTATAACTTTTTAAATTGTATTGCTAAATTGACATTACTATGGCCCATTCAACATTGATTATCTATCGTTCAGGATGTAGGAACGTTTTACTTTTTCATTCACACATTCATACGAAAATACCATCTAGAGTATAAATATGTTTTTATCGTTTTCTGCAGTAATTCCTAGAACGTGAGATATACCGGTAGGCATAAATGCATATATTAGATTATCAAATGCCGTTTGATACCGATCGACGCTATATTAAAAATGTCAACTGTACATGGTCCTAAACATTATGACTGATCATGCGCGGGTGAATGGGGGGGGGGGGGGGGGGGGGGGGTTTATAATTCCGTGATCGTCGTTAAATGCTTCATGTAGTATGGGTGATATATAGATCAGAGCAGTTTGTATGGATAATAATGCACAAAAACGCTGAAACTCACGGCAGCTTCCTCTTAGCGTTGGGCGATGATACTGGAGCAAACAGATCCCAGTTATGTGATGGGGATCGAGGCGATCCATTTCCGGTTTGTATAATACTAATATAAGCCCAAATCATGTCGACTATTGAGTTATGGCAATGATCCATATCCACGGTGTGTGTCTTGAGTCCCGCGACGATAAACGAGTGGCCGGACGGATTTAGGGGACGGACCGAGCTCCAACGGGCATATCCGGTTTGGCAACTCGCTGATCAGCCACCAGGTGGCAGTATTGAAGCGTTGCAGAGTTGTACTGGCTCAGACAGCATCAGACCAGCCTCCGTGAGGGAAATATGAATATCATGGCGGAAATATGAAATATGATCAGAATAACGTCGTACGCCGTGATCTGGCAGAATTCGCATGAACTTGAAACACGTCGTAAGCCATTTCCGGCTGAGAAAGTGTTTAAGGTGAGGCATGATGTTACCAGTGAGGTTGAGGTTAAGGTTTAGAAACAGTGAGGTTAAGGTTAAGGTAAGGATTAGGTTTATAAACAGTAAGGCTGAGACGATATGCCATTTGGAAGAATCGATAAATCGGGACAAAATTATCGATAAATATCGATACTTTTATTAGTATATATATATATATATATATATATATATATATATATATATATATATATATATATTATTTTTTTATTATTATTATTATTATTTAAACAAAAAAATTATCTTTATTTTGCAGCAATTCTTTGTCGTTGCCGCCATCTTTAGTGTTACAGATTTCACCATTCAAAACTACCACAGTGATCCTTCTCATTTTATAGTCGTGGTCTCTGGGTGTGATGGAGGAGTGCACTGCATATTGAATGCACAGTGCAGAGTTGCAATTCAATTCAATTGAATTTACATTAAATGGGGATGTTTTAACTAAAACATGCCACAAGACCTACTATTTTAGTATAGTATATAAAGTATTTAAAAAAAGGTTTTTTTACATAAAAAGAAAAATCACAGTTTCACGCAGTTATCGATAATTATCGATAAGTGGTCTCAGCCTTAACACTTTCACTGCCACACACGAGATATCTCGGGTTTCCGATAGTTATGTTGAAAGCCACTTGAATTTTGATTATTATTTTTTTTAGCGATCTGAAATCATATTGCATCACGCGAGCCTACCCGAGTATACCCGAGCACCGCCGGCGATCATATGTGGAAAAAAGCGCCCCCTATCGTCTCCCAGATGACATAAGGGATTTTGGAATGGACTCAATGAAAATGGATGGGGAAAATAATCCGGTACTCCACATTTTCCAGTCCACTGATCCAGCTGGGGTTACCACAGTTCATTCTGGAGCCTCTCAGCCCCGCGGAATCATGTGTACTACTGTATCACGTTGGATCCATACACTTATCAATTTTTTCGAATGGTGATCAGGAATTGGAATATACCAGTTGGATACCATCTGATGTCAGGTAAGGAATCTATGTTATCAGTGTTAGGATAATCAGACTAATTTTGATGAAGATATAGGCTGTTATGTGAAATGGGCTCTTTCGGTTTTACTGATAAAGTCCAAGAGGAAATGAACACGGCGATTATCCGTGCGCGGCCTGAATGTGCTTGCGTGCATGTATAATATTGATCATCTAGCGTTTATTTGAAAACGATTCATAAATAGGCAGACGAATATCAACGTTCTGGAATATTCCAGTAAAAGACGATTATCATAGAATGGTCCAGAATGAACTGTTTTTTTATCTCAAAACGGGTGCTTTTCTAAATGCTCTGAAACGGAAATGAAGCGATAAAAAAACAATCTGCCTTGACAGCACTGACTGGAAAAGTAGTCTTTGATAAGCGACGGGCAGATTAGACACATAGCCATAATTTAAAACATAGATTAGGCGATATTAACGTTAACATTGAAGTGGACCGTGGCATCAAGGGGGTAAAAAGGAAAACCCGGCGTGGCACTCAAAGTGTTAATAAACAGTGAGGTTAAGGTTCGGGTTAAGGTAAGGGTTAGGTTTATAAACAGTGAGGTTAGGGTTAACACATTGGGTGCCAATGACGAGAAATCTCATTATTTAATCGTTATTTCTTTTATTAGCGATATCCATTCATTTTTCATCGATCCAGCCTCACGTTATCATTGGGAATGGCTCTGAGCTCGAAAAGGGCAAATACCGCCCCCTATCGTCTCCCGGATGGTATTGCACCCATTGGAATGGAGTCAATGGGAATGCATCAGAAAAAAAACTCCGGGCTCCACATTTTACTTCTGAGGCATGTAATCTGAGACTATTGCATCCACTGAGGGCACTGGAAGAAGCGTCGATTATGTGTTTCAAGGTATCAATAAATGCGATCGATATTTGGAATGGCGATCAGGAATTGGATTCATCTTTTTGCAGAACATCTGATCTGAGATAAGGACTTTATTTGACCAGTATTGGGTTAATCAGATTTTTTTTTTCACAGCGTTCACAATGTGTCTCCCGTGTGTGTACAGTGTGTGCGTAACGTTAGCGCCAGGCACGGCATAGATAATCGATTTTCAGCCCGCTTCTCTAGCGTGCATAAGTACACATATACTATCGATAATCTAGCGTTTATTTGAAAACGATTCATAAATCAGCCGGAAAATGACGACGTGTTGTGTGTATTCCAGTAAATGGCTATTACTGCAGAATCTTTTTTTCTTTCTAGAAATTTCCAAAACTATACTCGTATTCAAAACGGTATAAAACGGAAATGTACTGATGAAAAAACAATCCGTTTCGTACATGTTGACTGCAAGCAAGTCATTGATAAGCGACGGGTGTATTAGACCCATAGCCATAATTTAAGATATAGTTTAAGCGTTCGCAAATGTGCTCGTCCTCTCATTGATTAGAGCAATAATTCGTCATTCATCGTTAGCACCCAATGTGTTAAGGTAAGGGTTAGGCTTATAAACAGTGAGGTTAAAGGAAAACTCCAACATTTTGGGAAATTAGCTTATTTGCCATCTACCCTGGAGTTAGACAAGAAGATACATACCTTTTTCTTCTCTGTGCCTACACTTCCGGCATCAACATGGACGGTCGCATTCTACCCAGCTCCCGTAACCAACGCAACAGATCAACAACAAAAAAGTATTTTGCGCATTTTCTACTTTCCCTCCTGTGGATTATGGACTTGTACCTGAATTCACAACTCAAGCAACAGCTCCAGACAGAAGAGGAGGGTAGCGAAAACGCAAATCAGCAGTCCCATTGCGACTTCTACTTGTTAACGGGCATGGAGAGGAAACATCCAGCCTACGGAGCCACGACTATCCACTCAGTACTTACTGCGAATCCGGAACGAAAGAAATTACCCCCGACAGGCAAGTGTAATAAGAGATCAATGTTTTTATTATATCTGCTCATGTCGGGTGACATACATCAGAACCCTGGTCCCGTAATGACACGGAACCAGAGACTACAGTTAGATCTGCTGACCCAAGAAGCGGCAGCCAGCGTCGCCAGCACAACAGATCAACTGCTACCCACACAGACGGCGGCTAACGACATGATCAACGGCAACATTCCTCCTCTACCACCTCTGCAAAATAAACCACGAGAGGCCACAGCGAGAGGGAAGGAACCGGGGTTTACAACCGAGGCGCCCAGCACGTCGCGGGGACAAAACAGCGAGGCATCGCTCCTCACACCGGCTTCAGCCAGCAGTTGCACCAGCCGACCAGCAAGCGGCGACATACCCTCACCGAAGCCCCAGCAGACTTGGAGAGCGGCGCGGATCACCAAGGACCCGACGATTAGCTCGGCTGGCCCCGCCATGCCAGCTAGTCTACCCGGGCCGGGGCCAGGACAAAAGGCACCCCCCCTCCCCCACAACGGAGTACTAACAGACACATCTGTAAACAACCAGCCCCCCCCCCCCCACATCGCGGGCTTTCACACAGAGGAATACAGACTCCAGCAAAGGACAAAGAATCACCCCCTCCCCCCCTCCCCACTCACGGCACAAACAGCAACACCGCCCCCCCTCCCCCCACCACAGGACAGGACACAAATGAACAGAGTTACCTCAAGTGTGACGACATCAATCTGATTACCAGCAAAAATGGACTTCACATATTCCATCTTAATACAAATAGCCTGAGACCTAAACTGGCTGAAATCAAACAGTTGTTTTTAAACGGTAAGGCTAACATATTGTGTTTCACAGAAACAAAATTAGACTCATCTGTACAGGATCCAGAGATTGAAATAGAAAACGACTCAATAGTCAGGAGGGATAGGAACCAGTATGGAGGTGGCGTCTGTGTGTATATACACAAGGATACCAAATACATCAACCGTACTGACCTTAACCATGATGAAATTGAAACTGTTTGGATTGAAATCTTATTAGACAGGGCGAAACCAGTACTAGTAGGCACAATCTATAGACCACCAGAACAGAGTGGCTTTTATGACACACTTGATGGGTGTTTAGCTGGGGTGGAGGGGGTAGAAAAAATTCGTATTGGGGACTGGAACACGGATATGCTGCGTAAAGCAGCACCCGTCTTCAAGGCCTTCAGTAGATTTTCTGATCTGCACGGGTTCAGCCAGCTAATCACCCAACCCACAAGGGTATGTGATTCGACACAAACCACCATTGACCTCATTTTGACCTCTGACAAGTCAATGATCTCCAATAAAGGGGTGATAGCATGCGGGTTAAGTGATCATTATATGATTTTATGTACCCGCAAAAAGCTAAAACAGAAGGCCGGCTGTCACAAAACAGTCACATCTAGAGACCTCAAAACTTACTCTAGAGAGGCCTTTAACCTAGAACTGGGGAGCTTGGACTGGTCAGATGAACTCAGTGGTACACAGGTTGAAGAAACATGGCTTGGATTCAAAACCAAATTCACAGCAATACTCAACAACATGGCACCCATAAGAACCACCAGGGTTAAAAATCGCGCTGAGCCATAGATGCACACTGAAATACTGGCCGCTATGAAAACCAGAGACAAAAAATGCTCTGAACTTCATAAAAGTCAGACAAAGCTTTCCAAAAGCTCAAACAGTGAACTCCAAGCCCACGTGGTTGAACTAAAAATTCAAAGAAACAGACTAAGAAATGACGTAAACACCATGATCAGAACCGCAAAAAGAAATTTCATCAACGACAAAACTGAGGAAAACAAAAACAAACCCCGCGAACTTTGGAAAGTACTCAATAATCAACTAGGCTGCAGTAAAAAACTTAAAACCAGATTCTCAAACATAAACATAAAGACGGACAACACGCTCATCACAGACAAGCTGGATGTAGCCAATTACTTAAACATCTTCTTCACAAACATAGCCACAACACTGGTAAACAAACTACCCTCCCACTCAGGGCATTATGGGGTAGAACACATAGTAGCATACTACAAAAACCTAGGGGTCCACAAAGACAACTTCAAACTTGAAATGGTAACAACCGATGAGGTACTCAAAAAAATGTGCGCCCTCCAACCAAACAAGGCCACTGGCCATGACAACATCCCCTCCAAATTCCTCAGAGACGCAGCAGCCGCCATCACCCTAGTCATCACACACATAATAAACCTCTCTATAAAACAGGGGCATGTCCCCAAGGACTTCAAAATTGCGAGAGTGACCCCTCTGCACAAAAAGGGCAGCAAATTAGACCCAGGCAACTACCGCCCTGTTTCTATTCTTACCTCCATCTCGAAAGTCATGGAGAAAATAGTCTACGAACAGGTCGAAAAGTACCTGGCGGAAAAAAATTTAATCTACGAATTCCAATCGGGCTTCAGAACGTCCCACTCCACTGACACATGCCTCCTCTATTTGAACGACCACATCAAACAAGAGGTGGACGCGGGCAAATACTGCGGCATGGTCATGCTGGACCTACAAAAGGCCTTCGACACTGTCAATCACTCCATTCTAATGGACAAGCTAAAAGCAATTGGTTTTGATAGCTTATCAGTGAGCTGGATAAAATCCTACCTGGAGGGGAGAGAACAGATGGTAGAGGTAAACGGTACTCTATCCCCCCCCCCTCACAGTGAGCTGTGGTGTTCCACAAGGAAGCATACTAGGACCGCTACTCTTCCTAATTTATGCAAATGACATGTCGTCAGCCTGTGACTGCAACTTGTTCCTGTTTGCGGACGACTCAGCCCTGCTGGTCTCTGACAAGAACAAGTTGCAGGTTGAAAAAACCCTCAGCTCGGAACTAGGCAAAATCTGCATATGGCTCGCTGATAACAAACTATCATTACACATGGGCAAAACAGAGTCCATTCTCTTCGGTTCAAATAACAAACTCAACAAGACCGACGGCTTCTCAGTTACAGTGGGTGACAATATTGTCACAAGGAAAGACGAAATTACCTACCTGGGTTCCATCCTAAAGGCAAATCTTTCCTGTGACAAAATGGCATCCAATGTAATAAAAAAAAGTCAACCAACGAACTAGATTCCTGTACCGGATCTCCTCTCTGGTAAACAAGAATACCCTGAAGACTCTGGCAGGAGCACTCATTCAAGGGTACTATGACTATGCGTGCACCTCATGGTACCAAAGCACCTCAAAGGCGCTTAAAACAAAATTACAAACATCACAAAACAAACTGGTCAGACTACTACTTGACCTGAACCCCAGAACCCACCTCACCCCTGCCCACTTTGACAACCTAGGATGGCTTAGAGTAGACGACAGAGTACAGCAACTTGCAATGGGCCTGGTCTACAAGATACACTATACGACCGGGGTGCCCATGTACATGTCAAAATACTTCCCAAAGGTCAGTGAATACCACAACCACTACACCAGAGGAAGCTAAACAAATCATGTTAAACCCAGATTCGGCTCAAACAAGGGACTAAACACGTTTCGCAATTATGCCACAACAATGTGGAACTCCCTACCCAAAGCTGTAAAGGAATGTGAATCCCTGCCCACATTCAAAACCGCTCTTAAAGAGCACCTACGGTAGGCTGCAATTCGAAACTGGCCACCGTAAATGCCCAAAACCCCCACCACCTCCTAATAGACAGTCTCCTCCCCACCGCATGTATATATTCCCTCCCCGCCGTATGTATATTTCTCTCCCACCCACCCACCCCCCCCTAATGTACAGTCCCCTCCCCATCATATGTATATACTCTGTCAGGATCTAGGGGTAACAGTACTGTATATTGGAATACCGTTTGTCACAAATGTATCAGTACTAAATACCTATATGTCCCTATGCCATAAATGTCATGTATGTTGTGTATGTCATAAATGTCTATATGAATTGAAAATGGGGGACCCTGATGGAAACAAGACAAACGTCTTTCTCAGGTCTGCATCCCCTTAACAATTGTATGTATTGAGCCGTACTGTATTGTACCCATTCTGCAATCTGTTAAATAAAGTTTTCATTCATTCATTCATTCATTCATTCATTCATTCATTCATTCATTCATTCATTCATTCATTCATTGCATGCAGTAGGAGTAGGAAGACGTTGGGAACTAGGCTAATGGAGGAACCTACTTCCAGTGATTGACACTAAGCTAACGGTGCGCGTCTTCCTACTCCTACTGCATGCACAGAGAAGAAAAAGGTATGTATCTTAACACTCCAACATTTTGGGAACCCTGGAGTCCCAAAGAAAGCAAAGTGCAGCTGATCCGCTGTGTCTAGTCGGGACATTCCAAGCGGGGTTTGCGATTGACAGTTGGAATAAATGGCGCTCAATATGCCTGTATTCTATTGAAATTGAGGATGTTGAGGATCTGTACATCCTCACAATCCTAATGATCGGCTTGGGAGCGATCGCTATCTGGATCTGGATTTGTACAAGAATATTCGGGAAAAAAGACGAACAAAAGGACGATAACCGTGTGGACCGCTGTCTGACAGCTGTTGCCAGACTGGAAGTCTCCCACATGGAACTTGCAAAAAGACTTGCAGTCCATTCATCGGAAGAACAATTGAGAGGTCAAGTCTTGTTGGGGGTCGCGCAGGACATTAAAAACGCGACAAATAAAATGTGATTTAAATTGATGCTCTCAGGAATCATTGTACTCTGTTGCAAGCCCCCCCCCCCCCCCCCCCCCCCCCCCCGCCACACACTCAAGTCTAATGAAGAAACGAAGAATGCTTGAGGTCACTGCTAGGCCACGCTGGAGAATAAGTCAAGATAAGAACTGGGATGCGGCGTCCTTACCCAACACTGGGCCAGGAACAGAGTGAAGCTGTCTGGAATAGATAAGATGGATGACAGGCCCCACCCCCGATCCCCACCAAAACTCCCCTCCCGCGTGTACACCTGGCGATGTGCACGCGCTGGAGGGGAGGGACCCAAGGCTGTCTCCTCACCCACTCCAATGCCAAAATGTCCGCCCCTTATGACGGCAACTGTAATCTAAGCCCCTCCCCTCTGGTACTAACTAATGGCAACTGTAATTAGTCTAGGCCGGAACCTCTCTCCGTCCTCCCTCCCTCCACTCAACCCCTCCCCTCGGGGTGCTTAGGAGACACATGGACTCACGGCTAGAAGAATATGTATCAACAAATGTGCATGTTTGTATTAATTAAGGGTTGTGCCATTATTACTATGCAAATGTAATAATTGTGAAAGATTTCCTGTAATGAGTTGTATGTGTTGTTTTCAAGCATCCTTGACATCCAAGGACAACGATGTAAATAAGTCATTGCGCCTTTTTTGTTCCTATCCTTGACAAAAGCAAATATGTGAGTAATGATCTGTATATGTTTTGTTGTCTAAAATAAATACCATACCATACCATAGTTAGACAAGAAGATGCATACCTTTTTCTTCTCTGTGCATGCAGTAGGAGTAGGAAGACGTTTGGAACTAGGCTAATGGAGGAACCTACTTCCAGTCACTGACGCTAAGCTAGGCTAACGGTCCGTGTCTTCCTACTCTACTGCATGCACAGAGAAGAAAAAGGGTATGTATCTTCTTGTCTAACTCCAGGGTAGATGCCAAATAAGCAAATTTCCCAAATGTTGGAGTTTTCCTTTAAGGTAAGGGTTAGGTTTATAAACAGTGAGGTTAAGGTTAGGGTTAAGGTGAATGAATGAATGAATGAATGAATGAATGAATGAATGAATGAATGAATGAATGAATGAATGAATGAATGAATGAAAACTTTATTGAACAGATTGCAGAATGGGTACAATTAAGGGGATGCAGACCAGAGAAAGACGTTTGTCTTGTTTACATCAGGGTCCCCCATTTTCAATTCATAGTGACATTTAAGACATACGCAACATACATGACATCATGACATTTATGGCATAGGGACATACATGACATACAGGTATCTAGTACTGTTACATTTGTGACATATATACGATATGCAAATATACAGTACTGTTACCCATAGATCCTAACAGAGAATATATACATATGATGGGGAGGAGACTGTACATTAAGAGGGAGTGGGTGGTGTTATGTCCTGTTATGCTACGTATAGGTTGTGACATACTAGCAGTTACATTGTAGGCTACTGTGCCTTTAAGAGACGGGCGTGGTTAGCGCTCGAGGTAGGGCTGGTGTTTGTAACCTAAGAGCAGTCGAATAAAGTAATGAAACCACACGGTCGTGTGTTCATTGTCTCAACATAATAATTGGCGAACGAGGATGGCTGATTTCGTTTTACCACCGCCACCACCGTTTCTACCTGTTCCCGGTGACCCAGCGGTTCCATGGGTTAGATGGCTAACGTCATTGGAGGACTATTTATTGGCGTTGGGACTGGAGGATCTGGAAGAAGCTAGGAAGTGCGCACTTCTGCGACACTGCCTCGGACAGGAGGGGCAACGGATTTATGCTACGCTTACATTAGCCGACGATCAGTACTCTACTGCTACCGAGGCTCTGAAGTCGCATTTTAGCTCGGGAAGAAGCCGTCGGATGTACCGGTTTGAGTTCCGCCAGAGAGCACAGAGGTCTGGTGAGACTGTTTCCCAATATGTGTCTGCCCTGCGGGAGCTAGCCAAGCATTGTGATTTTAGGAACTTGGAGGATGGACTCATAGTCGACCAGCTGATTGAAAGAACATTGTGTGCTCAACTGAGGGAGAGACTGTTATTAGAGCCGGACGCCATGACACTAGCTGATGCAGTAGTGATTGGAAAACAGTTGGAGACAGCTATCTCTGAGGCGCGCAAGTTTTCCCGCGCAGTGCATGAGCCTGTGACGTCACCTCCACCCGGAGTTCAGAACGTGGCCCAGGAGGCAGCTGGCGCAGACGGTGACAACTTCGATGTGCAGAGAGTGGCAGACAGGGCGCCGAGGGAGAGGGAGAATGGACAAAGGCATTGTGGTAACTGTGGCTCCCCTAAGCATGCAACCAGGGACCTGTCCTGCCCTGCTCTAGGCAAGCGCTGCCGTAACTGCAACAGGGTTAACCATTTTGCGCGCTGGTGTCGCTCTCCTCCTGATCGCGCACAGTCTGGGGCTGTTCCCATCAATACAGTACAAAGCCCACAGGCCTCATTCAGTCATTGCACATGTCGTGTGGGTGGGGCCTCCATACCACTCCTCGTGGACACAGGGGCTAAAGTGTCGCTCCTGAATAAGTCCACTTATGACCGGCTCTTCAGTCACGTGCCGTTGACTACAGCAGCAAACGCCCTGTCGGGGTATGGCCACGCCCCGATCACCACTTTAGGGGTAGCCTGCCTACCTGTGGAGTACAAAAAGAGACACATCCCTGACACCGAGTTCTACATCACACGGAGAGGGGCTAACATCATGGGGCTAGACCTGTTTCATGCTCTGGACTTCACATTGACCGACGCTGGGGGTCTACGCGTCCTGCAGGTCACCGCGTCCTGGCCTGACCATCACCCGACACTGTTCGAAGGCCTGGGCTGTATGACTGGATTTGTGCACCAGCCCTCGGTGGACACGTCTGTCCGACCCGTCATTCAGCCGCTGCGGCGCATTCCCTTGGCCCTCCGTGATGCGGTGGAGGAGGAGATTCGTCGTCTGGTGAAGGAGGACGTCATAGAACCGATCAACGCCTCTCCCTGGGTGTCCAACCTGGTGATAGCCAAGAAACGGGGGGGGCGCGGACTGCGTCTATGCGTCGATCTGACAGACGTAAACAAAGCCATCATCCCTGACAAGTATCCCCTCCCCACAGCGGAGGAGCTGACTAGCCATTTCCATGGCTCCACGATTTTCAGTAAAATGGATTTACGTCACGGCTACCTGCAGGTTCCCCTGGCACCGGGCAGTATGGACCTCACAGCGTTTGTCACACATGTGGGGGTTTTCAGGTACAAGCGCATGGCTTTTGGCCTGTCATCAGCCCCAAGCTGTTTTCAGAAAATAATGTCGCTCATTTTGGCTGGCATCCAGGGGGTCAGCATCTACTTGGATGATGTGGTGGTGCATGCGCCCACCGCTGCACTCCACGACGCTCGCCTGGAGCAGGTCTTCCAGCGCTTCAAGCAAAACGGGGTCACACTCAACGCGGAGAAGTGTACATTTGGAGCTACTGAGGTCGAGTTCCTGGGGTTCAGGCTCTCCAGGGAGGGTATCACCCCAATCATGTCCCACACCGAAGCAATCCTGTCCCTGCCGGACCCGCAGTCGCCGTCCAAGCTGTCTTCTTTTCTGGGCATGGCTGCCTACTACCTCCGGTTCATGCCACACTATTCTGACTCGATGGCCCCTCTGCGCCAGCTGTTACGCAAGGATGCGGTATGGGACTGGACCCCGGCCTGCCGGGAGGCTGTGCGCGTCATCAAACGGCAGCTCACGTCCCCGCCAACACTGGCGCATTTCAGCCTGACCGCGCCCACCCTGGTCACCTGTGACGCCTCTGGGGTGGCGCTCGGCGCCGTGCTATCCCAGGTTTATGGAGGGGTAGAGCGTCCAGTGGCTTTTGCCTCTCGGGCCCTCACACCAGCAGAGCAGAAATACTCGGTGGGGGAAAGGGAGGCCCTCGCCTGTCTGTGGGCCTGCGAACGCTGGCATGTCTACCTGTATGGCAGGGCGTTCACCATTCGCACAGATCATCAGTCTCTGACAGCGCTGCTGGCGACCCGAGGGGCGGGGCACAAGCCTATGAGGCTACTGAGGTGGGCTGAATCAGTACAACTTCGGACTCGAGTTTATGCCGGGGCGCTCTAACACGGTAGCTGACCTTCTTTCAAGAGCCGTCTCTACGACAAAAGAGGCGGGTGAGGCGAGTCCTGAACAGGAGGACGACGTGGACTGGGTCCACATGCTGCATGGACCGCTCAGCGCAGTAGTCACGCTGGCTGAGCTGCAGCAGGCTGCGGCTGAAGATGAGACATTTACAAATCTCCGTGCCTATATCCAGGACGGCTGGCCAGCCACGGTGGAGGACAGACTGCTCCCCTACCGCCGAGTCCGCGACGAGCTCTCCTGCTGGGGGGAGGTGTGCCTCGCCCGCGGTCACCGCGCTATTATACCAGAGGCGCTGAGGGCCAGGGTATTGCACATGGCGCACGACGGCCACCTGGGGGTGGTTAAGTTGAAACAACGCTGCAGAGACACAGTGTGGTGGCCTCACATAGACGGCGACGTAGAGGAGCTGGTGCGCAACTGTACCTGCTGCCTGCTGAGTGGGAAAACGGGCCAGCCGGCTACAGCACCCCTCACCCCGACCCCGTGGCCGTCCGCGCCGTGGGAGCACATTCAGGTTGACCTATGCGGAGAGCTTCATGGGGCCCCGGCACATGCCCGCTACCTGATGGTCGTGCACGACCTACACTCGAAGTGGCCAGAAGCCATCGAACTCAGCTCCATCACCACACAGAGCATCACCGACAACCTCGTCAAGCTGTTTGGGCGCTGGGGCCTGCCCAGTGTCGTCACCACAGACAATGGGCCTCAATTCATCTCGGCAGAGTTCTCTGAGTTCCTGTCACTGAGGTCCATCAGGCACATCAGGACGTCGGTCTACCATCCTGAAAGTAACGGCGGCGTTGAACGCCTAAACAAATCTCTGAAGAATGGAATCAGAGCCTGCCTGGAGGAGGGGAAAACCTTCAGCGCTGCACTCACCCAAACTCTCCTGACCATCCGGGCATCCAAGCACTCCACCACAGGGGTCTCTCCGGCTCTGCTCATGATTGGGCGAGAAATGAAACAACCACTAGACTGCTTGAGAGCTGAACCGGCCCCTGCATGCGAGAGCCCTGGGCTCGAGAAGGCCAGAGATCAGGTCCAAAGCTCACAGGCTCAGATGAAACCGAGGTATGATGCCTCTCACAGAGTACAGACTCCCACTATGTCAGCAGGGGATTGGGTCAGGATTAAACACGCCAACCGCAAGAACAAGCTGAGCTCATACTGGTCAGCACCCCTCCGAGTGACCCGTCAACTGGGTCCGGCCACCTACAGACTAGATGATGGTTCTCGCTGGCACTCAAACCGCCTGCATAAGGTGGGTGCCCCGACACTGCCTGCATCATCCATGAGCCAAGCTGCAACCCGCAGTTGGCAGCCCCGCTTGGAAGCAACCAGGGTGGGAGGTAACCCACCACAACCACCAGACCCTGCTCCCCAGCCTGCTCGCCCTCAGAGGGTGAGGGCTCCACCCGCTTGGCATGGGGACTATGTTACTGGGTAAATGCCACGGGTTGGTGGACTGAAGTGTTCAGTTTCTGTTCATGGACTGGAATGTTCTATTGCTGTTGCAAGAGGGAAGGGGGGGGGGAATGTTATGTCCTGTTATGCTACGTATAGGTTGTGACATACTAGCAGTTACATTGTAGGCTACTGTGCCTTTAAGAGACGGGCGTGGTTAGCGCTCGAGGTAGGGCTGGTGTTTGTAACCTAAGAGCAGTCGAATAAAGTAATGAAACCACACGGTCGTGTGTTCATTGTCTCAACATAATAGGTGGGTGGGAGAAAAAATATACATACGGTGGTGAGAAAATATATACATACGGTGGGGAAGAGACTGTCTGTTAGGAGGGGGTGGGGGGTTTGGGTTTGGACATTTACGGTGGCCAGTTTCGAATTGCAGCCTCCCGTAGGTGCTCTTTAACACATTAACTGCCACGCTTATATCCATCAATGTATGATCACTGCCACCAGTCTAAGCCTATGGAGATGTTTACCTTCTTTGCAGGGCTATAACTTTTTAAATTGTATTGCTAAATTGACATTACTATGGCCCATTCAACATCGATTATCTATCGTTCAGGATGTGGGAACGTTATACTTTTTCATTCATAGATTCATTCGAAAATACCGTCTAGAATATAAATATGTTTTTATCGTTTTCTGCAGTAATTCCTAGAACGTGATTTATAGGCATAAACGCATATATAGATTATCAACTGCCGTTTGTTGGCGATACGCGCTATATTAAAATGTTCAACTGTACATGAGCCTAAACGTTATGACGTATCATGCACGGATGAACGGGGGGGGGGGGGGTCGTTTATAATTCCGTGATCGTCAGTAAATGCTTTATGTAGTATGGGTGATATATTGAGCAGAGCAGTTTGCATGAATAATAATAAACAAACGCGCTGAAAATGACGTCAGCGTCCTCTTACCGTTAGCCGATGAGACTGGAGTAAAAATATCCCACTTATTTCACGGCGATCGACTCGATCCATTTCCGGTTTGTATAATAATAAACGCCCAAATCATCTCGATTATTGAGTTATGGCAGCGATCCATATACACGATGTGTGTCTACAGTCCCGCAACAATATGTGAGTGCCGGACACATTTCCCCGGTGCACCGAGATCACAAGAGATCCATTTCCGGTTGCAACTCGCCGATCATCCACCAGGCGGCAGTATTGAAGCGTTGCAGAGTTGTGCAGGCTCCCACTGCATCAGACCAGGCTCCGTGAGGGAATTATGAATAACATGGCGAAACAATGAAATATGATCTCAATAACGTTGTACGCCGTGGAATGGCAGAATTCGCATGAACTTGAAACACGTCGTAAGCCGTTTCCGGCGGTGGATGTGTTAAGAGCAGTTTTGAATGTGGGTAGGGATTCACATCTTTTTACGGCTGTGGGTAGGGCGTTCCACATTGTTGTGCCATAATTGCGAAATGTGTTTAGTCCCTTGTTTGTGCCGAATCTGGGTTGCACATGATTTGTGGAACTCCCTGGTGTTGTGAGAGTGGTATTCACTGACCTTTGGGAAGTATTTCGACATGTACATGGGTACCTGTGTGGTGTAGTGTAGTGTATCTTGTAGACCAGGCCCATTGCAAGTTGCTGTACTCTGTCGTCTACTCTAAGCCATCCTAGGTTGTCAAAGTGGGCAGGGGTGAGGAGTAAGGTCAAGGAGTAAGGTCAAGTAGTTGTCTGACCAATTTGTTTTGTGATGTTTGTAATCTTGTTTTTAGCGCCTTTGAGGTGCTTTGGTACCATGAGGTGCAAGCATAGTCGTAGTACCCTTGAATGAGTGCTCCTGCCAGAGTCTTCATGGTATTCTTGTTTACCAGAAAGGAGATCCGGTACAAGAATCGAGTTCGTTGGTTGACTTTTTTGATTACATTGGATGCCATTTTGTCACAGGAAAGATTTGCCTCTAGGATGGAACCCAGGTATGTAATTTCATCTTTCCTTGTGACAATATTGTCACCCACTGTAACTGAGAAGCCGTCGGTCTTGCTGAGTTTGTTATTTGATCCGAAGAGAATGGACTCTCTTTTACCCAGGTGTAATGATAGTTTGTTATCAGCGAGCCAGGTACAGATTCTGCCGAGTTCTGAGCTGAGGGTTTTTTCAACCTGTAACTTGTTCTTGTCAGAGACCAGCAAGTCAAGTCAAGTCAAGAGTTTTATTTGTCACGGCATACAAGTATACAATGAAATGCGGGTGGTCTTGCCCGCAACGATGTGCAATACAGTAGTACAACATATAATGGAATCCAATAAACAACATTGTGCAATAAACAGGTAACATAGTGGGACATCACAGTATTTGTACATAGTTATTTACAGAGCATGAAGGTCCCTTGGTAGTGCAATACACTGTTACTATACTATTTTTAAAGTGACCTTTCCTTTGTGGCCATAAGTGTGGGCGTGTGCAGCATGAGTGAGTGCTTTCTCATGTTAAAGTGGCTGCTAGTGTGCAAGCGTGCACAGCGTGCGTGTCGTGTGTGTGCTAATGTGTGCTTGTGTGTGGAGAGTTCAGTGTTCTGTGACCCTCAGTGTTCATTGTTCAAGGCTCTGATGGCCTGGGGAAAGAAGCTGAGCCGAAGCCTCTCTGTCCTAGTAGCTGGTGTTCGCAGGCGTCTGCCTGACCTCAGCAGCTGGAACAGGCTGTTATTGGGGTGGTGAGGGTCTTTCATTATTCTGCAGGCTCTGGATTTGCACCTCTTGTTGTATAGAACCTGCAGGGGAGGTAGTGCAATACCTGTGGTACGCTCGGCAGAGCGCACCACTCTCTGTAGGGCCTTCTTGTCCTGTGCCGTGCTGTTTCCATACCAGGCAGTGATGTTTCCAGTCAAGATGCTCTCTACAGCTCCGGAGTAGAAGGACTGGAGTATCTTCCCCAATACTCTGAACTTCCTTAACTGTCTCAGGTGGTAGAGGCGCTGCTTCGCCTTTTTTACGACTGTGTCTATGTGTGTTGACCATGTCAGATCCTCTGAGATGTGGACCCCCAGGTACTTGAAGCTGCTCACCCTGTCCACGGTGGCCCCGTTTATCCTCAGTGGTGGGCTGAGTCGTCCATGAACAAGAACAAGTTGCAGTCACAAGCTGACGATATGTAATTTGTATAAATTAGGAACAGTAGCGGTCCTAGTATGCTTCCTTGTGGAACACCACAGCTCACTGTGAGGGGGGGGGGGATAGAGTACTGTTTACCTCCACCATCTGTTCTCTCCCCTCCAGGTAGGATTGCATCCAGTTCGCTGATAGACTATCAAAACCAATTGCTTTTAGCGTGTCAATCAGAATGGAGTGATTGACAGTGTCGAAGGCCTTTTGTAGGTCCAGCATGACCATGCCGCAGTATTTGCCCGCGTCCACCTCTTGTTTGATGTGGTCGTTCAAATAGAGAAGGTATGTGTCAGTGGAGTGGGATGTTCTGAAGCCAGATTGGAATTCGTAGATACATTATTTTTACGCAAAGTACTTTTCGACCTGTTCGTAGACAATTCTTTCCATGACTTTCGAGATGGAGGTAAGAATAGACACAGGGCGGTAGTTGCCTGGGTCTAATATGCTGCCCTTTTTGTGCAGGGGGGTCACTCTCGCAAATTTTATGGAGAGGTTTATTATGTGTGTGATGACTGGGGGATGTTGTCATGGCCAGTGGCCTTGTTAGGTTGGAGGGCGCTCAGTTTTTTGAGTACCTCATCTGTTGTTACCATTTCAAGTTTGAAGTCGTCCTTGTGGACCCCTAGGTTTTTGTAGTAGGCTACTATGTGTTCTACCCCAAAATGCCCTGAGTGGGAGGTTAACAGTAGGTTATGAATATAACCGTGTTCTATGAGTATAGTGATGCTCAGCGTCATATTGCACATATCTCACTCTAGTGCATGTGCACTGAATAAAAACTCACAAAATGTACCTTTACATACCAGCATCCGTCTGGCCACACCCCCCGCCACCTATATAAGCAGGGGTGTGGCCACACATTCACCTCCTTCTCAATCTTTCACCACAAGGCAAGATCAAGGGCCGCAGTGGCGTCCTGACGCTGAGCGTCACTATACTCATAGAACACGGTTATATTCATAACCTACTGTTCTATGTCGTAGAGCTTCCGCTCAGTGTCATATTGCACAACAGGAGCTGAGAGGGAGCTGGCGCTCGACAAATGTACCCCACTGAGGCCCGCCACAACCATCAGAACCGGGGAGGACCGAGCCCCCCGACCCTCCCTAATGGAGGGATACCCTCCCTATTGGAGGACGGGAGGGAGACGGATCCGACCGTGCGAAGAGGAACTCGAGCAACTTAATTATGGCTTCCTAAGGATTTTGACACTCACTGGGCTTAAGAGATGAAATGATACATCATGTTTAAAGCCATATAATTTTAACTGTTTACTATTTAAAAAAAAGAAATTCCCCATGATTAACATTAATAGCCCAATCTCAAGATATCTGTAACAAATTACAAATATTTCCGAATTTTAACCACTTATATTTGTGTTTGTTTGATACCAAGTCTGTTTTTATTGAAAAAATTCATATTCATATCCATATTCATCATATTTCTATACATTTTAGACACCATATTACAGCGTGTGAAAAATGGACAAAATTCCTGTGAATAAGAATCTTCCATTATAAAAAAGAAAGGTTGACTATTTCGATCAGAAATAGCGGTCAGAAATAGCCGTTAGTAAGCGTTAGTAAGCACCGGTTATTACTAATCTATTACTAAAAGGTATGTATTGTTTTTTTTTGAATGCCTGATGTAATTATTCTGTTTATTTATCGATATATGATGTGAAAATTAGAGATTAGAGATAAAAAATTAAAAAAAATAGACTTATGGCGGTTTTATTGCGTTTTTTTTAACATGGAAGTGGATGGGATGAAAAGTGACGCTAGGGATATGGGACGTACCCTATATGACAAACTTTTTTTTAGAGCGTTTCAAATCATAATCTTTTGACATAATGAAAATATATGTAAAATGAAGATATGGCCCCAATTTCATGAAATAATAATAAACACAGATACCGCTGTGCTCACACACAAAGTCAAGAAAGTAGAAAAATAGTAGAAATCATGACCAGGAAGCCACAAGGGTTAACGCACAGGGTGAGCAGACCGTGGCTTGACCCCACGACTACGCACACACACAACCCGCATGCCACCAGGGAACGAACGGAAGGAACAAACCTTGTTACCGCCCCCAAAATCACGGGGTCAAGAGCAAAGCTCAACCCCGTGGCAAGGCCGTAGCAGCGGAGCGCGAAGGAAGACCCAGACCCAGAAGGGACTGGATCCCCCCGGAAAAAGGGGGCCCGGAG
Source organism: Notolepis coatsorum (assembly GCF_963971535.1). Classification (NCBI taxonomy): domain Eukaryota; kingdom Metazoa; phylum Chordata; class Actinopteri; order Aulopiformes; family Paralepididae; genus Notolepis; species Notolepis coatsorum. Next base: position 60,038,956 of record NC_140167.1, read on the forward strand.
AGGCCAATGACGCCACAGCATCAAGACCTCACCAGGCGGTCACTAGTGACACCGCCCCCCACATCGCCAGCGTATTCGGACAGGGCCCATCCAAGAGCAGGCCCTTCCCCCCACTAGCACGCCGCCTGGCTCACTGACCCTGGCATACTCAGGCAGTCAGCATGGCTGTAACTCGAAGCACTCAAGAGGCTACACTACAGCGGTAGCAGGCAGCGCACCGGGGAGACGACCTCCAGAAGAGGCCGATCCCTCAATCCAGGCAGCAGGCACTTGACCCGAGCCTGGAGCACTGCGGACGAGACAGGCGCCAAAGGGGTCAACTGAAAACAGCACCCCGGCGGAAGGGGCGTATGCTGGCATTGTTGAGCACCATGTCAAAGCCTCCACCAAAAATCCCAGATGCTCTAGAGGGGCCGAGGCAGAGAAGGCTGACACAATTGGCAGACGTTATGAACGTGCAGGGGCACACTTAACGGGTAACCCGGGAATTGACTCCGCTCCAACACACCAGGGAATCAACCACCCTCCTGGTTCAACATGCGGTGGTTGTTCCTATAACCCCTCAGGAAAAAACTCCAAAACACACCTGCGGGTATACACTGGCTATACCGCAGTACAAGTGTTTCAGTTTTCAAAAAGGGGTTATCCCAGGCCTACGGGTCTACGAAAACGACTTCGGACCGGGCCCGGCGGACCGGGACGTACACAGGGATGCCAGAGGAGTTCTATAAAAAACACCTCAACAGCCCCCTCTCAGCCATGCGTAAGCGGGAGAAGAGAGGGGCGAAAAGAATGGAGAAAAAACCCAGGCCCCTTTAGCACCGCGCAAGGTACAACACAATATGGACCAAGCAACAGTGAGGGGTAAACGTAGTACAAAGTCCCTCAGGGTACCAGAACAGAAGATCTGCGTCCCCGGCGGACAACGGGTTAACTGACCTGGACCAGCGTGACCATAACCAGTCCCGTGCCCTAATCACGCCGACATCCCCAACTCTAGGAGGGGGGGGGGTAGGTACGCGTGTCGATCTAAAAAATTATAGAGGGCGCCACCCAGACGGACCCATACGTACCGCACTCAGTGGCCCACCCCAAGGGCATGAGACCCCTCTACCTATGCTTTGATCTATTCCGTTAACATCCCCCAGATATGAATGAGAATTCGTCGAGACAAACCTAGTAAACTGGCGCTCGGAAGAGACAAACTCCATCCCAGTTGCCCCATAAAAACGCTGTTTTAATAATGAGCAACCAAGGGGCGCAAGCCTCATGCGTGATTCCTATCAGAAACACCCAGGGCCAGCACTATGTACACGTCGAGACCCAAACACATCAATGGATAGTCTACAAGACACCAGACATTGTTCCTCCAAGCCGCCTGGGAGAACGACAAGAAGCCGCCGTGCTTCATTTCCTCTGCTCTTTATTCAAAAAAGAGAGAAAACACAGACTGACATGGATCCCATGTGACGCGGCTGAGGGAAAAAATCTTTTCATTTTTACACCCCGCCAACCTCTCCACAAGAGGGAGACGGGAATCCTCAGAGAGACTTCCCACGTGAGCCATAAATTGAAAAGTCAAGGTAACATTGAGCCATGTGACCAACAGACTCAAGTTACACATATATCGAGCGTAGCAGAACACCAAGTTCCTACGCTCTGCCCCGACAACTTGACAATAACAGAGAACCACACATGGGTCTGTAAAAAACTCACGGAAGCCATCGTCCAATAGAAACGTGCCCAGTGACGTATTCTATGACGGGGGGAATCCCATGACTCAACTGCCCGTGATAGGTGCGGAGTCAGAGAAACCCCCCCCCCCCTGTGCCGAGCTGACCTAACAGCTTGGCCGGACCGAATGAAAAGAGGGTAAAAAAAACCGACCAATCAGAAGAGGGAAGGAGGGGTTTATGCGGTTACCCCCTCGCAAGCCCAACCCTCGAATACAACAACAACAATAGCCATATGATACCTTAAGTAGCCAGCATGCTAACAAACAGCGAATATCCAAGGATAAGCTAGCCCAACGCACGCTAGCCACAGACAAGTCTGTGAACAGGGTTTATAACAAGGCCAAGGTTTATATGTGAACACGACACCCGTGTTTTATGTTGCAAGAACACAGAAGGTTTGATAGAGAGAGAGAGAGAGCAGTCTAAAAGACTGTGGTACCATTACACGCACAAGCACTACTGCAGACCAACACAACAGTGTTGTGGCTCAATATCACCGTTTAAGCAACAGAACACACAACTAACCTCTACCTTTATATGAAGAACATAAGTCTTCAGGTCGAGGAAGAAAAAACCCTTTCGACCGAGTGTCAGCCACAGGCCTTGCTAAGCACACATGTAATGTAGCGACCAAACAAAGACTAAAAGTCTAGCCCTCCTATCAAACCCACACTAGCGAAGGTTCACACATCATATCCCCATCGTATGTAGTGAATAAACACACAGTTTGTAACAAAATACAGTCCCTCCTAGGAGGGACTTTTATTTGGACAAAATCATATGTGGGCCGGGGAAGGGAAACAGGGGAAACAATAGGGGGAAAAGTCACTTTCTTCTAGCAACGCCTGCCACGAGCCGCTCGGGGTTTGCCACCCCGGGGAGCCCCGGAGGGACGGTAAAGGATTGGTGCCTGGTCTCGACGATCCCTACCGTCACCTCCGAGCGTGGATGGGCCGGCTGCAGTGGTCGAGGTGCCCTCTCTCCTCCTGGCCTTCTTCGCCGAAGGGCCAGCAGTGGCGGTGGTAGCGGCGGCGGCTTCGGCCGCGGATCCCCGATGACGAGCCTTCCGCCTGACTCCACCGGCGACATCGGGCGGGGGGAAATGCGGCTGGAGCACGGACCGCTCCTCCTGCATTTCCCTGCAGGTTGAAGTCATGAGCTGCAACGCCGACCCGAAGAGCCCAGCATCGGAGAGGGGTGCCGTCAGTAGTGGAAACCTCTTCTTTTCCGGCACACGCGCCTGCTCCAGCCAAAGGTGGCGCTGAGCTAGAGTGGCCATGGCGCGTACCTTCCCAGCGGCGACGGCCTGCAGCTGGACCAGATGCAGGATGGCTCCGGCCGCCTGGGCGAGCTGATCATGTTGTAATTCGGTCAGCTCCATACCGCCCGTCATTATCCCGGACATAAACCTCGCTAGCTGCGCGATGTTAGACGTGGCAGCTAGGGATTGAGTCGCGGCGATGAACGACTGGTCGCTCCAGTTGGCCAACCGCCTCGCCAATTTCCCGTGGGGAACCGGCTTCCGCAAAGGCTCCCACACCACCTCAGGACAAAGGAGAGCCGCCATCGGCCTATCAAGCCGAGGCACCCCCTCCTTCATACCCTCTACCAGACCCACCACCCTCGTGACTCGCACGTAGGCGGGAGTGAGGCCCGTGATGTGGGAAACCACCTGTCCCTGACGGACGTAGGCCTCCATTGAGGGGAAAAATGGGCAGACAACGCCCGTTTCCCTCACAGGACGACGTTGCCATAAATGACTTATGAGATCATCAGGGACAGGAGCAGGCAGTGGCTGCGGCAGCGGCACGCCGTTTGCGACTGCCGCCGCCGCCATGAGCTCGGGGAACAAAGCACGCAGTTCCCCCTGCATATTTTCCCCATCGAGCCCGCGTCCCTCACATGCGACAGATAACTGGCCATTGCAGAGCCACATTCCGATGTGGCTGATAGCAGGGCATCTCGTCGCTGAGTCGGAGGTTCTAACCCAACACCAGAATACGAGGGACCCCAAGGAGACATATCACCCCCTGCCAGTTCATCCTGAACGGGATGCGGACATGACTCCACCGGGGCGTCGAACAACAACCCATCTGCCTCTACCATGTAATCCTCTGTTTCCATCGGCCACGGAGAAACAGACGCATCATTATCCGGCTCCAGCAACTCCCCGAAACCAGGCCGTTCGCTTCTGCAAGCTGCCATCCTACGACGGGAGCGAGCAGACGAAAAAAGCTTGCATCTCAAATCCTCCGCCACGAGAGGAGCCGGCCGCCCAACGGCAGACGACTCTCCGGCGGCAAAGGAACCAGAGCCGGAACCAGGCCATCTCACAGGAGACGACGCTGGTGCACCAGCTCCTTGGAGAGGCAAGCTACCCACCGGACGCCTACCGGGCGCGGACGCCGCCCACGACAGCGGCGTCAAACCCGCCCCAAGACGTACGGCAGAGGAGGCAACGAAGAATCGCTGGTGAAGGGCGACGTTGCTAGCGTGACCCCCCGAGGTAAACATTATAACTTAGCCTTTTTTCTTTTGAATTGTATGAGAGAAAGAAAAAAGCAAGAAATAATGTGAACGCTTTACTCAACTTTCTTCAGCTAATAACCTCGTCAAGTGATTGGTATACAGGCACTCTCTTGAAAGTGAAGAAGGAGGTGAGTGTGTGGCCACACTACATACCACACGGATGTTGGTATGTAAAGGTACATTTTGTGAGTTTTTATTCAGTGCACATGCACTAGAGTGAGATATGTGCAATATGACGCTGAGCGGAAGCTCTACGACATAGAACAAGTGTTGTGGCTATGTTTGTAAAGAATATGTTTAGGTATTTGGCCACATACAGTTTGTCTGTGATGAGAGTGTTTTCTGTCTTTATGTTTATGTTTGTAAATCTGGTTTTTAGATTTTTGCTGCAGCCTAGTTGGTTGTTGAGTAATTTCCAAAGTTCGCAGGGCTTGTTTTTGTTTTCCTCAGTTTTGTCATTGATGAATTCTTTTTTGCGGTTTTGATCATGGTGTTTACGTCATTTCTTAGTCTGTTTCTTTGAATTTTTTGTTCAACCACGTGGGCTTGGAGTTCACTGTTTGAGCTTTTGGTAAGCTTTGTCTGACTTTTATGAAGTTCCGAGCATTTTTTGTCTCTGGTTTTCATAGTGGTCAGTATTTCAGTGTGCATCCATGGCTCAGCGCGTTTTTTAATCCTGGTGGTTCTTAGGGGTGCCATGTTGTTATATGCCGTATTAGCTTATCGCGTTCCGCTCTGAGCCGTATGAGATATTCTATCTCCTATGATACCTATTGTATCTCCCTACGAACAAAAAAATACATGCACCACACCTGTATGGGGCTCCGCCCCCATGGTGGCACCGCCCATATAGCAGTGACGGTAGTCACCACACACCCTTCCTCTATTTTCGTCCCAGCGTACTCGGATGCGTGCACCGTACGATAACTAGTAGGATGAAAAGATTAAAGAAGATTCGTAATATTGAGGGCTTACCGGAGGATTGTGTTTCCCTGGATTCTCCGGAGCTTGTTTCGACGACACAGACCTGTGCTGGTGGTTCCTCGGCTGACGGCGACGGACCGGGGGGCAGCGTACAAGGTTTGGCTAACGGGTCGGCTTGTACAAAGGTGAGGTCTGTGTCAGTAGGCATCGATGTCGGTGTTAGTCGTGCTGTGGAGTATGTTTCAGCACCGGGGCCGGGGCGGCTTGGCGATCGTTCCACTGTCGTGGGCGATGTCTTGGCGATCCTGGAACATGCTGTTAACACTAATGCTACTACTGTTTTTTCTGCTAACACTGATGTTGACGCTGGAATGTCTAGTAATCCCCGCCGCGGGTTTCCGCTCTTCCCTCCTCTTACCAGCTTCGTTGATGAAGGTCAGTCGGTGGTGGATGTGGGGGGGTTTGCTGAGCTTTATTTACCTTTTTTACGGGTGAAGGGGCTGACAACGGGGTGCAGGCCGGGGGTACCTTGGCTATGCAGCCAGGTAGCTTTTTTCCTGTGCAGGCGGGGATGAACGGCGTTCCGCCCGGCCGATGCTTGATAACATATCGGCTCGGAGGGTGGCAGTATGGACGGATGAGTGGTATACTGCTGCAGGATGGCATTTAGCGGCGGCCAGTGTTGTGGCTCAGCTGGCTACTTTCCTATCCAAGATGGCGTCGGGTTGTGGGTCTTTGGGTCAGACCGACATTGTAAACATGATTCATGTTTGTGGTGTTATAGAGATCTTGACTCAGTCGCAAGCTATAACTGCGGGGAGGATTCGGATGCTATCAACTTTAGTTGTTAGGCATGTTTGGTTGGAGCAGTCTCTTCTTGGGGAAGAGGATAGGTTTTCTCTCCTCATGACTCCTTTTTCCACAGATAGTCTTTTTGGGCGTTCTGTGGAGGCGCAGGCGGTTTTTGATCGGGGTCCTACACCGTCTCACGCTGTGCAGCCAGAGGTGGGGGCACGGTCTCGTCAACGACTGTGGCGAGACCCTCGACAGGCGGCCATTTTTCCCCCGCCAGTGGTGCCCTGGTTGGAGTGTCAACGGGGTATCGCGAGGCCGACAGCCTTGGCGGCCGAGGGATCGGCCATTTTGGGTGATTTCGGGTTTGGTATACCAACCCGTCGTCTTTTTGCCGCGAGCAGCCCGCTCCCCGTTCGGTCCGTTTTCTGTTACCCTCAGAAGCGGGGCTCTGAGCGTTCTCCTTTGGCTGCGGGCCGCGAACCTTCTTTGAAGCGTATGCGGCCCCATTCTTCGCTTCTCATGGGGGCAGGGGCTGATACCCAGTTGATGGCTGAACCTGGGTCTGTCCGTGAGAATGTTCCGTCGTCGCGTGGTTCCTACACTGCAGGTTGTGGGTGGGTGGAACCTGGTGTTTCAGCTGCCACTAGCTCCAGTGGTCAGCAGGGGGACTCGGTGCCTCTTCTGTTGAATGCTCAGCAGGGGTTACCCCGGCTTCGCCCTCGCCAGGCGGGGTATCGCGCTGTTGCCTCCCACTCCCGTCAAACCGGCAGTGGTCTGCAAAGAAGAGGCAAGCGTGATTTAAGTGGTAGCAATATCACTGCAGGGCTTCGGCGTGTGGGAGCCCATGGGGTCCTCATGCCTTGCGTGTCTAGCTGCGGAACGACTCCTCAGCATACGCTGGTGGGGTGTTCAGGGGGCGAGTGTGTGTCCACAAGTTTGGTGACAGCTCCTCCCGTATCAAACCGGCCCTTTCTGTCGGGGTCCTCCCTTGGGTGTTTTGCACGACGGGGGGGACCGGGCCAACTATCTACGGTTCCTTGCGGCCCAGCGTCAGTTGGTGGCGGGGGCACTGTGGGATTATATTCACATATGGCGTCGGGAATGCCTTTTGAATCGGTGGTTGCAGAGAACGTTAGAGGCGGGGCTGATTTTGCAGTTTGCACAGCCCCATCCTCCGTTCTCAGGTTTGGTACCGACCCTATTGTCAGGGTCGGACGCGGTGACAGCCCTGGCCGACGAGATCCAATCTCTGTTGGCGAAGCAGGTCGTCGTTGTGGTCCCGAGCGAGGACGCAATGTCAGGCGTCTACTCCCGTTATTTTCTGGTGCCCAAGAAAACTGGGGGGGTCAGACCTATACTGGATCTGTCCGCGTTCAATCGGTTGATTGTAGCGAGACCGTTCAGAATGTTGACCATCAGACTCCTTCTGCTTGCTGTCAGGAGGGGGGCCTGGTTCACCTCCATAGACCTGAAGGATGCGTATTTTCACGTTCCTATTTTCCCTCCTCACAGGCAGTTCCTACGGTTCCTGTTTCAGGGCGTAGCGTACGAGTACCACAGAATGCCGTTCGGGTATTCTCTGGCTCCCCGCACGTTCACCAAGTGCGTGGCGGCTGCACTGGAGCCTTTACGTCGTCGGGGGATACGAGTTCTATTCTATCTCGACGACATTCTACTCCTCAGTCGTTCGGAGGAGGTTGCCAGGTCTCATACCAGGCTGGTGGTGGAATTCCTCACCAGCCTGGGTTTTGCTGTGAATTGGAAGAAGAGTACCCCTCTTCCCAGTCAACAGGTGGAATACTTGGGCTTGATCTTGAGGTCGAGGCCCATGTTTGCGACCCTCTCGGAGCAGCGTCGGGGGACTCTCCGTCACGCGCTCGGGGGTTTCCGTCTGGGAGGGACGGTTACGGCGCTGCAGGTGATGCGTCTGCTGGGCCTTATGTCGGCTGCTCACGTGGTGGTTCCTCTTGGCCTCCTCTTTATGAGGAGGATACAGAGGTGGTTTGTCTCTTTGAGACTGGATCCAGTGAGGGACAAGAGGAAACGGTTGACGGTTCCTTTGTCGATATGGGGGGACCTCACCCATTGGAGGAGGCTGGGTATCCTCTCCGTTGGGGTCCCCATGGGCGGCAGGAGCTCACACGTCACGGTCTTCACCGACGCCTCTCTCACGGGTTGGGGAGGGGTGCTTCGGTCTCATGCAGTGGGGGGCAGCTGGACGGGTCATGCCGACCCAGCTGTCCTGCATATCAATGTGTTGGAGTTGAAGGCGGTTCTTCTGGTCCTTCAACGGCTCCACCACCTTGTGGTGGGCAGGCACTTTTGATCAGGACGGACAATGTGACGGCGGCGGCGTATATCAACAGGCAGGGTGGGACTCGTTCCGCCCGCCTGCTCCGGGCAGCGCGCGAACTGCTGCTATGGGCATCCCGCAGGCTGCGCAGTCTGACGGCGCTCCACGTTCCTGGTACGGAGAATGTGGGGGCGGATGTGATGTCTCGGGGCGGTCTTCGTCACGACGGGTGGGAACTCCGCTCCGACATAGTCAGGCAGATTTGGGATCGGTTCGGGGAGGCCTCGGTAGATCTGTTTGCGTGCCGACGTTCTCACAAGTGCCCCTTGTAGTTCTCGCTCAGTCGAGCGGATCGCCCCCCCTTGGGGGTGGATGCCTTCTCAACGTTTCCGTGGCCGCCCGGTCTTCTGTACGCCTTCCCTCCTGTACATCTGTTGAGTCAGCTGTTGGAGTGGATACGGAGGGAGCGCAGGACGGTGATCCTGGTCGCGCCGGACCGGGGCACGTCGGTATGGTTCCCGGTCTTAATCCAGCTTCTGATCGCTCCTCCTTGGGTCATTCCGTGGTCGGAGACGGCCCTCTCTCAGCACAACGGGGTGTTTGTCCGCCCTCCGGTGTTGGGTCAGCCCCTGATGGTGTGGCTGGTGGGGGGGTGAGTCTGGAGGGGATGGAGCCCTCTGTGGTTGATACCATTCGGCGTGCGTTTGCTCCCTCCACTGTCGCGGTTTACGCGGGCAGGTGGCGTGCGTTCAAAGAGTGGTGTAAGGGGGGGGGGCTGGGACCCAGTCTCCTGTCCCCTGGATGCTGTTCTGAGTTATCTCCAGTCTCTTCTTGATGGGCTGTCGGCTTCGACAGTGAGGGTCTATGCGGCAGCTATATCCTCTTATCATGAGGGTTTTGAGGGGACTGTTTTGTTCAGCCACCCTCTTGTGAAGCGTTTCCTGCTTGGCGCTCGACGCGTTAAGCCGGTGCAACGCTCCTTGACTCCGAGTTGGGATCTTCAGTTGGTCCTCGGTCGGTTGTCCTTGGCTCCGTTTGAGCCGCTCGAGCAGGCGCCTTTGGGCCGGCTTTCCTTCAAGACCGCGTTCCTACTGGCTGTCACTTCCGCTAAACGCGTAGGTGAGCTCTGTGCTCTCTCGGTACGTCCAGAGTGCCTGTTTTTTCGACCGATTGCGGTGCCACTCTGCGACCTAATCCTGCTTTCGTGCCTAAGAATATCCGGAGTTCTTTCCGCTCCCGGGATATTGTGGTTCAGGCTTTTCGTCCTCCTCCTCACGCTAGTGAGTTGGATGCGGGCCTTCACCTGTCATGTCCAGTCCGTGCTTTGGGGTTTTACCTCAGCCGTACTCAGGGCTTCAGGGTTACCGATCAGCTTTTTGTCTGTTACGGTGGGGCTCATGCTGGTAAAGCGCTGTCGACGCGGCGTCTGGCTTGTTGGTTGTGCGCGGGTATTGCCCTCTGCTACACGTTGGCTGGGCAGGATCCCCCTGGGGGCGTCAGGGCGCACTCCACTCGTGGGGTGGCTGCCTCTGCCGCCCTCCTGGGTGGGGCCTCGGTAGAGGACATTTGTGCTGCGGCTTCTTGGTCCTCCCCGGGCCCCTTTGTTAGGTTTTACCTCATGGACATGACCGGGGGTTCTGTCTCCCAGGCGGTTCTGGGGTCTGTGGCCTTGCCTGCTTCCCTTCCTTTGGTTGGGTAGCAGGGTTGTATGGGTTTGGGCCACAGTGTTTTGGGTCACACATGGTTCCGCCTGTACGGTGTGTTCAAGGGGTTCTATTTTCCCTCTTGTTCGCTTTTCAGGTGGAGTTGACTGCGCCCCCCCTTCGTTAGGGAGGATGGGGTGACAGGGCTCCCTGCACCCCTTGATGTGGGCTTACGGGTCCTCAGGGGGTACATTTGTCGGGCTTCGCGTCCGCTCCTCCCCATATCTCATACGGCTCAGAGCGGAACGCGATAAGCTAATACGGCATATAACGGTAGGTTATGTAGATAACCTAGTTATATTAGTATTGGCTGAGCGTTCCGCTCTGCGCGGCCCTGAGTTCCCTCTTGAGGGATCTTTTCCTGGGACGGATTTTTGGCGAGGAAGGGTGTGTGGTGACTACCGTCACTGCTATATGGGCGGTGCCACCATGGGGGCGGAGCCCCATACAGGTGTGGTGCATGTATTTTTTTGTTCGTAGGGAGATACAATAGGTATCATAGGAGATAGAATATCTCATACGGCTCAGAGCGGAACGCTCAGCCAATACTAATATAACTAGGTTATCTACATAACCTACCGTTAAGTATTGTTGTGAATTTGGTTTTGAATCTAAGCCATGTTTCTTCAACTAGTGTACCACTGAGCTCATCTGACCAGTCCATGCTCTCCAGTTCTTGGTTAAAGGCCTCTCTAAAGTAGGTTTTGAGGTCCCTAGATGTGACTGTTTTGTGACAGCCGGCCTTTTGTTTTAGCTTTTTGCGGGTACAGAATATCATGTAATGATCACCCCGCATGCTATCACCCCTTTGTTGGAGATCATGGATTTGTCAGAGGTCAGAATGAGGTCAATGGTAGTTTGTGTTGAATCACATACTCTTGTTGGTTGGGTGATTAGCTGGCTGAAACCGTGCAAATCACAAAACCTACCGAAGGCCTTGAAGACGGGTGCTACTTTACATAGCATATCCGTGTTCCAGTCCCCAATAATAATCTTTTCTACACCTTCCACCCTCAGGTAAGGGTTAGGTTTATAAACAATGAGGTTAAGGTAAGGGTTAAGGTAAGGGTTAGGTTTATAAACTGTGAGGTTACGGTTAGGGTTAAGGTAAGGGTTAGGTTTATAAACAGTGAACCTATTAAGCCCGGAGCCCTATTTTCAAAAAATCGGCCTAAAATACATACCTAAGTAAATGGAATATTGCTCCACTTCTACATGGTCCATTTGCATGTTCTTGGTATCTAGGGACATCTATGGGCCTCAGTGAATGTATTCCCAGTGTCAGAAATATTGTGTCTATTACTAGACTTGCTTAAATTGTGATGAAACAAAGGAGAATATGAATTATGATTTTTCTTTGCATATTTGATAGTGAATAACACCATGCTAAAAATGACCAGACATAAGAAACTGCCAATGAGCTCATTCAGTCCATTCTTGAGAGCACGTGTTCAAAAAATCTAAGGAAATGAATAAAGAGAAGATGATTAAACAGAAGGTTTTGTAGATACAGTACTGAATTCTGCCATCCATGCAATTTGAAATATTATTATAGAATATAGAATATGAGGCCTATAAATGACCTTATTATAGCCAACTATCACACACATGGATCGGGCCAAATCTCCTCTTTCAAATGGCAGAGTTCAATTTGGATTTAGTATCACCAGGCATGTATGAAGAACAGAGAACGAAATCTACTGTATGTACAGTAGGTTTTTTATTCTTGCAACAGCTCCACCATTTTTAAACTGATTTCAAATCGGATGGTTGCTAAATGCTCAAAATAGGGGAGACAAACTAACGATAGGTTATGTAGATAACCTAGTTATATTAGTATAGGCTAAGCGTCCCGCTCTGAGCCTTACGAGATACTCATATCTCCTGTGATACCTAATGTATCTCCCACGAACAAAAACACATGCACCCCACCTGTATGGGGCCCCGCCCCTTATGGTGGCCACCGCCCATATAACCATGACCCTGGTCATGAAACACCCTTCCTCGCCAAAAACCCGTCCCAGGAAAAGATCCCTCAAGAGGGAACTCAGGGCGCGCAGAGCGGGACGCTTAGCCTATACTAATATAACTAGGTTATCTACATAACCTATCGTTATATATCGTATAGCATCGCGTCCCGCTCTGAGCCTTACGAGATAATGGGGAAGAGCGGGCGCGAGACCCGACAGATGTACCCCCTGAGGACCCGTAAGCCCACATCAAGGGGTGCGGGGAGCCCTGTCACCCCATCCTTCCTAACGAAGGGGGGGCGCAGTCAACTCCACCTGAATGCGAACAAGAGGGAGCCAGAACCCCTTGAACACACCGTACAGGCGGAACCACGTGTGACTCAACACACTGCGGCCCATACCCATACACTCCTGCTACCCGACCAAAGGACGGGAAGCAGGAAAGGCCACAGACCCCAGAACCGCCTGGGAGACAGAACCCCCGGTCATGTCCATGAGGAAAAACCTTACAAAGGAGCCCGGGGAGGACCATGAAGCTGCAGCACAGATGGCCTCCACCGAGGCCCCACCCAGGAGAGCGGCAGAGGCAGCCACCCCACGAGTGGAGTGCGCCCTGACGCCCCCAGGGGGATCCTGCCCAGCCAGCGTGTAGCAGAGGGTAACACCCTCGCACAACCAATGGGACAGGCGCTGCTCCGACAGTGCCTTACCAGCACGAGCCCCACCGTAACAGACAAAAAGCTGGTCGGTAACCCTGAAATCCTGAGTACGGCTGAGGTAAATCCCCAAGCACGGACTGGACATGACAGGTGAAGGCCCGCATCTAACTCACCAGTGTGAGGAGGAGGACGAAACGCCTGAACCACAATATCCCGGGAGCGGAAGGAACTCCGGATATTCTCAGGCACGAAAGCAGGATTAGGTCGCAGAGTGACACCGCAATCGGTCCGAAAAGACAGGCACTCTGGATGTACCGAGAGAGCACAGAGCTCACCTACGCGTTTAGCGGAAGTGACAGCCAGAAGGAACGCGGTCCTGAAGGACAGCTGTCCCAACGGCGCCCGCTCGAGCGGCTCAAACGGGGCCAAGGACAACCGACCGAGGACCAATTGAAGATCCCAAGTCGGAGCCAAGGAGCGTTGCACCGGCTTAACGCGTCGAGCGCCAAGCAGGAAACGCTTCACAAGAGGGTGGCTGAACAAGACATCCCCTCAAACCCCTCATGATAGGAGGATATAGCTGCTGCATATACCCTCACCGTCGAAGCCGACAGTCTATCAAGGAGAGACTGGAGGTAACTAAGGACAGCAACCAGGGGGCAGGAGACTGAGTCCAGGCCCCCCGCCTTACACCACACTTGGAACATACGTCATCTGCCCGCGTAAGCGCGACAGTGGAGGGAGCATGTGCAGTCCAGATGGTAACACCATCAGGATCAAGAACCTGCGCCCCCAACGTACCCGTCCCAACAACTGACCTAACAGATGTATGGGGAAGAATCCCTGGCGGCACGGCATCGGTCCCAGACCTGCCTGGCCATGTCCAGACGCAATCCTCACCCGTCAGGATGAGGGCCGCCCCGCGACAGTACACCTGCACCCACATTCTCCCTGCCGGGGATGTGGGGAGCCCTTAGGCCGCGCAGATGGAGGACGCCCATAGCCAGCCGCCCGCCGCCTGGTGCAGACAGGGGGAGCGTACTCCTCCCTGTCTGTCGATACACGACACTGACGTCGTATCGTCCGTCCTGATCAACACCATTTGTGGACCAGAAGGACCGCTTTCAACACCAACACATTGAACGTAGCGCAGACCGGGCAGCATGGTTTGCCAGCTGCCCCCTACTGCGTTGGCCCGACGCATCACCAGCGAGGGAGGCGTCGGTGAAAACGCGACGTGAGACAGCGCCGTAACCGTCCTAGGACGGAACCTCCCGAGCGTGTTGACAACACGCTCCGAGATGGATGCCCATAGCCCTCCAACCGTTGACTGGGAAGAGGAATACTCTACATCCAGTGTACAGCAACCCCAGGCTGGTAGAGACCTGCCTGGTACGAGACCTGACGATCCACCTTGACCGCGAAGGACCAGAACGCCATCAGGGCAGAACACTCCGTAACCCCGGATGACGCAGAGGCCCCAGTGCGGCCTCCACGCACTTGGTGAAGATGCGGGGAGCCAGAGAAAACCGAACGGCAGCCTCTGGTACTCATACGCTAACCCTGCAAAGGAAGCGTAGGTAAGCCCTAGGATGGAAGATCGGGGATGCGCATACGCATCCTACAGGTCTATGGAGGAGAACCAGACCCCCACCTGACAGTGTTCAACAGGTAGGAGACGATCCAAAAAATGCTGAACCTTCCCATGGGACAGGTCCAGCCTGGGTCTTACACCCCTCCCTCCCGACTTCTCGGGCAGAGAACACCGGGAGGAGAACGCCACGACGATGGCTTGCTTCGTCCACAGAGATTGGATCTCGTCGACCAGAGCTGTCCCTGCTGGAGACCCCGACAACAGGGTCTGTACCAAACCTGAAAACGGGTGGGGTTGTGTAAACACAAGTCCCCGCCTCACCATTCTCTCCATCTACCTCGACATATGGTACTGCCGTAGTCATATGTGACGACACTCCCAACGCACCCGCCGTCACGTGGCGCAGGTCCGCCAGGAACTGTAGATAGTTGGCCCGGTCCCCCCCGCTGTGCGAAGACAACCCTGGAATCGTGCGAGGAGCGCGTTCCGTGTCGGAACACCTGACCCTGACACCACCCACGAGGCAATCGCACCCAAGGGGGAACCCCGACAGAAAAAGGGCCTGTCTGATACGGGGGGCTTCCGATCAAAAAAAGCCCCCCCACTGAACACCCCTCCAGAACATGCTGAAGGAGTCGTTCTGCAGCCGGACATGCAAGGTGTAAGGCCCCCATGGGTTCCTACACACCGTAGCCCTGCAGTGATATCACTACCACCCCAAACCATGTGAGCTGCGACCACTTGCCAATATTCCAGGAGTGGGAGCACCAACATGATACCTGGCCTGGCGAAGGCGAGGCCGGGGAAGCCTGCACTGTGTGCCTCAAAAGGTTTCGAGCCCCCCTGCTGACAACACTTAAGTTGACAGACGTAACACCAGGCTCAACCAACACAGTTCAAGGTGTGGGAGCCGCTTGACAGCACAACATTCTCACGGACAGACCCAGGCTCAGCCATCAACTGGGTGTCAGCCCCTGTCTCCATGAGAAGCGAAGAATGGGGCCGCATACGCTTCAATGAAGGTTCGCGGCCCGCAGCCAAAGGAGAACGCTCAGAGCCCCGCTTCTGGGGATACCAGAGAGAGGATTGAACGGGGAGCGGGCTGCTCGCGGCAAAATGACGACGGAGTGGTTTACCAACACCGAAATCACCCAAAATGGCCGATCCCTCGGCCGCCAAGACTGTCGGCCTCGCGATACCCTGTCGATTCTCCAACCAGGGCACCACTGGCGGGGGAAACATGGCCGCCTGTCGAGGGCCCCGTCATCGCCGCTGACGAGGCCGTGCTCTCTCTTCTTCTGGCTGCGCGGTGTGAGGCGGTGTAGGGCCTAGGACAATACCGCCCGCGCTCCAGCAGAAGACCAAAATCCCCTGCGGAGAGGGGAACCCTGAGCGGTTATAGCTTGCGGCTGGGTCAAAGCTAATAACGTCAACATCCTCGACGGAGTGGTTTACCAACACCGTGCGCGATGTGTCGACGTCGGCCGGCCCTCAAGGCCCCTCCACCAGACACCATTTCTGTAATAGAAAAAACACCAATTCGAACACAGTTCTAATCGTTGCCAATTCCATACCGTGGCGGTACAAGCCTTAACAGCCCACCAGCCACTCGCCAGGCCGACCCATGGTGTCGGCCGGGCGGGGCATTGTTTCAATATATCAAAAACAAAGGACTGACGTTAACATGGAGCACCAGTGGTGATTGCAAACAGCACCCTCCACTGTGGTGTGGACCATGAAAAGGTTAAATGAATAAAAGAGCTAAACCACAAAAACTGTAGAATGAGCAAACCCATACACACAAAGTTTAAGGGGAGACGGACCAGACCCGTCTTCATTCAAAATATTCACAACAGAACACCAGCCCTAGTTTAGCCCATTTACCAAAAAAGGTAAACAAAGCCCCCCCCCTGCACTACTCCCCCAGTATACCGATTGACCGTCAGTATGAATGGTTTGAGAGGAGAGAAAGCTGTAGCAAGACAGACCTTCTCATAGCAGAGTGACAAAATGAAACAATAGCCCCCTACACAGGGCCGCCCCAGGAGATGGGGGGCCTCGCGTCTAAAAACGCACAGGGCCTCACATTTCTCCCAAGCGGCCCTGCCCTTATACTACTGCAGCCTAACGCCAGGCAATGTGGAACCCAAGACAACAATTGCCTGTGCACAGACACGCAACATGTTTACCATGTCGGCTGGACCCATAGCCCCACTACCCGACGCCAACCCAGATGGGAACACCGTTCAACAAACCCCGCCGGAACACAAGGTAATACCTGGCTAGAACCTAGCCACGACCTACCCCGTTGTCAACCCATTTACCCGAAAAAGGTAAATAGAACTCAAAACCCCACAACAGCTACCGACTGACCTTCATTGATGAACCGGGCAAGAGGCGGGAGAGTGACAACATCTCACGGCGGAGACACTAAAACAGCATAGCAATTAGCAGTAGTGATAGCATGCGGCAGTAGCGATAGCATGTTAGCATAGCTTTAGATGTTTTAGCAGCACGCCCAAGACAGCTTGGAAACCGTTCCCTGCAGAGAACGTTCACCAAACCATCTTGCCCCTGGCGCCAACACACAACAAGGTTGTGTTAACAACACAAACCAGCATTACTAACACTAATACCCATGCCTGAAGACACAGGGCCTACCTGAGTACAAGCTGGCCCGACAGCCAGCCTTGTACAGCTGAACCTCGATGTGCAGTCATCAAACGAGGAACATCACAGGCCCGTCGTGTCGCCGAAAACATGCGTCGAAGATGCCAGGGGCCAGCAACCTCCGGTAAGCTTCCAACATTATTAATCTTCCTTAATCTTTTCATTCCGCTAGCTCGTATGGTGCACGCATCCAACACGCTGGGACGAAAATAGAGGAAGGGTGTTTCATGACCAGGGTCATGGTTATATGGGCGGTGGCCACCATAAGGGGCGGGGCCCCATACAGGTGGGGTGCATGTGTTTTTGTTCGTGGGAGATACATTAGGTATCACAGGAGATATGAGTATCTCGTAAGGCTCAGAGCGGGACGCGATGCTATACGATATATAACTGCAATATATGCCAATAACGTTCAGTTTTGTGGTATATAATCCTGAGTAATAAGATAATTTAAAAGATTCAACGCTCATTGAAAGCTCTGGATGTCCTCTTCTCAAAATGACTACATTCAGCGACAGTCGCTTTTTCAAAATGGCGTATTTTCGCAATCACAACAACACATTTCAAAAATTAAAACCTCACTAATAACACTTTTACCTGGGA
Source organism: Notolepis coatsorum (assembly GCF_963971535.1). Classification (NCBI taxonomy): domain Eukaryota; kingdom Metazoa; phylum Chordata; class Actinopteri; order Aulopiformes; family Paralepididae; genus Notolepis; species Notolepis coatsorum. Next base: position 60,056,432 of record NC_140167.1, read on the forward strand.
CCCTGGTGGAAACAAGACGAAAGTCTTTCTCTGGTCTGCATCCCCTTAACAATTGTATGTATTGAGATGTACTGTACTGTACCCATTCTGCAATCTGTTAATAAACTTTTCAATCAATCAATCAAAACCTATTGGTAAACAAATGTATTGCTGAAAATATACAATATGACTGCTGTTGTGACATGGTTATTGTAACTGAGGGGTACAATTCCCTGACTGTATTGATAAGTATGGTATCATTAAACCACTACCGCTTTATGTACTTTAATTACTGGCCATACAGTACATGATATATAAATATGATGAACACTTCCCACAATGAATCGGTTCCACACAAAGTGGTAATTAAGTATTTATTGCAGCAAAAGGTACATAATATACTTCTCTATTTTACTTTGGATGCGCTTATAAGGCAAAGGAATGTGCGTAGGCAAATCAATAATGAATGTCCATTCTCTGGTTACGCAGGAGGTAATTATACAACCTGAATCTTAGGGAATTATATCTATGGTACACTAGTAATATATAGCGGGAGATACTGGAAGGGTCCCCCCGGTTGTAAGCCAGCAGGGGTAGAGGATCTGTCGGTAGTAGAGAGTCTGGTCAACGATGACTAAGGAGACTCCAAGTACAGGAGACGGTGCAATAGTCTCTTGATCCACAGACGAATACAGCTGTTCTCCGTAGACTGTAGCTCCACAGTGAAGAAAGCTAGCCGGCCTCAGGCTCTCTGAGGCGCAGACTCGACGTGGCTCCTCACAGGGTAAATCCCACACGTGTAGGCGTCGGCGATTCTCCGCTCCATAAATCACAGGACCAAAACAAATATAATCCAGCCGCAAAGGGCTATGTAGTCGTCGGGTAGATTAATCCAGTGTACATGTCCACACGGTTCTCGTCTAGGTCTCCTCGGGTGAAAGCGCCATGAAAGCAGCCCAGCCTGGATAAGCACTCTAGCTGGTACGAGGAAGCGTTGGTGATGCTGGTCACTGTAGAACTTTAGCCGCACGATACACTATACACAAATAGACTAGTACTGACTTAATAGAAATATGTCGCACTCGACGGTATAGCGCCAAACTCTGACAATTCAGTTATTAATTCGCACGCGGTCTCAATGCTCTATTTGGGGCCAAACAGGCCATACTTCACCGCACGTTGTATCGTGGGTGAGGCTTCAACTTATTGGGTAACTCTACTTCTGTATTCACCTGCGCCATATTTATATGCACGGCGAACAATCTAGTGCCAACCTCATTTCTGTCTCGTATCCCTGGGCAAGGCCGGGCATGTACAGACATGTCTTGACGGTGGCCTTGAACCTGACTCTGGAGGCATGGCCCTGGCGCCTGTGGACCGCTGTCCAATAGGAGAATGAAATATTATGGTCTGTACTAGGCTAAAGGGATATTCCGTGTATATGTACAAGGAATATACAAGGGATATCAAACGATATACAAATACTATGCAATATATATCAATCAATAAATATATATATTCGGTTTAATCTGATCCTTTGTAACAGCCGCCTCCTAATTAGTCCCACCTAATTAGCTAAGCAGAGACAGATTAACCGCACTGTCCACTACTCAATGTCTGTTGTGAGGGGTCGGGCAGTTCACAAAGTCATGGGGTCATGGTCGTCATCGATAGTATCGGGGAGCCTTGGCAGTTCTATTAGCCTCGCCACGGGTCGGGTGTAGATCCGTCCTTGGACGAGCACTTCGGCTGCTCTGACCTTTCCGTCGGCACCGGTGATCACTTTGCTTACGCGGCCAGCCGGCCACATAGCTCGGGGTAGTGACTGGTCGATAATCATGACGACTGTTCCTTCTGTCAAATTGTCTCTCTCTTTCACCCATTTCTGGCGGGTCTGTAGAGACGGTAGATAGTGGAGTAGGAAGCTGTTCCAAAACTTGTCAGCCAATACTTGACTGTACCTCCACATTCTTCGGCCGTTCGCTTCTTCAGGCCTGTACATTGTCTGTGGTAGCGCGGGGTCCAGCCGCCCCATCAAGAGTGTGTTGGGGGTGACTGGGTCGACATCTGCTACATCACTTGAGACGTAACCGAGGGGCTTTGAGTTCAATACTCCCTCGATCTCCGTGAGGACTGTCATTAGGACTTCTTCCGCCACGGTCTGGGCCCCAAGCACGGCGTACAGGGCTGTCTTTATTGAACGTACTTCTCGTTCCCAAGTTCCACCGAAGTGAGGTGCGTTCGGGGGATTAAACTGGAAGTCAATCTGGGATGGAGCGAGGTGGGTCTTAAGTTCTGGGCCCATAGCTTGGAAGCTCTCTCTCAGCTCTCTTTCTCCGCCTTTGAAGTTTGTCCCGTGATCAGACAATAATATAGACGGTTTGCCTTTCCGCGATGTGAATCTTCGGAAGGCCATAAGGAATGAGTCGGTGCTCATGGTTGGAAGGAGTTCTATATGCATCGCTCGGGTGGTCATGCATTTGAATACAATACCCCACCGCTTCTCGGTTCCTCTTCCTTTCTTTATATACAGCGGGCCGAAACAGTCCATACCGGTGGAGTGAAAAGGCTTGTCGCCGAGTCGGAGGCGACAGGGAGGTAGGTCAGCCATCCGGGGTATACTGGGCTGCGCTCGCCACTTACGACAGTCTAGACAGGTTCGCTGGAAGCGCCGCACTGCTTCTCTCCCTTGCAGTATCCAATAACGACGTCTGATCTCCGCGAAGACTCTCTCTGCCCCGGCGTGATGCACATCCTCGTCGTATTTCTTTATGATCAGCTCTGTGACCTTGTGTCGGCTGTTTAAGACTATCGGGTACTTGACGTCATCCGGTAAGTCTGGAGCTCTCCGCAGACGACCACCCACTCTGATGAGACCATGGGCGTCGCTCTCGGGGGCTAGGTGGAGCAGTCTGCTGTCTGATGGGACGGGCTTTGCTCCCTGTAGACAGTCTAGCTCATCGGGGAACGAGTCTCTCTGGGCTCGTTGTAGGAGAAGAAGTTCTGCTTCTTCGTAGTCAGCTGCAGTAATGTCAGTAGTGAGCTGAACCTCTGGGTGGTGCCACAGGAATGTCTTTAGCTGCGCACTCTCTAGGGTGAGGCAATCGTCTATGTCGGGGTCTGTGGAGACGAGTGTGTTCAATCCACAGAACATAGATTTCTTGTTTTCTGCCTCCTCTTTACTTGCTTCCCGTGGGGTGGGTGTAGGCCACTCTTCTTCCGGGAGCTTGAGGAACTCTGGCCCGTCACTGTATAGGTTGTGACGGGTGAGGTCATCCAGGGACATTCCCCGGGTGATGACGTCAGCTGGGTTGTGTTTTGTGTCCACATACCTCCAGCTTGCTACTTCTGTTAAATCTTGAATCTCTGTGACTCTGACTCCCACGAAGACCTTGTATCTGCACGAATCAGACCGGATCCATGTGAGTACTGTCGTGGAGTCTGACCACAAGATTGTTCTTTGCACCGGAATGGTGAGTTCACGTTGGATTAACGTGGCGAGTTGCGCTCCTGCTAGGGCTGCGCAGAGCTCTAGACGCGGGATAGATTGTTGCTTTCGTGGGGCTATTCTTGAGCGAGCCAGGATGAAAGCAGTATGTATTTCTCCTCCCTCCTCTCGGGCACGCAAGTAGGCCACCGAACCGTAGGCTACTTCGGAGGCGTCGCTGAAGACGTGCAGGTCCATCTGGCACGTCTCCGGCCTCACTGTGGGTGGGAAGTAGCTGCGGCGTATGTTGACACCTGGGAGTGAGCTGAGTTCCGTCTCCCACTCTCTCCATGTGGATGCAAGGTGTTCGGGTATGGGGTCGTCCCAGCCCTGGTCCTTGTCCCATAACGCTCTTACAATCATCTTTGCCCTGGTGGTGTAAGGTAGAATACATCCCAACGGGTCATATTGTCTGGCGAGTGTTCTGTATACACTCCGTCTGGTGGTCGGTAGTGCAGTCGACCTTCCCTGCTCCTTGGTCAGGGGTGTGTGTTTATAATGGAGCGAGTCTGTTTTGAAGCGCCAGACTAGTCCTAATGTCATTTCTTGGGCTTCTCCTGGGATGGTCGCCATCCAGGTCTCGCTGCTTGCTGCCTTGTCCTCGGGGGAGAGGCTGCGCAATACTTGCGGGTCGCTGCTGGCCCACTGCCTGAGATCAAAGCCGCCTTTGATCAGGGAGGCGCGGAGCTTGAGTAGAAGGGCCTCGGCTTCTTCTGGCGTCGAGACGCTTTGCAGACAGTTGTCCACGTAGAAACTATTTCCTACACTTTGTCGGACCTCTTCATCAGCTGCTGGGTCCTCTGCGACGTGCTTTTGCAGTGCAAACGTAGCACAGCATGGGCTGCATGTGGTTCCGAAAGGGAGGACTTCCCATTGATAGATGGCTGGTTGCTCATCCCCGATCCTCTCTCTCCATAGGAACCGCAGCAGGGGCTTGTCCTCCTCCACTAGTCTCACCTGCAGGAACATCCCTTTGATGTCGCCGCTGATGGCCACCTTGTCTTGGCGGAAACGTAGTAACACGCCTAGTAGAGAGGGGCCGAGTGTTGGGCCGGGCAAGAGCTCTTTATTCAGATTTTGTGATCCGATCTGGTAGCTGCAGTTGAACACAATACGATCCTTGCCGTTGTGGTGGACTTTGTGGTGCGGCACGTACCATGATTCGGTCGTCTGATCGGCCTCTTTAATGTCAATTTTCTTTATGTGTCCCGCTGTGATTAGCTTGTTAATCTCAGCGCGGTACACCGTCTCTTGAGCGGGGTCTCTGGCTAGGCGCCGCTCTGTGTTCAATAGATACCGCTCCGTCGCTTCTTTTGGGGGCGTGGAAGGTAGGCATACCCTCTCGCCTCAGGAGTGGAGTTGCGTATCTCATCACTCCGTTGACTTTGACTCTCTTTGTGCCCTGCTCGAGGAGGGCTATAGCGTAAATGTCTTCCTTGGAACGAATGTCTTTCTTTTCGTTCTTAAAGGGCATTGTCTCTAGTGTCCATAGCCTCTCGACATGCTGTAGGAGGGTGGTGTCTTCTTCTGTCACTCTGGAGTGGAGGCAGTTAGTGGCTGCTGTTCGGTTAAGAGACTTAGCGAGGGGGCCTTGTAATGTCCATCCTAGGCGGGTCTCGACTGCTGCAGGACAGCCTCTGGGCCCTGTGTGGACCCGGTCTATCGGGACGATGAGGTCTGCATGGTCGGAGCCTATCAGCAGGGTCGGGGTGGCACCGTCTATGAGCGGTATAGGTAGTTGACGCAGGTGCACATATTTATCCATCAGCTTGGCGATGGGGTAGGTGTACTGCGACAGGCCTATTTCTTGGCTGGTGAAAGCATTAGTAATCCTATACCGTCTCTCTGGCTGCCCGCTTGCTGCGATAGTGAAGGAGACATTCTCGCCCTTTATCGTCTTTAGATCTCTTCTTATTGTCCGAATCGTCATCTGGTTTTCGCTCCCCCGCAGCCCCAGCTGGGCCGCAGCGGACGCGAGGAGAAGGGTCTTCTCTGACCCGTCGTCAAGGACGGCGTAAGTGTCCATGACCTTGTCTTGGTAACTCAGTGTTACGCGGACCACCTTTAAGAGCACCCGGGCGCCCCCGCTGCTGGCGGGGTCAATGTACATAACACTTGCCTTTGTGCTGCTTGAGGGTGCAGGCTTTCTTCTGTTACTGTCGTGTAGGACATCTAGGTGGGCTCCGTCACACCGATTACACCTCTTCTTTAAGCGGCAATCGGCTGCCATGTGACTGCGCGCACATCGGTAACAGCGTCGGTGGTCATCTTCTTGAACGTGTCACATTGTGACAACCAGTGTTCCTTTTCGCAGTACGGGCACACCATCTTCCACTTCTCTTTCATCGAGGGGGTACTGTGGTTCTTGCTGCTCGGTACTGATTCTGATTGGTGCATGACGGTCACCAATCTTCGGCCATCGTTTGCTCTCCTAGGTCCCTCTCTGGAGCTTGGGGTGCTCCGCATGAACGTATCCAACCGTAGGCTGTTGACTTCTCTCGCCAGGAAGTTGGCTAGGTCTAGGAGGGATGGCTCGGGACCGTTAGGATCACGGTGGTCTCTTTGCCGCCTGAAGCGCTCTTGTCGGGCGGGCGGAAGCTTCTCTAAAATCCTCTCGACATTAGAGTTCGCGTACAGTTCGTGCATACCCTTTTCTCTTTGCGCCCCCAGCATCCCTACCAGGGATTGTACCTTGATAGACAGGTCATCTAGTGAGCGATTGTCTGTGGCTGGGGGTAGGCGGTCAATATGCCTTATCTCTTGTATTACGTAGTCCCATATGCGTCCATATCTTTGGTCGAGTGCTGCTAGAGCCGCTGTGTATGGGGTAGTAGAGGTGGCATAGGCCAGCGCTATATTGTGCGCTCGGGGCACCTTGAGGTGCTTCAGTAGGATAGCATACTTGTACGGTTCATCAGCTACATCGGACATCATTGTCTCTAAGCACATTCGTAGCTCCGTGTACTGTGCTCTGTTCTCGTGGGTGAAGTCCGGAAACGTCGGTGTGCCAATGTATGATGCCATGGATGGCTGGCACATCGGTGAGCGTTGGAAGAGAGGCCTCCTAGGCGAGTCTCCTCTTACGCCTCTTGGTGGGCTGGTACCTGCTGGGTACCATGGCCCGCATATCCAGGTGCTGTTCCTCGGGGCTGGTTGTGCGTCAAGCTCACCCGTGAATTGAGTCGCGGGTCTGTAGCGCAGAGCCGCGGGGGTAGAGCCTGGGCTGTACTGGACCTCCTGGTCCTGTGGAGTACTGTGCTGCTGTCGGGCTTGACTCTCCTCCTCTCCCTCTTCTTCTTCCTCTGGCAGGTCCTCTAGATCCTGTAGTCGTCTATTTAGCCTCTCCGCGGTGTAGACCGTTTCTTCCTTGTAGCTGGGTCTCACTTGGACCGGTCGGGGAAGGGGTTCGGAGGGGGGTATAGGCTCTCTCTGGTGGTCGGGCTCAGGGTCGCTTGATCGGGTAGGGGAGGGTGCCCTTGACCCTTGTCTTGACGAGGCCCTGGAACCCCGTGCGGAGGGAGGGGGTGTTGCCCTGGTGATCAGCTGCTCCATTATCTGCGCTTGTAATCGGTCGCGCTCGGCTTCGCGCTTGGTGAGAGCGAGGTCGCGCTCTGCTTCTCTTTGGGCACCGGCAGCGGCGCGCTGGGCTTCGGCGGCGGCGCGCTGGGCTTCGGCCCGGTCCCTTACCATATTCTCTTTCGTCTGAAGGCGTCTAATCTCTAGACGTATACGATCTTCGTCGCTCCGTTGCTGCGCCTGAAGGCGTTCTCTTTCCATGGAAGAATGTTCGCGCTCACTAAGCGTCTGTGCTTGGAGTCGATCGCGCTCTGTTGAGGCTGCTAGGCTGGCGAGGAATGCCTGTGCCAGCATCTTGTCCGCCTCGCTGGGGGAAGACGCTGGTTGAGGTGATCCGCTCCTGGCAGTACTCGTTGGAGATCTGTTCTCCTGTGGCGAGTCCTGGAGATCCATCTCCGGGGTGCTCTCCTCTTCTTGTAGCGGGTAGAGTTCCATCCCTGGAGAGCTGTCTTTATCCTGGAGCTCTCCGGGGACTACTTCTTCGGTCTTGGCGGGGGGTAAAGTCATGTCGGGTCCCTCCTGGTCCCTACCGTGAGCTTGGTCAGTTACGTTAGAACCCACTAGGGCCTCTATTGGCGGGGTAGCCTGGTCGATAGGGTCGCACATAATTTTACTATCTACTTTTTCCGCGTTTACCGTCTGTAGAAAGCTAGGTAGTATATTGGCAACGTAATCCTCTAAGTACTGAGGTGTCTGCTGTCTACGCTGCGGGCGATCTACTTTAGGAGAACCGTTTTGTGGAGTGTTCATCATAGGCCATGTCAATATTAATACCACTATATTAATATTACACTAGTTACCCTCCGGCTCGAAGGACCAATTGTAACTGAGGGGTACAATTCCCTGACTGTATTGATAAGTATGGTATCATTAAACCACTACCGCTTTATGTACTTTAATTACTGGCCATACAGTACATGATATATAAATATGATGAACACTTCCCACAATGAATCGGTTCCACACAAAGTGGTAATTAAGTATTTATTGCAGCAAAAGGTACATAATATACTTCTCTATTTTACTTTGGATGCGCTTATAAGGCAAAGGAATGTGCGTAGGCAAATCAATAATGAATGTCCATTCTCTGGTTATGCAGGAGGTAATTATACAACCTGAATCTTAGGGAATTATATCTATGGTACACTAGTAATATATAGCGGGAGATACTGGAAGGGTCCCCCCGGTTGTAAGCCAGCAGGGGTAGAGGATCTGTCGGTAGTAGAGAGTCTGGTCAACGATGACTAAGGAGACTCCAAGTACAGGAGACGGTGCAATAGTCTCTTGATCCACAGACGAATACAGCTGTTCTCCGTAGACTGTAGCTCCACAGTGAAGAAAGCTAGCCGGCCTCAGGCTCTCTGAGGCGCAGACTCGACGTGGCTCCTCACAGGGTAAATCCCACACGTGTAGGCGTCAGCGATTCTCCGCTCCATAAATCACAGGACCAAAACAAATATAATCCAGCCGCAAAGGGCTATGTAGTCGTCGGGTAGATTAATCCAGTGTACATGTCCACACGGTTCTCGTCTAGGTCTCCTCGGGTGAAAGCGCCATGAAAGCAGCCCAGCCTGGATAAGCACTCTAGCTGGTACGAGGAAGCGTTGGTGATGCTGGTCACTGTAGAACTTTAGCCGCACGATACACTATACACAAATAGACTATTACTGACTTAATAGAAATATGTCGCACTCGACGGTATAGCGCCAAACTCTGACAATTCAGTTATTAATTCGCACGCGGTCTCAATGCTCTATTTGGGGCCAAACAGGCCATACTTCACTGCACGTTGTATCGTGGGTGAGGCTTCAACTTATTGGGTAACTCTACTTCTGTATTCACCTGCGCCATATTTATATGCACGGCGAACAATCTAGTGCCAACCTCATTTCTGTCTCGTATCCCTGGGCAAGGCCGGGCATGTACAGACATGTCTTGACGGTGGCCTTGAACCTGACTCTGGAGGCATGGCCCTGGCGCCTGTGGACCGCTGTCCAATAGGAGAATGAAATATTATGGTCTGTACTAGGCTAAAGGGATATTCCGTGTATATGTACAAGGAATATACAAGGGATATCAAACGATATACAAATACTATGCAATATATATCAATCAATAAATATATATATTCGGTTTAATCTGATCCTTTGTAACAGTTATGATGTTTACTCTTGAATACGTTTGAAAAGAAATAATTATGTCAGACAGTCTGGAGAGCTTGATTTATGACCTGATGTCATTTTGGGACCGGTACCGGTCCCGTCGGGCTTAAGGTAAGGGTTAAGATAAGGGTTTGGTTTAAACAGTGAGGTTAAGGTAAGGGTTAGGTTTATAAACAGTGAGGTTAAGGTAAGGATTAGGTTTATAAACAACATTTAAGATGAAAAATCAATAAACTGCGGATACCTTCTAGCATGACCCAGCCCAGTGTGTTAACCTTCCTCTACCTACAACTAACTCGCCCAGGCTGTTGTTGCAAATATTAATTTGTTCTTAGTCAACTTAACAATGCTTAAATAAAAAATAAAACAAGAAAACGTAAATTAAATATGTTGAGAAAATGTTGATTTAAAGAGAATGTAATAGCAAACGATACACAAGCAGGGAAATTAAGAAAATCTCTCTCTCTCCTCCCTTACACTACAACAGGCCATCACATGTCAAACAACCTAAACACATAACACAACACACAACAGCACAGACTTGACTCCTCCATGACCTCCGCCGTGAGGTTTTGAAAGGTTCAAGCAGAACAAAACCACAACATAAAAAGCACACTGAGCTAGACTCCCCGATTATTTACCCACAATTTAATATGGCGTGAATTAAACTCATGCTGCTTCCTAGTATTTGCCTATAAAACTGACTGACACATTCATATGCACTGCACATTGATCGCTGGGAGCGTGATCTGGGTTGAGTGGCGGCAGGTTGAACTGAGGTTGAACCCCGGTTGAGGTTAGAAACAGAGCCAGACTGGGGAACTACCTATAGACTCTCTATGCATGTTCTGTATAGGATTATGCACTTTGATTATAGAGGCAGCTCGAAAACGGCAATATATAGAGTTGATTAGCCCCCTTTGATGATGATAGCAATAAGGGGGGGGGGGGGGGGGGTCAACTGTGCCGACGGGGACAATTATTGCTTTATGTTTCAACAAGATATGAGCGCTGTCTATCACTTTACTCAGCTTTAACAACATTCCCTCCCAGGTAGGGCAGGGTGACACGGAAGAAATTAAATCACAATAATCATAGAGTTGAAAAGGAACACGTTTCATTCATTTAAACAAACACAATTATGTAACATGATATCCCAATAATCAACAACAATATGATCCCATTAAAAGACAATACATGATGATATTGAATCATTGCCCAGTCGTACTATGATGATATTGCCCGGTCCTACTTACAAATCCAAGAAAAATGCATGGGGGTGGTGGGAGGTTACATTGCCAGTGTAATGCAGAGTTTGACTCAAATTGTTGTTTGATGACACAACAGAGAAGACATACCAGTTGCAACATCCCTCAGCTAGCAATCTGTGTATTTTGCAACACTCATTTTAGCTGTGACCAAGAAGCTAGTCTAAGTCAGCCTGTGTATCACTCTGTCTGTCTTCAACAAATCTCAGCCAAGTGTACCTCAGGCTACATTTACATTTTGTCTTTTAACTGATGCTTTTATCCAAGTCAGCAGCAAGGGTAACAATGTTCATCCAAGTGTTGAAACTTGAGTGCTGCAGTGTTGAGTGCATAGTAGTAGAGAGACATACAGTATTAGTATAGTAGGAAGAGTGCATGTAGAGGACAGTAAGAAGGTTTTTTTTTTTTTAAATGTATTTATTTTTTCAGATATTGATTGAATAAGTGAGTCTTTAGTCGACAGCGAAAGATTGGTCGGGTTTCGGCTGTCCTAACTGTGGTGGGAAGAATTGTGGAGCAAGAATCGAGAATAGGCAGCTTCTCTTTGATTACCCTCCCGGAGCTCAGATAGGAGTGGGTCTGAGGAGGCCAGAAGATGAAGAGCGGAGGCTAGAAGGTGGCAATCAATTCAAAATCAACTGCATTGTTGCTAGAGGATTCCAGCAAGAGGGAAATAACTGCCCCATTAAAGGAACATGCCAGCATTATGGGAAATGCAATTCCCATCTTCTCCAGAGTCAGAAGATGTCTGTGTGTTCAGTAGAAAGACGACCACTGCACTTCCGCCTTACATGGAGCTCGTGAGGGTGAGGGGGGGAAAGAGAGCGCAGGGTATAAAATGGATGAATGTTGATTAGAGCCTTGGCGTAAGTGGTTGTAGCTATGGCTATGGGGGTGCTGGAGACATGATCCAATAGACTTTTTTTTAATGGGGATTGGGATTGGTCTCTTCATGTTCAGAAGACTCAGGCGTATAAAACAGTCTATTGGATCATGTTTCCAGCACCCCCACAGCCGTAACTACAACCACTTACACCAAGGCTCTAATCAACATTCATTCATTTTATCCCCCCACTCTCTCTTATGAGCTCAAAATACCGGAGGTGTTGCGGTGGTCTATCCGTCTGCAAGATAGCCTAGCTTAGCACAAATTAATAGAAGTGGATACGGACCAGTTAGCCTAGCTGTTGGCCAAAAACACCTCTCCCAGAGTTTTAAGCTAGGCTAGTGGTCCGTATCTGCTTCCAGTAATTTGTGCTAAGTGTGGGATATTCCATCACCAAATCAACAAATTGTGAAATAATCATGTATAAATTGTCAGCCAAATTGACTCGTATATCTGACTATATTCAATATCCAAATTGTCATGGTTATCAATAATATCCAATAATGAAAGGTAGAAATATATTTCAACGGTTTATTCCAAAGTGAATCAAATAAATAGTTACAGACAGGAGACAATACATTGCAGTGTGGTTCATGTCAGTATACACCTGACAGTCTGCCAAGAGCAGGAAGTAACAAGTGACTCTCGTCCATAAGCCAATGAGAATGCTTCTTCAGAAATAGGATCAGAAACAAGGCTAACACAAAGGCTAAACATGGTTATATAGTTAAGATACCAGACTTTAGACTAGTGGTCTAGAATTACGGCTAAGTTCAACAGTTTAGAAAGCTGAGGACACAGTCTCCTGACAACAGGTGGCTGTTGTGAGGAATGTGATGGCACTCCCTGTGTGCACACATATAACCAATAGTTTTAACACAGAGATAGGTACATTGTAGACACTTGATTAAGTCATTTACAATAGATGGAATTATAGACAAATAGATAAACAGATAGATATGGTAGATTTATAGATATGGATATTCTTGGCAAAAAACCTGCCAATATCTGACATAAGCTAGGCTAGCTTGCAGCCGGATAACTTTCTAATGAACACAGAGAGAGGAACTTGGTATCTATCTTCTTGTCTGACTCTGAGGAGTCATTTCCCAGAGAGTGAAAGGATGATGGGAGAGATATACATCAAAGGTTGTGAGTCATATTCAAACCCACTGCATCACTAGTATATGGTGACCCCCATAGCCCACTAAAGGGTAATACCGCCCATTTTAAGAATTCACATGTGTTCTACCTGTGCCAAGGATAATCAATGTTTGTGAAGATACACCACTCTCTCCTAAACCTGGGACTCAGAGGGAGAGAGAGAGAGAGAGAGAGAGAGAGAGAGATCCCTCAAGTGTAACCTGGATCTAAAATCTGATCATGAATAGAGCACTGAATGGAGCAGAGGTGAGTTCTCACACTCAAATGAAGTGTGTATTATTCCAGTATTGCTAACAGGTCTGACCCAGAATTTAAATGTAATTTTGGGTGTTAGAGCTCACATAAATAATCTATGGGTCCACAATATACCGGTAATGGAGCAACCCCAGATTTTACACGCACAAATTCAAATTCTCTCGGTGATTTCCAGCTTCAAGAGAGTGTGGTACATGTTCACATGTAGTGACTGAGCTGTCCAGAGGGGCACAGGAATACAAATATCTGAATTCTTATAACAGGTGGCGTTCCCCTTTAAGCCACTGGCATGCTCCAATGCAAGATGTGAACGGTGCACGGTCCTATAGTACAGTATAGCCACCCTGACCGTCAGACATCAGCGTTGGGATATAATCTTCTATCAAAGAGTGTCATTCTGTGATGAGTAGCCCTTGTGATCAAAGATATCTCCACTGAGCTGATCAGGACAATCCTCTTACAGGGATTAAAGCCTTATCTCTGGTGTGTTCCTATACCGGTTTAGACACAAGGACGACTACGGAAGGCGCTGCCCGGTTGTCCTGACCCGACCGTTAAAAGGAATATCATATGTAAGCTACTTATTGTGCCTTTACAACATTTCTCAATGATTGGAAGCCATGGAAATTTAATTCGGCCATGTAATGAAATCACAATGTCACAATGAAAATGCACCTGAACAGACGCACAGAGACAAGGTGTCTAACTTTCTGTTATTTCGCCTTAAGTACTTTTCCTAAATCGTTGGCATGCCTCGCCTCGATCAATTAAATGTAGGAGTCGACACACTAACACACATTTCTCTGGGGATAAACAGGTGTTTTCAGTCTGGCGTGTCTGGGCTTTATCATCTGTTATTCCTCCCACAAGAGGCTTCCGTGCAGAGAGCTTTTCCCCAGGTGCCCAAACGTGTCACGACAGTCTCACTTGGGGGTTGCCGACTAGCTGAGTACAATATTTATGGGTGGTGGCTGAGTAGCCGAAATATCCAGTCTGGACTCTTTAGATCAGGGCTGCCCAAAGTAGGGCCTGCGGGACGGATTTGTGTCTCCACAACTTTATTCTTGGCCCCCCAATGCGCTCTAGAGAATTATTAGATATTCTATTTTATCCATTTTGATTCGATTTAACTACAGTATCCGACTAACTTGACTATTACAATGTATTACATCACATAATATTTATTAAATTATCAAACTTAATTTGGCCCACGGCCCTCCAGTGCTTGCCACTACTATACCAGCTCACTTTAACCCCACTGCACTGTTACCCTTATTTATTAAAATTTGTAATATATATTGCTAAATGATATTGGTTCATTATATGAACACATTTGACAGAATTTGCCTACATGAAGATGATGCTATAAAAGAAGCAATTAGACTTTCTACATATCCCTCCTTGATACACATAGTACCTTACAGAGGTCAGGGGCCAGAGTGCAGTGCCCCTGGAACAGTTTTAGGGTTCAGTGTCTTGCTCAAGGGCACTTGGGCAGAGATGACGAGCACTCTAGATGTAATGCCAGCTATCCTCTCCAGTTGGCAGCTCACAGCAGGAATACACCCTCCTTTTTCGGCGCTGGGGCTTGAACCAGCATCCTCTCGTTCATCTGTTCGGCCTCTCTACCTCTCTAGGCCATCCATATCTGGCATCCTTGTAACAAGGACTGGAGTTCAATGAGTTCAGTGGAAGCTACTGGCAACAAAGGCTGAGGAAAACATGAGAATCCATAAACGGTGGCGATTAAAACAACTCGGCAGACAAAACACATTCATTCATCATCTCTGTTTAACGGAAGCTCTGTATGAAAACAAACCAGCCGCACGTGAACCATGTTACGATATAGTTTGCATACGTTACCCACCCACCCATCCGCTCGCCCGCCCCCGGTAGAGACTGACTCATCATAACGTAACTGCCCCTCTCGGACAAATATTTACCTCAGTGCCCTGACCTCCTGATCCCTCACACATTTCCACCCCACTCCGGCAGTCTCTCAAGTTTACATTGGCCCATTAATTATGGAGCCTTTTGTGCCGTTCGCTTGAACTCGTGGAGAGCCCAGCTGCCATGCTCTAGTTCCCCCACATAAAAAGCCTGTGAGTGACGTCATGGCAACAGTGGAACCCCCGTCTCAAGCACCCGCTTCCCCTGCTGCCTAAAATGGACAGCGGAACAGGACGCAGTGACATCACTGAAGGATGAATGTGACCACCGGCCCGGATCACAGATGAAAGATCAAAGCATCTACTTTCATTCACATCGTCCGGAAGTGTCTTCTTTTTTTATGACTTATACTTTATTGAGTTTTCTTTTTTCTTTTTGCACACAGTACTTCAGGACAATACAAATTAATGATGACATCTTGTGAATCAACATGGGTCGGTTCTGAAGGACAACACACACACCTAGACCACTAACATCCAGATTACATTGACACCACCCCATATGGGGGGAAGACAGAAAAAAAACACAAATAACAACAACAACAACAACAAAAACACACAAACGAAAATTCAAAAAAATTAAAAATAATAAAATAAAATAAACTAAACCCACAAATAGAATGAAAAGTACTAAAGCAAAAAGAAACGACACAAAGCAAAAAAAATTATTCGACTACATTACGCCAAAAATAAAGCTACATTAATACATAGAGCCAATCTTGTCGACATATACATAGTGCATTTGTCAGGTATTCTTTCACCTATGTTTCTTTCTCCTGAACCTGAGCCGTATCCTCTACTCTCACAGGTCCAGTGTGATCCAAAGTAACTGTATCTTCCCCACCTTTACGCCTCCGAAGCCTATTTGCTCACACTTGTATAGATATAATCATGTGCATCGTCGCTGTCTTAGGCAAGTGTGCCCCCCCCCCCCCCCCCTCCCGTTATAATGAGTGAAATTGCAGTTATATAGCATTACTGGCCTCGCGTCTCACTCTTCGCCATAATGAGAGCTCTTATCTCCAGCACCTACTGTGCTCATTAACAAAACAACGCACCCATGCACCTGACCAGGCCCCGCCCCAGTGTCCTCCTATAAGACACCGGACATGGTCACACTCCATGTGCCTTTTTTTTTGTTTCCATCATGGACGCTGCAGTGCACTCCATGAACTAGTTGTTATGAAATGCAGAGAGAAATTGAACAATGTTGGGTTTTCGCCGGAGATTCACCAGCCCCTGGAATCTTTTCGGCACATCCTAACAGCGCAGCGGACCGAGGGACATTGCGCGGCGGCTAGCTGTCGGGCTAGGTCGCGCACAGGTAGGGCCTGCGCTGCCAGGCATTAATGCTAGCATTTGTGATACTGCTCGTTGTCCCGTGAGACAGCCGAGTTGTGTATTGGCGCGAGGGGCAGGATATTTGGGAAAACATGGTCGTCATGACTCTGTTTTGGGTGTTTTCCCAGCTATCCTAGTGCACACGGCTAGTGCTAATGCTACAATGCTGGATCTCCGTTTCTTGTTCCCCGCCGAGGGCTGTCTTTTTAAAAGGTCTTCCCTCCTCTTAATCATTCATGCTGACGGTCAATCGGTGTCTACTGTTGGGAGTTTTGATGGGGGCTTGTTTACCATTTCATGGGATGGGCTGAGGCCTAGGGCTGGTGTGCTTTTTGTGAATCTATGAATTGTGTGCAGGACTGGTGTTTCTCTGGTCTGCATCCCCTTAACATTGTGTGTATGGGCTAGCCCATTCTGCAGTGTGTTGGTGGAGTTTTTGTTCATTTATTCATTTACCCCTTTATGGGTGCACACCACAGTGGAGGTTGCTGCATTCCTACTAGTGAGGCAGTGCTTCACTAGTAGTAGTCTTTTGTTGCAGCCACCACTGGTCCTCCGTGCTTGTGAAGCAGGTGGCATCAGTCCTTTGCCTCTGACATGTTGGAACGGTGTCCCGCCCGGCCGACGCCATGAGGCGAGTCGGCCCGGCAGGTGGCTGGTGGGCTGTTAAGCCTATACCGCCTAGCAGCGACTAGTAACATTGTTAGAATTGCTGTTTTTTTCGGTCAAAATGGTGTCGGGTGGCAGGGCCTTGACGTTATTAGCTTTGACCTAGCCGCAAGCTATAACCGCAGGGAGGGCAAGGATGCTGTCAACGCTTGTTTACAGACATCTTGGTTGGATCAGTCTCCCCTTGAGGGGGTGAGAAGTTTTTTCCCTCCTCAGGGCTCCCCTCTCCACAGAGGGACTTTGGTCTTTCCGCAGGAGCGCGGGCGGTATTTGACCTAGGCCCCACACCGCCTCACACCGCGCAGCCAGAGGTGAGGGCGCAGCCTCGCCAGCGGCTGTGGCGAGGCCCTCAACCAGCGGCCATGTTTCCCCCACCTGAGGTACCCTGGACAGAAAGAAAACAGGTGATCGCAAGGCCGACAGGGATCGGCTACATTAGATGAGCACGCCCTAAAAAAACTTCGCGGTCTAGCTGTGTCTAGCTCGCTCTCCGGTCATTCCCCCCCAACACCAGTGGGATAAGGGCTCTGATTTGTTTCCTTTGGCTGCGGGCTGCATGCCTTCAATGAGGCACAAGCAGCCCCACGTTTCACTTCTCATGGGGACAGGGGCTGACACCCAGTTGCTGGCTAGGCCTGGGTCTGTCCGTGAGAATGTTGTGCTGTCAAGCAGCTCCCACGCCACACGTTCTGCGTCTGTGTTTGGTGAGCCTGGTGTTACGTCTGTCAACTACAAAGGTTGTCAGCAGGGGGGCTCGAGACCTCTTGAGGCAAACAGCGCGGGTTCCCCCGACCTCGCCTTCGCCAGGCCGGGTATCACGTTAGTGCCTCCCACGGCCGGAAGACCGGCGGTGGTCTGGCAGGCGCGCATGATTTGGGTGGTAGTAATATCACTGCAGGGCTACGGTGTGTAGGAACCCACCCTATCGGGCAGTGTGGGGGCCTCACACCTTGCATGTCCAGCTGTAGAACAGTTCCTCAGCAATCCATGCTGGCGAGGTGTTCAGTGGGGGAGCTTTTGTCACCCAGTGTGATGTCAGCTTCCCCCGTATCAAACCGGCCCTTTCTGTCGGGGTCCCCCCTTGGGTGCGATTGCCTCGTTGGTAGTGTCGGGGTGCGGTATCCCAGCTCCATGAGACGCCCTGCTCGCGCGGTTGGCGAGTCCAGGGTTGGCAACGCACAGCGGGTGGGACCGGGCCGCCTATCTACGATTTCTGGCAGACCAGCGCCAAGTGGCGGCGGGTGCGCTTGGGATTATCATCACATATGGCTACAGCAGTGCCATATGTCGAGGTGGATGGAGAGAACGCTGAGGCGGGGTCTTGTGTTTACACAACCCCACCCATTTTCAGGTTTGGTACAGACCCTATTGTCAGGGTCACCAGCAGTGACAGCTCTGGCCGACAAGATCCAATCTCTGTGGGCGAAGCAAGCCATCGTCGTGGTCCCAAAGGAGGACGCGATGCGTGGCGTTTCCTCCCGGTATTCTTTGGTGCCCGAGAAATCGGGGGGGGGGGGGTGTCAGACCCATGCTGGACCTGTCCCATGGAAGGTTCAGCATTTTGGACCGTCTCCCACCTGTTAAACGCTGTCAGGTGGGGGCCTGGTTCTCCTCCATAGACCTGTAGGATGCGTATTCGCATCCCGATCTTCCATCCTAGGGCTTACCTACGCTTCCTTTGCAGGGTTTAGCGTATGAGTACCAGAGGCTGCCGTTCGGCTATTCTCTGGCTCCCCGCATCTTCACCAAGTGCGTGGAGACCGCACTGGGGCCTCTGTGTCGTTGGGGGTTACGAAGTGTATTCTGCCCTGGACGACGTTCTGGTCCTTGGCCGGTCAGGGTAGATCGCCAGGTCTCATACCAGGCAAGTGGTGGAATTCCTCACCAGCCTGGGTTTTGCTGTAGACTGGAAGTAGAGTACTCCTCTTCCCAGTCAACGGGTGGAGTACTTGGGCTTATTCTAAGCTCAAGGTCTATATGGGCATCCCTCTCAGAGCAGCGGCGAGTGGGTGTTCTCGGCACGCTCTGGAGGTTCCATCCTAGGACGGTTACGGCGCTGTCCGTGATGCGCCTGCTCGGTATGATGGCATCTGCTCACTCTGTGGTCCCTCTTGGCCTCCTCTTCATGAGGAGGATACAGAGGTGGTTTTCCAGTATGGAAATAGACCCGGTGAGAGGCAAGTGGAAGCGGCTGAAGGTTCCCATGTCAGTACTGGGGGACCTCGCCCTCTGGGGAGGGCCTGGGTCCCTCACCAGCGGGGTCCCCATGGGCAGCAGGCTGTCACACGTCACGTCTTCACCGACGCCTCCCTCACGGGATGGGGGGGGACGTGTCGGGCCAACGCAGTAGGGGGCAGCTGGCAAGACCATGCTGCCCGGTCTGCGCTACATTCAATGTGTTGGAATTGAAGGCAGTCCTTCTGGTCCTCAAACGGTTCGGCCACCTTGTGGTGGGCAAGCATGTTTTGATCAGGACGGACAACACGACATCAGCATCGTATATCGACAGACAGGGAGGAGTACGCTCCCCCCTGTCTGCACCGGGCGGCGGTCGAGCTCTGGCTATGGGCGTTCTCCATCTGCGCAGCCTGAGGGCTCTCCACATCCCCGGCAGGGTGAATGTGGGTGCAGGTGTGATGTCGTTGGGCGGTCCTCACCCTGACGAGTGGGGATTACGTCCAGACATAGTCGGGCAGGTCTGGGACCGATTCCGTGGCCATCCGGGATTCTGTACGCTTCCCCCCCCCTTACACCTGATAGCTCACGTCGGGAGCGCGGGACTTGGTCCTGGTTGTGCCGGGCCGGGGCTCAGCTGTGTGGTCCCCGGCCCTGATTCAGCTCTGTGTGGCCCCACCGTGGCCTGTTCCGTGGTCACCGCGGGCCCTCTCTCAGGCACGCGGAACTCTGTTCTGCCTTCCTGTTCTGGGGCAGCCTCTAGGCTTGGCTGCTGACAGTGTGAATCTGGTGGGGATGCGTCTTGACTATTCTGTGGTTAACGCTATCCGGTACGCGCGCGCTCCGTCCTCTACCACGGCTTATGCTGGGGAGTGGCGTATGGTCGAGTGTGGGGGCGGAATGTTGTTCAGCCACCCTCTCGTGGGACGTTCCTGCTTGGCGCTCAGCGTCTCAAGCCGGTGGAACGTTCTCTGTCTCCGAGTGGGACCTCCAACTGGTCCTCGGCCGGTTGTCTGAGGCCCCGTTTGAGCCTCTTGAGCAGGTGTCTTTGGAACAGCTGTCTTTCAAGACTGCGTTCCTGCTGGCCATCACCTCCGCTAAGCGCGTGGGTGAGCTGTGTGCTCTCTCGGTGCGGCCTGAGTGCTTGTCTATTCGTGTCAATAGCGGTGCGACTCTGAGGCCTAATCCAGTCTTCGTGCCAAAAAATATCCGGAGCTCTTTTCGCTCCAGGGATATTGTGATTCAGGCATTTCTTCCGCCTCCTCACGCTGGTGAGTTAGAGGCGAGCCTTCACCTGTCATGTCCCGTCCGGGCTTTGGGGGTTTACCTCAGTCGGACTCGGGACCTCAGGGCTACCGATCAGCTCTTTGTTTGTTACGGTGGCCCTCGCGCTGGTAAGGCACTGTCCAAGCAGCGCCTGTCACATTGGTTGGGTGAGGGCATTGCCCTTTGCTACACGTTGGCTGGGCTGGCCCCCCCTGGGGGTGTCAGGGCGCACTCCACTCGTGGAGTGGCGGCCTCTGCCGCCTTGTTAGGGGGGGCCTCGGTGGAGGACATCTGTGCTGCGGCCTCCTGGTCCTCCCCGGGTCCCTTCGTTAGGTTTTACCTCATGGACATGACTGGGGGTTCTGTCTCCCAGGCGGTTCTGAGGTCTGGGACCTCCCCTGCGTCCCGCCTCTCGGTGGGTTAGCAGGGGTGTGGGGTATGTGCCACGTGGTGATGTGTCACACGTGCTCCCACCTGTGCTGTGTGTTTTTAGGGGTCTCTGGTTCCCTCTTTTTTCGCACTTTGGTGGAGTTGACTGCCGCCCCCCCTTCACTAGGACGGGCGGGTGGACGGGACTCCCCTCCCCCCTGGTAGTAGGGCTTGCGGGTCCTCAGGGGGTACACTTGTCGGGCCACGCGTCTGCTCTGCCCCATATCTCATTATGGCGAAGAGCGAGACGCGAGGCAAGTAATGCTATATAACGAAAGGTTATCCTATAACCTAGTTATATGAATACTGGCTGAGCGTCTCGCTCTTAGCGCCCTGAGGTCCCTTGGTTGGGTTTTCTATGATGGAAACTTTTTCCAGAGGAAGGGGGAGTGTGACCATGTCCGGTGTCTTATAGGAGGACACTGGGGCAGGGCCTGGTCAGGTGCATGGGTGCATTGTTTTGTTAATGAGCACAGTAGGTGCTGGAGATAAGAGATATCTCATTATGGCGAAGAGCGAGACGCTCAGCCAGTATTCATATAACTAGGTTATAGGATAACCTTTCGATATTTCCCCCATTTGCTAATATATTTTTCTCCTTTCTCTCCTAAACTAAAAGAAATCTTCTCATAGGCAGCTACCCTACCCAGTTCGCCACTCCACTCTCAAAATGACGGGCCTTCTGGTGCCTTCCAGACTCTCATTATTATTTGTTTGCCTATCATAATACTAGTCTGTATCCAATCAGCTAGAGGCTTTGCGATATGGCTAAGACTGCAGGGATCCCCCAGGATATATAAACCAGAGCAGAACTCATACTCTTTCCCTGTGACCTCTGTGATGTAGTCGTGGATGTTACTCCAGAAATCTACGATTTTCATACATGACCAAAGTGCATGGACTAGGTCCCCCTCCCCTGTCTGGCATTTCCAGCAATCTGGGTTCTCTTTCAGGCCCAGTCTATACATTCTAGAGGGGGTCCAATAAATGCGGTGGAAGATCTTGAATTGTATTAGTCTTGTTCTAATATCCCTGGACACCTGTTTGGGGATCCCCGAGATTATATCCCAGTCCTCCTCCTCAAATGTGACCCCTTAGGTGCTCCCATAGTCGAGCGGACCATACACGGAGCGGACTTGCGCGGACTCAAAGCGGACCCAAAGCAGACCCAAAGCGGACTCCAAGTGCGAAGGTCCAATTTTCTAATGCGCGGACGTCCGCAACGCTGGTGTCACAGAAAACGCTGATCGGCGTTGACATCGACCTGCATTTAGTGTGACGCCAATCTGCATTTTACTCTGACCACTCGCTCTTTCACTCGCAAAAGAGAATGGCTTTTCTAAATGAAGTGTGTAAAACTGCCAGTTTTATTATCGAAATATTGGAAACGGAGATAGAGTCTATGTTATCTCCGTTTCCAATATTTCGAAATAAAACTGGTGTTTTTATTTCATGCAATGCGTGTTTTCCATTTCAGCACCATGCGCTGTCCACCTCATTGAGCAAGCCTATACGGTACATTGCACCTCGCTGCCTATATAGCTGTTATTCAAGTGTGTAAAACTGCCCGTTTTATTATCAAAATATTGGAAACGGAGATAAGATATCGGATGACGACGACATGACAGAAGTTGAACAGCGTGGGAAAATGTTTGTAAACTGGCGCGAGACATGTAGGAAATTGGTCCGCAGAGGTCCGCTGAGGTCCGCTCGACTATGAAATCTCAAAGAGTCCAGCAGACCTCCGCAGAGTCCAGTCCGCGTACAGTCCGCTCGACCATAGGAGCACCTAAGTCCTTTTCCCAGACTATTTTGAGAGCAGAGGAGATCCCACTGCCCTCCCTGTCGATAAACATGGAGTAATAAACAGAGGCCTCATGTCCCAACCCAGAAATAGCCAAAATATTTTTAAGCAGATCTATACCCTGGGGGAGGGTCTGTGGAAAGCCAAATATGCTTATGAGAAGATGCCTCAATTGTAAATATCTCCAAAATTGATTGTTGGCCAGATGAAATTGTTGGGTAAATTTTTCAAATGATTTTAATGCATCGTCTTCATAGAGGTCCCCCAGGGTGAGGATGCCTTTGTCTATCCATTCCTTCCACATAAAGGGGGATCTGCCTAACTGTTAGATTTCGATCAAACAGCCAGTATCACCCCTTCATCTGTTGGCTTGTGTTATCACCTCTTCATCCGTTGACTCTGCGTTGTGTTTTATCTCTCCAACGTCTTCTCATACTGGCTGTACAATCTTTGTCATTCCCCTTTAATGCAATCCGTAATCATAATAATTCACCACCTTCCTAAGAATTCGACACTTGACAGCGTAATACCTTTCTTAGAAAACGTTGTTTATTACATAAACAAAAGCCTCGTAATCAGATGGAAACCAATTCTGTATTGTCCTTGAAAAAGTCTTTGGAAGAAAACTCAATTCATTATTCTATCGTCTCTGAGCACAGATGCTCTTCTGCTGTTTAGTCCAATGGTGGCTAAAGCCTTGTCGTTAGCCAAAACCCTTCTCCCGTTAGCCGAAGCTAATGATGATGTGTCATCTCCCCTCCCCCACCGGCGAGGGTGAGAGAGAGATGAACGTCTCTGATCCACGTCCGCTCGCGTCAGCTTCGTGTCTAGATCTTCTTTTCCCTTACCTGGAAGAAACCTTAGTTATATGATCTTCGTCATAGCAACGACAGGCCCGCCCCCTTTCCTCGTTACTATGTGACGCTGCCATCTTTGACCACAGCTATTTGACCCAGATCACTATAGCAACGGCACTGTTGATATCATCCCCCCTCTGTGATTACCCTGATATGTGACGCCAGCGCTGCTGTAGACACTTGGCCTTGATGCTGTGGCTATCAGCTGTTGATGTTAAACAGCACAGCCTCCTCTGCAACACACTCTCTGACTGCCAGCTACTTTTAAGATCTATAGACTCATCTCAGTATCAGTATATTTCCTTCACTATCCACAGTTTGGGGTTAGCCCATATACCTGCTGAAAGGCTTAAATTTCTATTGATATGGAAGATGCGGGACACCTAAGTGAGAAATAGGGAGAGTTCGGGCAGTTGGTGGTAATTTAGCTGTGATATACGACAGTGGGGCAGCAGTGTATATACAGACTGCTCCATTATGTACCATGGAGGCAGGGCCGCCTGGGAGAAATGCGAGGCCTTGTGCGAGATTTAAACGCGACTCAGCGAGCACAGCCTAGCCATCGAGAAAGGCCGCCATAGGCAGACCTGGCTCCCAAGCGAAGACAGACTATGCACCCACTGCACACAAGATGAGGTGGAAACCGAGCTCCACTTCTTAACAACCTGCCCACTATACCAAGACATCAGAGACATATACTTCCCACAAATTGCAAACACCCAAAGAGACTTTGAAAATATGGACAATAACTCAAAACTCCCATACCTACTGGGAGAAATACAAGAATGTGCAAACACAGCAGCCAGATTTGTGAGCTGCTGTGACAAGAAAAGGACATCCAACGGAATACAACCACCATAAAGACTGTACAAGAAATTCCTTCTGTAATGTACTGATTTCTTTTGTTTTATCTATTTGATTGTTTTGTTTTGTTTGGCTTTGGCAATGTAAACGTACTGTATGTTTCCCATGTCAATAAAGCCCATTTGAATTGAATTGAGAGAGAGAGAGAGAGAGAGAGAGAGAGAGAGAGAGAGAGAGAGAGGGCGAGAGAGAAAGAGAAAAAGAGAGAGAGAGCGAGAGAGAGAGAGAGAGAGAGAGAGAGAGGTGAAAATGTGACAAGGATAATAACAGGTATTGGAGGTGAACTGAATCCATCATTTGTGACGTGGGTTTGTTTTACCCTCTCTCACCTGGTGATGATGGCCAGGTGGGGTGGAGCCATGCAGGCCGCCATGAAAAGGACCACGTTCTCGTGCCTCGTCTCTCTGTAGTTCATCACCTCCTTCTTAAAAAGCTTCAGGTGGTCCTGGTTGTTGCCATGCCTAGTTAGCTAGCGTTAGCTAACGCTAGTTAGCCTTTAGCTAAGCTACTAGCCGACATGGCTAGCCCGACTGAACCACACGTTAGCACTCGATAGCTAGCGTTAGCTAACGCTAGTTAGCCTTTAGCTAAGCTACTAGCCGACATGGCTAGCCCGACTGAACCACACGTTAGCACTCGATAGCTAGCGTTAGCTAACGCTAGTTAGCCTTTAGCTAAGCTACTAGCCGACATGGCTAGCCCGACTGAACCACACGTTAGCACTTGCTAACGTAGCTAACGCTAGTTAGCCTTTAGCTAAGCTACTAGCCGACATGGCTAGCCCGACTGAACCACACGTTAGCACTCGATAGCTAGCGTTAGCTAACGCTAGTTAGCCTTTAGCTAAGCTACTAGCCGACATGGCTATCCCGACTGAACCACACGTTAGCACTCGATATTATAACGTAACTAAAGCTAACTAGCTGTCCCTGCCTTTAGCTAAGCCGACATGGCTAGCCTGACTGAACTTTCTAACATGCAACAACTTTCATCTTCAGTCCATCTGCCGAACGACCGTCCTCTTCGTCTTGGCTGGCATAACCTCCAATGCTGCACGCGCGAAATAGTCAGACGCAGCTGACGCACGCCGGCCGACTGTACACATGTAACCCCTCCATTCGTTGAAACCAATAGTATATCTGCTGCAGAGCCTCAGAGCTCCAATAGTGTATCTGCAGAGCCGCAGAGCCAGGAACAAGTCAGACACATTCTACAAACGTGTCTAATGTGAAATATATAAGCATATAAGCTAAACTAGATTTTAGGTCTGTGATGAAAAAGGGCCTCGCGGGAAGGGGGGCCTTGCAAAAATAAATTTTAATAAAAAAAATTAATAAAAAAATAAAAAATATATATATATATTTTTTTTTGCGAGGCCCCCCTTCCCGCGAGGCCCTGTGCGACCGCACTGCTCGCACACCCCCTGAGGCGGCCCTGCATGGAGGCGCTCTCTCAGGGGGCAGGGCCCACTGTGTCATATGCCTGAAACTGTAAGCGTAATGATATAGTGATAATTTGGGGAGACCCAGGCCACCTCTGTCCACAGGCTGTTGTAGTTTACCAATACGCATCCTGGGTCTTTTACCGTTTCACAGGAATGTGTTGCATATTCTGTCAAATTGTTTGAAATACTTGCTAGGTATTGCTATCGGCAGTGACTGGAGGAGGTAGTTTACTCTGGGAATGCAGTTCATCTTAAAAACATTGACCTTGCCCCATAGTGACAAGAAAAGGGGGGCCCATCTCTCCACATCCGCTGAAATTTTGCCTAGTAGTGGGTCAAAGTTGACCCTAACAATGTCCTTTACTTGCCTGGGGAAAAGGATCCCTAGATACCGAATACCCTTTTCAGGCCACTGAAAGGAGCCATCTTTAAATAATGATTTGGGGCAGTAGGACGTTAGGGGAAGAGCCTCCGACTTCGACCAATTAACCTTATAACCAGAAAATCTTGAGAACGTATCTATTGTCTTGAGTAGTGCGGGTACAGCATTGCCTGGGTCTGTAACAAAAAGCTAAATATCATCTGCATAAAGCATACGTTTTTGGGCCGTGCCCCCCACTATAACTCCAGGGAAACTTGGGTCCTTACGTATAGCTGCTGCCAAGGGTTCAAGCGCTAAACAGAAAAGCAAAGGAGAAAGGGGCGAACCTTGGCGTGTCCCGCGGCCTAGCTTGAAATATGAGGAGATTATCCCATTTGTTTGCACCGCTGCCTCCGGTTGGTTATACAACAACTTCACCCATTTTATAAAGGTCCGACCGAATCCAAACGCCTCCAGGGTTGAAAATAAGTAATCCCATTCTACGCTATCAAACGCCTTTTCAGCGTCCAGTAAGATGGCGGCAGTTGGTTCATTACCGTTACTGACTGCCCACATTACATTGATAAGGCATCTGACGTTATCAGCTGAGTTTCTTTTACGAATAAACCCCACTTGGTCAGGATGCACCAGGGAGGATATTACTCCATCCAGACGGTTTGCAAGTATTTTGGAAAGCACTTTTACATCCTGGGAAATCAGGGAAATTGGACGATAGTTCTTGCACTCGGAGGATTCCTTATCTTTTTTCAATATTAGAGATATTAAGACCTGTGATAGGGTGGGGGGTAAATGGCCTCTATCCAAAGCTTCAGTATACATACTCTGCAGTAGAGGTGTCAACTCTGTTGAGAAGCATTTAAAGAACTCAGCTGTAAGGCCCGGCGCTTTACCGGACGGCAATTTCCTAATAACCTCTGCTATTTCATCCTCTGTTATTGGGGCATCTAGATACTCACGTTGACCCATGTCTAATGTAGGGAGATCCAGCCCGCTAAAAAATAAAGGAATTTCCTGCTGTGTCGCCTTGGAAGAGGAAGTGTAAAGACCCATGTAGAATTCTTTAAAAGCATTGTTAATATCACTAGCCTTAGTCACAACGGCTCCCCCAGGCTGTACCTGGATAGCCGAAATA
The DNA here is from genome assembly GCF_963971535.1 of Notolepis coatsorum. Lineage (NCBI taxonomy): Eukaryota > Metazoa > Chordata > Actinopteri > Aulopiformes > Paralepididae > Notolepis > Notolepis coatsorum. Next base: position 60,083,521 of record NC_140167.1, read on the forward strand.
GTGGATGATGACTCCTTGTGTTTAATATACCTGGCCAGCAACTTCCCGGCTTTGTCCCCCGATTCAAAGTAATTCTGCCTGGCCCTAAACAATCCAAACTCTACCTTCTGCGAAAGGATACAATTATACTCATACTTTAATTGAGTTACAAGCCTTTGGTGATATTTTTTGTTTAAGCTGTCCCTCCGCTCAGGGGCGTAGCTGGGGGGGGGGTAGCTTAGGATGATTCCAAGGGCCCAGCACTAGGCGGGGGCCCACATTTTTTTTATTTTTTTTTATTAGACATCACTCAGGTGTATTATTGATGCTCTCATTGATACTATGTTTGTTTCTGAAGTGTGTGTGTGTGTGTGTGTGTGTGTGTGTGTGTGTGTGTGTGTGTGTGTGTGTGTGTGTGTGTGTGTGTGTGTGTGTGTGTGTGTGTGTGTGTGTGTGTGTGTGTGTGTGTGTGTGTGTGTGTGTGTGTGTGTGTGTGTGTGTGTGTGTGAGATATATAGAGCCGCCCCTGTGCCTCAAATAGATTGCTATCAGCTCTATCTTTAATCTTTCAAAATGTTCAGTTGCTATCGCTATTAGCTCTATCTTTAATTTTTCAAAATGTACAGTTGCTATTGCATGCACTCATCTGTGTTCCACTACACACATGAGTGCATGCTTACCAACTGTCCGCCTGCAACACTACTATCACCAACATCTAAGAAGGGAGATCCCCCCTTGAATGGCCCTTCTAAGGTTTCTCTCCTCCACACTGCCTGTGGAGCTTTTTTTCCCTATTGTTAGGTTTTAGTGAGTTTTTCCTTACCTTCGCGTGGGGTATGTCTGGGAGTGCTTGCATTCTTTCATTTATTTGCATCCATCTAAAAATGTTTGCACCTTATGGTGTTCTTGTTCTGTTCTTGACTTATTGTTATGTTTTCTTCTTGACTTGTTTAAAGAAGATCTGTACGGCCCATGGGGACATTAACGTGTGTTGTTGTGTGTTGGCCCTATAAATAAATTTGATTTGATTTGATTTGATTTGAGAGGGGGGGCTTTGGTAGACTATTGCATTGGTCCATTCATTGAAGATGAACGCAATGCGACATCCTTTACTAGGCTCACCCACCAACAGTGCAGGTGCTAAACTGCTGATCCGAATGTATAGGTAAAAACCATATTATGCGTTTTCATCAATAAAAAAATTGCCAAAATTGCGCGCTCGCATTCACTGGGGGCCTACAAATACATTCTTTCATGTGGCCCAGAATCTAGAGCTACACCAGGCTCCGCTACCAGCAACCTTTTTTCTAAATCAGCAATTTTTTTGCCGTTCTGCTTTTTCTTATATGATGCATATTTTTTTTATCCACTTTTTCTCCCATTTTCAATTTTTCTCCCATCCCAATTTCGTATCATCCAATTCAACCCTCCCTTTCTCGAGCGCTGTTTGCCTCCCACAAGCCGGCTGCAATATGGACTAAGTCATACATAGCACGAGTTCCCTCCGATACTCGAGGTAATAGCAGTCGCATCTTTTCACCTGCGCAGCGCGATCTTTCAGCGTCAGGGGTCTGCGCTTTGGAGGGGCGCCGCCCCCATTGCTTCCTGATTCTACTGCGCAGGCGCACCAACCGACCTGTAGGAGTCGCTGTCCACAACGCCCAATCCCCACCCATCAGTTTCCCACCCCTAATACTGCCAATGTGTATTAGTACGGACAACCAGCTAAACTGAAAGCAATGTGGAGCGCTGGGCTTGAACAGGCGAACCCAGCGTCTCCAGTATTCGTGGTGAGCGCCTTGCCCACTGCACCACGTAGCCGCAGTGGAAGTGTCTTCTAATATAAAAAGGTATTAGTCCCAAGAAAATTCCTCTGCTTTAAATAAGAATGTGTTTTATACCCACTCTGCTTATACCCACTCTAACCTGACCCAGGTTAGAATGCCGGAATGAATCATGATCTGCTCTGATCATCTTCACACTGCAGGAAACAGCATTTTCTGCCATTATGGATCTCGCGCGACAATAAACATCGCCTCTCTCATGTTTGATGGCTGGCCAGACTTCCACTTGCACATTGTGATGTAACTAGGGATGTCCCAGTCATATCGGAAAGATCGGAGCTGATCACGGTATATTTGAATTGATCTGCATCGTCTATATTAAGCCCGATAATTTTCTAAATAAATTCGGATAATTTTTTGTTAAAAGAAATATATTGAAAAATGAACATCCCTAATTAATTTTGCCACACCATCACCATCACGGCGGAAGCCTTCCTCACCCCTCGTCCTCTCACACCCTTATATGGGCAGCATCAGACCCCCCGGGTTCCCACGCTGCCAGCACACTAATTGACACGGCTGAGAGGAATCCTCTCATCAGCGAGATGGTACTTCAGGCCACGGATCCTGTTCTACCCTCGTCAGAGTATTAGCCTTACTTTCTAGGTACGAAGACTAGCTCTAGCCTTGCTACTCTAAACCTTGTTGAATTGCCTTGTCGCTAATCCTGTTCTCTCTGTGCCCCAGGACCACCGCCCCGGTACTCTGCTCACCTGGACGCCCCATGCGGCACATGGAACGCACCATTCCTCACCCCAAGAACATTCTTGTACCTGTCTGTCGCACATTCCAATTGTGAAACTGTCTGCTTGGGAACCACAATTAAAACCCACCTAAACGGCTCCATTCTCTCTCCTCCTGTGTTCTGCAATTGGGCTCCGCCAAACCCCTATCCTAACAGAATACTCCGACCAGATGTCGATTCCAGCACCACAGGAGACCGGAGAATGGGGGAACATCCAGACCGTCCTCAATGGACACGCCGTTCTGGTAAACCAACACTCACAGTTATTGGACGAAACCATTGCCCAACTCTGCGGCTCTCTCGATCAGCTCCGCGGACACTCACCTGAAAGTGCTGAACTATGTCTTTAACTATGCATGCCATGCATGCAACACTCTAACTTAGCAACTTACAGTGGAAGGCGGACTGTACTGGATGACACCATCAGAGACCAAAATTATGGTCTATAAAGTTTTTGTGCATAGTTTTGTTCTAACACGATTTTCTTTGTCATTATAATTGTCATTATTGGTCTGATATTACATAAATGGTGAGCCAATAACAATACAACCTGAATATGAACTGTTGAAACTGTAGAACAAATCACATCCCTCCTTACATACAGTATTGTACATAATTGGTGATATATTGGGCACATAATTGTACATACTTATGTGTAGCCTACATAATTGTCAATATACTGTATTTAAAAGTTTTCTTGCAGTTGTAAGCTATGCATTTCACTCTAATAGTGGCAAGCCATAACGATTGCAAACATCCAGAGATCAATTTGCTTGATAACATCTTCCTCTGCCATTTTCCAACCATAGGGTACATACTTTTCAATTGCAAACGCATCAAGGACAGCTGGTTAAGAATCAATCAAGCAGCCTTAACCAGCTATACAGACTATTACATCATCATCATCTTGCAGACGGCACCACACGAGCAGGCTCACTTTTTTGCACATGCATGAATGGGCCCAATCATACATACTGTTGAGGTTGTTGTTGGGGTCTCAGCACTCCCACTTGACTGGCCAGACATACAGTACCATGCCTTCCTAAAACACTACCGCTGATGACTGTGGTAATGCCAGTGACCTCTGGGTTTCACTTAACACTTTGATTACCAGCCATGCGGTGGTGTGCCTTACCCCTGTTGAATGCCACCACCCACTTCAATGATAGCATTGTGAACGCATAAACTATGTCTTAAATTATGTGTCTAATCTGGCCGTCGCTTATCAATGACTTGTTTGCAGTCAACATTGTCGAAACAGATTGTTTTTTAATCGGTTCATTTCTGTTTTATACCATTTTGAAAAACCCTCGTTTTCTTGAAAGTTTCAGGAAAATATAAAGATTCTGTGATAAACGTCCTTTACTGGAATATTCTGGAATACACAAAAAACGTTGTCATTTTTCTGCCTATTTATGAATCGTTTTCAAATAAACGCTAGATTATCGATAGTATATGTGTACTTATGCACGCTAGAGAAGCAAGCTGAAAAATCGATTCTCTCATTTCCTGATCAGCGCACACACACACACACACATATGGCACATGCTGATATCTCTGTGAAAACAGCTCTGATTATCCTAAGACTGGTAAAATAGATTCCTTACCTCAGATCAGATGTTCTCCAAAAAGATTATTCCAATTCCTGATCGTCATTCCAAATATCGATCGCGTTTATTGATTCAGCGCTGGGTACTGGAAATATGTATTTCACGCTGTTTTGCGGCTCGGCAATGACTTGGATCTCTTCGGATGGCTTGCCGGAGAAGTAAAATGAGGAAACTGGATTCCCCCCCCCCCCCCCATGTGTTTCATTCAGTCTAATCCAATGGGGTGCAGTACAACAGGGAGAGACGATAGGGGGCGGTATTTTCCCAATGGAGCTCAGAGAGAGTTTGCAGCACTAACGTGAGACTAGATTGATCGCTAATTAAAAGAAAACGACAAAAGCTATTTGTCGTCGCTGGCACTCAACGGTCGGCATGAACTAACAACATATAGCGTTGTTGGCACTCAAAGTGTTAAAGGGGCACTTCACCAAAACAAACAATGCTGATTTATTTTGTACATGATCTCACACACATCCAAAAACTCCAAACAGTTTTGCACATGTAACCGGGTATACAACAGACAGACAAAGCAACTATATTTAATATAATTATCTTTATTGAATATTGTAGTATAACAATAAGTTATATACAAATATAGTTGTCACAATGGTATAAATAAGTTGCCTTTAATACAAATATAGTTATCACAATATATCTAATAAAAAGAGAGATAGACTGGATCCCACACTAATGCTCACCCTAACCTACGGTAGGCCAAAGCAGTGACCACCTGTTGACACCACACACTTGAATGAAACACCCGGCGCAGCACAAACACACAGCACACACCCGGGCCGCAACGGTACATCTATTTCCCCAACCTTTGTATCGCCAGGCGCAAGCACAACGCCCCGCCTCGTCGCTGTTCACAGTCTGCCTTCAACCTACCCTGATCTCACCTGGTCGGGGACTGACCTTTAGATTAATCTGTCTAGTTTAGTTAGGATGTCTATTTTCCCCCATGACTGCTTTTTTGCAGCACCACAAACATGGGAACTCTCTAACTCCCCCCCCCCTCCCTCCCCCCCCCCTCCCTCCCCCTTCTCGCTGAGTGCCTGTCTCCTAGTGCTGACTAAGGTGATGGATGCCTCGGGGTCTTGGCCAAGATTGCAGTGACTGCTCTACATGCACCACCGAGGCCATGGATCAGCTACTTACCATCGTCTGTCCGTGGTCTTGTCAACTGGCCTGTCAACGTGGTTTCATTGCTGGGTTAAGTACTTCTATTCTATTCACATAATATGCTTACTTCATATATCTACTCTATTCACATATATGCTTACCACTTGTATCTATTGCTATGTCCGCCCACTACAATGACGCGAGCTGTGTAACGCCTGTCCCGTCTCCCTGTCTCCCTGTGAGTTGCTGTCCTGGAGTGCTGACAGGAGTGTCGGACGTCCCGTGATGAAGGCTGGGAGGATGCGACCCTCTCTGCGTGCTCTCCTGTCTCCCTGTCTCCGGCGGCCTCGTAGTGGTGACCGGAGTGCTGGACGTCCCGCGATGATGTCGGGAGGTTGCGACCCTCTCTGCGCCGCCCCCTATCTCCCTGTCTCCGGCTGTCTCGGAGCAATGACCGGAGTGTTGAATGTCCCGTGATTAAGACAGGGAGGATGTGACCCTCTTTGCGCCGCCCCTGTGCCTCAAATAGATTCGCTATCAGCTCTATCTTTAATCTTTCAAAATGTTCAGTTGCTATCAGCTCTATCTTTAATCTTTCAAAATGTTCAGTTGCTATTGCATGCACTCATCTGTGTTTCACTACACACTTGAGTACATGCTTACCAACTGTTAGTCTGCAACACTACTAGACATCTAAGAAGGGAGATCCCCCCTTGAATGGCCCTTCTAAGGTTTCTCTCCTCCACACTGCCTGTGGAGCATATTTTCCCTATTGTTAGGTTTTAGTGAGTTTTTCCTTACCTTCGCGTGGGGTATGTCTGGGAGTGCTTGCATTCTTTCATTTATTTGCATTTATTTTAAATTTGTTGGACCTTATGGTGTTCTTGTTCTGTTCTTGACTTATTGTTATGTTTCTTCTTGACTTGTTTAAAGAAGACATGTACGGCCCATGGGGACATTAACGTGTGTTGTCGGGCCTTACAAATAAATTTGATTTGATTTGATTTGATTTGAGTCGTTCCCTGGACACTTTGTCACTTGAGTATCTACATGCCACACTCTCTCTTGTCCTGTAACAGGGGAACCATGCGTGGGAAAATGTTTGCTGCTATCGTCGCCCGTTCCCAACTAGGAAGTGTTCGTTTCAGCCGCCATCCGGCCAGGCGGAAATACACGCTGATGCCAGAGCCACACCCACAATACCCCCACCCGGCCACACTCACCCCCCTAGAAAACTAATCAGTGTCCCACTGATCTCCAAGTCTGTCTTTGGCCCCGAAGGACCCTGTATGACCATGCTCAAGTTGCGATGCCCCAACCACTAGCACCACACTCTTCCCCCCTAGATGACGGATGGCCGATCGCGGCAGATTAAAGGGATTAGAATGCACACCCGCATTGCTACGTTGTGACCGACGCACCTGCACCGGGAGCATGGTTTTCTCCGCCGGTGCCCTCCGTTCTCTGTGGGGGCACGGTTTCACCGGTTCATATCGTGCTCCCTGGTCTCGATGATGGGACTGTTCCTCAGAGTCATCCGGACTACCATGCTGGCTCCATTCCGGACCCACCTCCTTGGGATCCGCCCCCAAGCCTTCTTCTGACCCACTACAAATACCAATCCAAATCATACTATCATCTTCACTCTCCTCTCCTTGACCTCTTCCCTTTCCCCCAGCACCCCGGTACCACAACGCCGGACCTCAGAGCGGTGAACATTCCTGGGCGGTCCCGCAGCATCCACCGGCACCACGGTATACACCGGCTTTTCGGGACCCAACCGCTTGACGACTCGATGAGGAATGGAAAGCCATAAATCCTGAATTTTATTCCTACCAATTACCTTCCGATTCCGCACATAAACCAGTTCCCCTGGCTGCAAGTCTGCGTGCTTGGATGTCGGCCCCCAATGCCGATGCCGAGACTCTACTGCTTTCTGCATCTGACCACTAGCCTGCTCTTATTACACCACCTGTAGCCGCTCTTGATGTCTCTGCACCCACTCTCCCATACCTCCAACCTCCTCGTTGCCCTTACCAAGCATGAGGTCTAGAGGTGTGCAAGGGGCTCGGCCAAACAGGAGAAAAGATGGGGAATAGCCCGTGCTCTGATGTTCTGTCGTATTATAAGCGTATACCACCTCTGGCAAATACTCCGCCCACCTCCTCTTCTTCTCCGGGGGAAGAGCACGAAGCAAGTCATGGAGTGTTCGATTAAACCGTTCGCACTGCCCGTTACCTTGCGGATGGTACGGACTCATCCTACTTTTCTTCATCCCATACAACTTACAGAGCGACCGCACCACTTTGCCCTCAAAGCACCTGCCCTGATCTGAATGCAGCCGAGCTGGCACGCCATAAGGCTGGATCCAGTGCTTAACCAAGCACCTGGCAACCGTGGTAGCCTATTGGTTCCGAGTCGGGACTGCAACGGTAAACTTCGTAAACACATCGATTAAAACTAAAACATTCTCTCTCCCATCTGACGAAGACTCCAATACAGTAAAATCCATGGCCACCACCTCCAGTGGCCTGGATGCCAACACGCTCCCCATAGCAGTCACTACTCTTGGCTGTGGAGCCTTCGACACAATGCACCGCTCACAGGACTTACAAAAATCCTCCACATCCCGATACATCCCGGACCAATAACACCGACCACTCACCAGCTTAAAGGTCCGCTCAATACCCTGGTGACCATGCCCTCCATGCATCTGAACCAACACCTCTTTTTGCAATGCCCTAGGCATGATTACCTGCTCCTGCTGACCCTCCCTTGGGCTTTCTCGCTTTCGATACAGCACCCCCTCCCGTTCGACCACCGTTTCCCACTGCCGCAACAGCTCTAATGCCCTAGTGGACTCGTCTCTCCTACCGACTTGGCCTCTCCCCTCACCGCCAATACTTAAGGAAAGACGCAACCTCTGGATCGGCCTGCTGTAATAGAGACAAAGACTCTGAACTGTAAGACGGAAAGGTAGTAGTAGAGACCTTGGCCGGAGAGGCCACCCCTGCCTGCTCTTCACTCCACACATCCTGCCAACCCCCCGGCATATAGTTGTCATTCCTTGGATATGAACCTGGCCAGGTCATTACCGGTGCTGATTTCAAGTCCAAGATAGAGTACTGCCTTGATAAAGTATCTGCAGCTGCATTCTGCCGGCCCGGCCAATAAACAATCTCGTAATCAAACCGGGCTAACTCGGACACCCACCGCTGTTCTACAGCCCCTAATCTTGCGGTTTGCAAATGGCTCAACGGGTTGTTGTCCGTCAGTACGGTGAACTTGTTACCGATTAAATATTCCCGAAATGTATCTGTCACTGCCCATTTAAGGCCCAGCAACTCTAACTTCATAGAACTATAGTTCTCCATATTCCGCTCCGAGGACCTCAACCCCCTGCTGGCATACGCCACCGGTCTTCTCCGCCCCTCAACCTCTTGAGACAACACAGCTCCCAAACCCTGGTGGCTGGCATCGATCTCTACCGTGAAGGGCTTGGTAAAGTCTGTGTATGCCAACACCGGAGCCAAAACCAACCTCTGCTTCAGGCCCTGAAACGCCTCCTCGCATGCTGGACTCCAATGTTGATGAAACAGGTGCGACGAAAGAGGACGCCTCTCCTTCTTTGAGCCACCAAGTGCCGAGAGAGCATGAAGAGGTGCTGCCAGACTGGCAAAGTTCTTCACGAACCTACGATAGAAGGAGGTGAAACCTAGAAAGGATAACAACTCTGCCCCATTCCGGGGATTTCTCCACTCCGCTATCGCACGTATCTTCGCTGGGTCGGTCGCCACCCCTTGTGATGAGATAACGTGCCCCAGATATGACACCTCCGATCTGAATGAGCACTTACTGAACTTCACTTTCAGGTTACACTGCTCAAACCGTAACAAGACCACCTCCAACCGACGTAGATGTTCTTCAAAGGTGGAAGAGAAGACCACAACATCGTCAAGATAGAGCAACAATGCTTGGAATCGCTGGTCACCCAGGATGCGCTCCATAAGCCTTTGAAATGTCCCTGGTGCATTGCACAAACCAAACGGCATCCGGTTGAACTCATACAGCCCAAATGGCGTGCAAAAGGCAGTTTTCGGTCGATCTCTCTCAAGCATCTCTACCTGATTATACCCGCTCGCTAAGTCCAGTGTCGAGAACCATTTTTCCCCACTCAGAGAGTCCAATGATTCCTCAATGCGAGGCAGCGGAAACGCATCTTTGCAGGTTTTGGCATTCAACCGCCTAATAATCCACGCACAGCCTAATCGAACCGTCTTTCTTTCTCACGATCACCAAGGGGGAAGAGTACGGGCTACGGCTCTCCCTAATCACTTTCTGTTCCAACAACTTCTTGATGTGGTTTTTCACTTCCTCATACTGACTGGGCGGGATCCTTTGGTACCTCTGACTCACCGGGGCATCATCAACAACTGGGATTTCATGATTAATTAGATTTGTGCATCCTAAATCACTATCTGAGGATGCAAATACATGAGAAAATGTGTACAACAGTTGTCTGGCTTGTCTTGCCTGCTCCTCCGATAAACCCGGGAAACGCAGTGCAGCGATCTCGGGGGACAGCTCTGTCTCGTTGTGACCCATGCTGCTCCCTAATCATAACCTGCTCTTCCTGTGGACCCACCCGCTTAAAATGAAGAGAAACGCCCTCCCCGGTCACTACCTCAGCCAGATGTAACGACGCGAGGCGTGGCTGTGACTTCAACCTAACATCTGAGGAACCCACATTAATGACCGGAATAGTCAAATGTCCATTGTTAGTTTCTACATAGGCACTAGAGACCACCAACCCTGCAGGCAAATTTCCCTCTTCCAACCCCAACGGCTCTACAAGTACCGATGCCCTAGACAGGCATAGACTGTTAGGTCCGGCCGCTGGAACAAAACACACCGATCCTGCAGGTATCGTGAACGGGGAGACGGCAGCAGCAAACATGTTCCTTTTCAATATGACAGTTTGTTCATTTTTACAGGCTGCAAAAGCAGTCTGCCAACCTGGGGCCTCCAGGAGGGGTGGCGGTGGACTAGGACCCTGCACAGGGCATAACAGCTGATAAGATTTCTTAATGACATTCATCCCGAGCAAACCCGGCACTGCTTGTTTACGCTCTTTTGCGGCTTGTCCAACTGGGTCTTTCACCACTAATATACCCCTCTGGGGTATAGTCCTGTCCAACGCCACCGCCTCCACATCAATTGTGAAGTAGCCCAAATATTGGATATTCAACCCATGGGCCCCACTCAATGTCAGCCATCCACAGTCAGCCAAATTCCCACCCCAGCTTGGCAGTAGATGTTTAAAGAAAAAACCTTCTGTAACAGTCGAAACATTTGACCCGGAATCGAATAGCCATAGAAACTTCCACAGTGTCACACTCCCCTACCAAACACTCATACACCTGTGGATCAATATTGGGTACTGTTACTGAGCCTGGCTGTATTCCACCTGTGGTTTGACTCTTCACCACAGAGGGAGACAGTTTGCCTGCTGCTCCTAAATCTGGGCTGCCCCATCCCTCCCTGCGGGCAAAGCAGGAGACCAATGGTCTTGACTATGGCTAGGCCGTGGGGCCACACAGACTCGTGCAATATGGCCAGCTTTCTGACACTTAAAACAAATAGGCTGCCCTGAGGCATCGTATCGCGGTTGCCATTTACGGGTGTCTGTTCGCCTGGACCCTGGCACCTGCAAAGTGGTTGAAAGTTTTTGTGATAAATCATCTATTAAAACCTGTTATTTTTGTAACATATCTAAAACTTTAGCAAACATGGGTTCAGGCTTAACCTCCATCGCCCCAGTAACCACACTCGCCTCTACTGGCGTGGCCTCCACCTTCTCACAGGAACCCACCACCCGCCGTCTACGCTCTACCACGCACTCCGCTTCCTCCCCCCACTGTAAAGCTTCTCTACGGAGCTCAAAAAACGACACGGTTGGTTGCTGCCGAGTTGTTTTCTTTAACTTTCGACGGAGACTGATATCAGATACATTTTCTGCAAATTGGTCACGCAAGGCAAAGTCACCGCACCACGCCTCCATCACCTTACAGTGATTGATTTCTTCCATGAAGAAACACCCGGCGCAGCACATACACACAGCACACACCCGGGCCGCAACGTACATCTATTTCCCCAACCTTTGTATCGCCAGGCGCAAGCACAATGCCCCGCCTCGTCGCTGTTCAGTCTGTCATTCCCAGGACACTTTGTCACTTGAGTATCTACACGCCACACTCTCTCTCGTCCTGTAACAGGGGAACCATGCGTGGGAAAATGTTTGCTGCTATCGTCGCCCGTTCCCAACTAGGAAGTGTTCGTTTCAGCCGCCATCCGGCCAGGTGGAAATACACGCTGATGCCAGAGCCACACCCACAATACCCCCACCCGGCCGCGTCTATTTTTTTACCAACGGATTTCCAGTTCCATGTTGCCGTTCTGCGATCTGATTGGCCACTGACGTTTCTGGTGCAATCTGATTGGCCACTGACGTTTCTGGTCATGTGACATGTGCGCCCAATTGCGTGATGCCTGTGTCTTTGCCCATTTCCGCCTCGAACGGCATGCAAACTACTTAACGCCTAGTTTATCACTGGTTAAGCTTAGGCGACTCTTTCGAAGTTGGTTAAGGTTAGAGTTTGGAATTAGGGCTGGTGTTCTATCGCCCTGCTCTAAGACAAACTCTAACCTTAACCAACTTCGAAAGAGTGCCTAAGCTTAACCGGTGAAAGAAACAGGCGTCACACAGGCCGCACATGTCACACGACCAGAAACGTCAGTGGCCAATCAGATCGCAGAACGTGGAACTGGAAATCCGTTGGTAAAAGTATTGACGCCACCCGGCCACACACACATTAGTTTAGTTTGACAGTTATTGAGAGTAAATTAGTCTGACTATGGCCACCAGTGATGTCATCGGGGACATTGAATCCTTGTGTTTTGTTAAAGAGGAACTATTGTCGTATCCATTGACTTGAAAACTGTTTAATTTCAACAAATACTGTGTAACTTGGGTGACTGCTGGAATGCCAGCTAACAGGTTGAAACAACACACAGGAAACTGTGAGATAAATAAGACTGTAGATCTCTTTACAGGACATCGTAAAACCCCCCACCAGGACAACTGTTCTTCTGTGTAAACAGTACCACATTCCGGGGGTGCGAGCGTCGCATCTGAGTGCGTCTCTATAACAAAGACTATCCTTGACAACTTAAGAAAGGGTATATTGGAAGGTCATTAGGTTGGGAGGAGCAGATAACCATAGGTGTTTCTCTCTTCAATATATTACATATCTGGTGTAGACAACTGGGCATGATGTAGAAATGTACAATCAAAGGAGACAACGGAGAAAGAAAATCGGTGGTAACCAGGTTTGCTTTAAATAGAGAGCTCAGTACTTGACAAAAGCTATTCTTAAAACATAATTGAATCACTCTTGTGTGGGAATCTCTTCTGACTGTATACTCAGGGTAACAGACAATGGAGAATGTTAATGTGTCAGCACCAGAACAAAGACCAAAAGTCACACCTCAGTATGACTAGCTTATAGTAGTGACAGCTGGTCTGACCAAGACCCCAGACTTGTTCTGGAAATATATCTCAAGAATCCTAGTATTATTTATCACAACTAAATCTTAATCTGACATATTAGATAAAAAGGGATATTTGAATGTCATTCGAATTTAAACTGTCTATGAAGATAATAGAACATGTTCTTCTACTTCTCTGTTAAAATGTTTATATATATAGTATGGAAATCCATAAGTTCAGTCTGGTAAATACAGGTTTTGTGTTATCTTATATAGAATGTCTGGTATTGAACGATAGGTAATGAATACATTGTTTTAATTCTGGATATATATAATTCATTACATAGATACACCTTAGAAATGTTTTATTATTCAAATGTTACACAAGAAATTATTCTGAGGAATCATCCTCTCATGGGCCAGCAGATGCCACAGTCAGCAGGACGCCAGGTGCGAAATGACATGACCGTATTTGGAAAGACCGGCCCAGGAGGGAGACAATGTTTTGGATGTAACTTTTGATTGGCCAGACAAGGCCAGGCAGTGTGTGATGTCATAACCACTATAAGACCCACATTTAAAAAGTATTAGAGGTTAGGTCAGGCACCCAGTCTGCCCTCCTCCGTCCCCATTCTTCAGATGACAATATGGCTATGTGTGAGTACCATTCTGCTTTGAATGTTTAAGTCTGTGAGGTCATTCTAATAGACCAGCGAATTGGAAACCATGTATTCATATTTGTTAAATGATTAATCCCTGTATGTGTGCAATCCTCTTCTCCGCTTGGGCCTCACAAAATAAAGCAATGGGTTAATTCAATATCTGTTGTGGACTGCCAACTCATTTGGGGGGAAAGCCTATTTCACCATTCTTCTCTCCATTCAGCAAACTGTGTATACGATAACTAACCTAATATGTTTACATAAGTTACGACACTATCTTATAAATGGCCTTTTTCAGTGTTTAGCATTGTTTCCTAGCTATGTGGACTTATATTAATAGGATATATGTCTCTAATTCTCATATTGGCGCATTCTTCCAATTCTCCTCTCACAATATTCACCCTCACTGAACTGAGTCATCTGAAAATGTGCATATCTGTGATGTCAGAGATTTCTCAGCTGCATAATAATGTGGCAGTTGATGTGGCAGTTGGCACCAGGCCACACAGTGGTTGGAGCCCAGCCTCAAAACGGCTTAAGATCTTGAGGTAGAAAAATGCTGTTTTTGAGTACTTGATTAGAAATATAAAACAATGAATTTTTTGGAAAAAAAACCTTACAGAGGTGTTCCATAGACTCACAGGAATTGTGTAAAAGTGCCCAAATAGTGAAAGAAATAGTAAAATAGTTCCCCTTTAATGACAGCTCAATGAAATTATATGTAGATGAGAAAATAGCAATACCTTGTGTCGTAGGGACTGCTATCATAATTGAATCGAGCTGTTTGATGAAGTGCCACTTTAAGGCTAATAAACGGGAGATGGGGGGGATATGGTGCACTGCAGCATGTTCAGATTGCGCTGGTGGAATATTTGGGGACAGAAATGAATGGAAATTGCAACTGGGCACATGTTATACTCCAAGCGATACGACGCGCTGTGACCGTGGACGTGGAGGTATCACAGAACCAACATGGACATGTGACGTTTCATCCAGCCCTCCTCGGTTTCACCCCCGACAAGTATTGGCAACATCCCACACGGCCGACTCCATTCAAGAGGTTTCGCGGAGGAAAGGCGAGGTTACTGTAAATGCCTTTGATGTAGGCATGACAACCTACTGTAAGGAAGTATTTTGCCCCGGAGCAAATCCTTTCGACTTACCAGTTCCTTTATTCTCACTAGTGGTCCTTTCTCTCAATGGGAGATGCCATGGTGATTAGTCAGCTCACCTGTGTGCTATAAGTCACTCAGGTATTTGTGAGGACGGGTCCGGACACGATGGGATAAATACTTCCCTGTGCATCGTGTGACAAGAGGGCACAGAGAAATGTAGGAGTGAAACTAAGCGCTTCCCCTTTGGCTTGGCGGTGTTTGCTTTCCCACGCAGGGGACCCGCGTTCAAATCCAGCTTGGTTATATTCGATTGCATTAGATTAGATTCAAATGTATTGCCATCATACAGCACAACAAAAATAGGTTTGGCATCCAACCGGCGTGCAAATGTAGCAGTAAAGTGCAACAGCGATATACAATGTACAGGTGATTAAAGTGGGTATACAAAATGTACAAATTAATACTACTGACTGAGTGTAGTATTAATCAGATGTGTGTACAGGTGTAAAGACAGTGTGGTAGTAGCCATACTGGCCAGCAACGTACCTAGAGTAGGATATGTACAGATATAGATATAGTATCTACAATGTGAAATCCAGTTTGGTTATATATAATAACTGGAGTAAAACAGATCTATATTCAAATGTACTATTAATTAAAAAAATTCCAGGTGGCATATTTTCCATCTACAGATAAGACTCTTCAAGAATGTGAATATACCCTACATTGATATGGTCAGGAAAGAGAATTATGGATATGGGCTTTATAAATGAATGAAAAAAGAAGTTCTGAAAGTGTAGGGAACATTGTATGTTTCCACTACTGGAGTTATGGAGTGTAATTCTGGCTTACTGGCTTGTCATTGTTTTATTTATATGGTCTGATGTGGTTACTGAAATGTGACACACAATTCCTAAGATAAGAGGTATCACCTGAAAATAGAGATATTGAGGATAGATTTCATTTCACTCCATACCGGGAATGGGACAGAAATCTTCTCAATATATATATTTTTTTACCTCTTACCCTTTTTGTCGCGTTTCTCTGATTGGCCATGACGCCCATGTGACCGCGGCAGCGGGAGAGAGCGGCAGTGCAGAAATAGGCTGCATCCTCCACGTCAAGAAAGACAGACAGGCATTCTCTGTGACAAACCCTAACCTTAACCAACTCCGAAATAATGCCTAACCTTAACTTAACCCTAACCTTAACCAACTCCGAAAGAATGCCTAACCTTAACCCTCCCTAACCTTAACTTAACCCTAACCTTAACCAACTCCGAAATAATGCCTAACCTTAACTTAACCCTAACCTTAACCAACTCCGAAATAATGCCTAACCTTAACTTAACCCTAACCTTAACCAACTCCGAAAGAATGCCTAAACTTAACCAGCGGAAGAATTCACGTTTATAGCGAGAGATGATAAACGTAAAAAAGAAGAAAAAAAAAGAAATTGAAGTGATTCAAACTTGTGACCAACCGCACCGCAGGCTCCACAGCACGGCGGCGTACCAGTTGAGCTAAGCGTCGATGGAAAAACATCTGGGATTATGGCTACATAATGCCGCAAGCTCTGCGGCTGCCGCGCTGCCACGGGGCGTGTCGCAGCCAATCAGGGAAAACGCGGAAGCACTCGGCAGCACTCTTCGGCTCCAATTAAAGAATAGGCGACCAGGACTCATACCTCAACGGTTTCCCACCTGCATACACTGCCAATTGTGTTCGTAGGTGTGACGGATCATACTGGTCTGCGTTGTGTTTGATGTTAAATGTTAATGTCCCGAGGGGGAGTCGAACAGGGGGCTCCCGCGTCCGCGGGCGACGACACAGGCCGCTGCACTAAGAAGTGAATTCACTCCTAACTACCGTACCTATGCGTCTGTTAACCCTGTTATGGGGAAGTGAGTTTAATTTACCAGCCCGCACTGCCACAGTCACTCGTCAACACACCTGTTTCCGTGACTGTGGACATACCCACGGGCTTCCCCGTTACACTCACCTCCCTAAACTCACGCCCCTCAGGACATCCGGGTCACTGGGCACCACTGTGAGGGATTATACTGGGTCTGCGTTGTGTTTGATGTTAAATGAGAATGTCCCGAGGGGGAGTCGAACAGGGGGCTCCCGCGTCCGCGGGCGACGACACAGGCCGCTGCACTAAGAAGTGAATTCACTCCTAACTACCGTACCTATGCGTCTGTTAACCCTGTTATGGGGAAGTGAGTTTAATTTACCAGCCCGCACTGCCACAGTCACTCGTCAACACACCTGTTTCCGTGACTGTGGACATACCCACAGGCTTCCCCGTTACATAGGGAAGTCTGACCAAGCAAGAAGTACCACTCCCAGGAATTGAAACCGTGTCTCTGCGGTGGTAGGCTGAGAAAAAAGGTGTGACAATCTACTGTAAGGAAGTATTTGTTTTGCGCTGGGGGAAATCCTTTTGACTTAACAGACTTTCCTTTGTTCTTGCAGATGGTTTTATCTCTCAATGGAGATACCATGCTGTCAATTAGGTCACTCTGGTATTTGTGAAAACAGGTCTAGACATGATGGTTTTCTGTGCATCTGTGACAAGGGGATACAGAAAAGATTACAGGTGAAACTGAAACTGTGAAGGTGTTTTTAGATCTGATCTCATTCATTAATTAAGTCATTCACTCACTCATTAATTTGGTAATTCATTCACACTCTGCTTCTCATGGCGGCTCAAAGGCTATGTGGAAAATGCTTTGCAATTCAGCTGAACGCACCATCAGAGGTGCGCTTCCCACTCTCCAGGACATTTACACCATTTACACATTTACACTCCAACCATGGCCATGACATGACTGGCCATGACATGACATGACAACATCCCCTCCAAATTCCTCAGAGACTCAGCAGCCGCCATCACCCCAGTCATCACACACATAATAAACCTCTCCATAAAACAGGGACACGTCCCCAAGGACTTCAAAATTGCGAGAGTGACCCCTCTGCACAAAAAAGGCAGTAAATTAGACCCAGGCAACTACCGCCCTGTTTCTATCCTTACCTCCATCTCGAAAGTCATGGAAAAAATTGTAGACGAACAGGTCGAAAAATACCTTGCGGAAAAAAATCTAATCTACGAATTCCAATCTGGCTTCAGAACATCCCACTCCACTGACAACACTGACTGACTGTCTGTTCAAAGGACTGTATAAAGCCATGGTACTGCAGAGGGTCACTTCCATGTTGGTGCATCAGCAATGCATTGCTTCACTGCCTAAAAGAGACATCCAACCATTTGAAGGTGACCCTCTGCAGTACCATGGCTTTATACAGTCCTTTGAACAGACTATAGAAAGGAGGACTGACAATGCTGTTGATTGCCTGCACTATTTGGATCAATACACCAGGGGGCAGCCTAAACAACTAGTCAAAAGTTGTCAACATATGACTGATGGCACTGGATATGCTACGGCGAAGGCTTTACTCCAGGAACACTTTGGGAACGAGCATGTCATAGCATCCGCTTACATGGACAAAATCTTTGCATGGCCAGCTATTAAGTCGGAGGATGGGAAAGCCTTACAAACATACAGCCTATTCTTGCGCGGATGCTGCAATGCCATGAAAGACGTACATAATCTATGTGACCTAAACACATCTGCAAACATGCTTGCTGTCATCAAGAAGTTGCCCTACAAGCTGAGGGACAAATGGCGAACAGAAGCATGTAACATCCAGGAAGGACATCGCAAACGTGCTACGTTCACAGATATTGTGATTTTTATTGAGCGGGAAGCGAGAATCGCTACAGACCCTGTATTTGGAGACATACAAGACGCTCCAATGACGGGGGCTTTCAAGGAAAGTGGCAGAGCTAGACCTGTGCCTCGTCTTCAGGCTAGAGGGAGTAGTTTTGCCACAACGTTCTCCACAATTGAAAGAGATGCTCATTGGGAAAACAGAGTTAAGGATGGATGTGAGGAGACTTGCCTTTTCTGCAAAGAGGGTGGACACACACTGGAGTCATGTACTCTACTGGAGAGGAGAGCTCACAGCAAGAAGATGGAGTTCCTGAAGGAGAATGGAGTTTGCTTTGGATGCTTGTGCACTGGGCACATCAGCAGAGAGTGCAGGGAACGTCTGTTTTGCAGGACATGTGGCTCACGACACCCCAGTTTGCTTCACATCCACTCTAAGGAGAATGGAGATGCAGAGAAAGGCAGGAGCAACTCAGACAGAGCAGTGGACAGAACTCTAGTCGAGATCCATACCGGTGGCCTTACTGGGGCCGGTGACCAAGATTGCAAGCTTGCCATCGTACCAGTTAAGGTTAGATCAAGCACAGGTCAAAGGTCAGTGGAAACCTATGCCTTTCTAGACCCAGGGAGCTCAGCGTCCTTCTGCACAATGGGGCTGATGGATAAACTGGGACTATCTGGGAGTAAAACAAGGATCCTTCTACATACCATGGGTCAAGAAAAGGTGGTTGACAGTTGCACTACATCTGACTTGGAAGTCGCTGGATTGGACGGTGACCGATACTGTAAAATACCAAAAATCTTTGCACAACATCAAATGCCTGTCAATCGAGGTAACATCCCACAACAGCAAGATCTGGAAAAATGGCCTCATCTGAAGCATGTCTATCTGCCACAGATAGATGCAGACGTGGAGATGTTGATTGGTCTGAACGTTCCCAGAGCCTTAGAACCACTGGAAGTCATCCGAAGTGTGAATGGAGGGCCATATGCAGTCAATACGATGCTTGGATGGACTGTAAATGGACCAGTTGGAGGAGACGACAGTGTCATGGCAGCGTTCGGAGCTAGTTCTGAAAGCTCGAGCAGCACCAATAAGATGGAGTATAAACGTAAAATTCATCAGGAGGTGATCGACGAGGCCAAGCAGGAGTTAAAGATTCAGAGAGGAGAGAACACATGGCTCCTCCCAGAGCTCGACCAACGTCTTCATCAGATACAGCAGGAGACCATCTTCAAGACCAAGAAGAAGAAAAGGTCAAAAAAGATCAAAAGGGAGAAGAAGAGACAAGAGGAGGAGAAAGCCAACGCAGAGGCCATCCAACAGGCTGGTCTGCATAAGCTGGAGTTGAACCCGTACTGGAAAGATGGAGGGAGTGATCTTCCCCCAGTGCATAAGACTGGTACTGCAGCGCATAAACCCTCAGTATTGAATGATGGAGGTGTTGGTTGGTTGAGGAAGAGTTTGAAGAGGATGAAAGAGCAGGCGGAGAGAGAACAACGCAGCCTCAGTGACGTGGTGTCTCAGAGATATTGATCCATTGAACAGTTTCAGAATCGACTTGCAGAAGCTGAGAGAGCAGCACATGGAGAAAGGAGGAGAGGAGGAGAAAGAGAGGAGAGGATGGCAAGAGGAGGAGGAAGACAGAGAGAGGAGGATGGAGGAGGAGAGGAGAGGAGGATGGTATAGAGAGAAGAGGATGAGGAGGGACTCCAGACAGTACTCCACGAAGTGGAATCAATTCTCAACAGTAGACATCTCACATACCTGCCACAATTACAGGAACGACAGAACAAGGATCAAGCGGAACTTCATCCCCGATGACATAGTGCTCAATAATGGACGATTCCGCACCACGGAATTCCTGAATCATTGGGAGGATTACAGAGACGATGCCAGACAAGATCGGACCTGTGCGAAAGGTCTGGATTAAGACGCGGACCCGCAGCTTTCCCTATAGACCTGTGACAAAGATTTGCCTTCTTCAGGAGTCGACAGTCATGAAGGCTTTGTTTCTTTCTCATGATTTTGGATTATTTTGACTTTTTCGTGACTCTGAAGTTTGAATTGACTTGACTTTGGTTGATTTAAGAAGAGTATCAAGACCTTATATCAAGACCTTATGTATGAACTATGAACTCCTTGCGCACAAAAAAAATCGGAAAAAAAAGACAAAAAATTGGAACGAAATTTGTATTGTGGTGTTTTATATTAATTGAAGTATTGGTAATTATTACTGTGAAATGAGATTATGTAATAATTAGGGGCCGGCATGTTGGTGACAGGTATACACAATTCGGGTTGTTAGGGTCACGTCATTGATCACGTCATTCACAAATGGGTCACGTGGTGTCATAGTAGTAAAGTCAGCTGTTCACCTGCGGGTTTCGGAAACAGTAACAATGAGGGGGTGAACGGGGAAGTCACACTTTGCTGACCGCACGTACGCTACACTATGATGAATCAAACCGTGACTCATTCTATTTTATGATACTATATGAACTGTTTTAACTACAATAAACTAACCAAACACAGTATCCTGGATCCGTGGTTATGTGGCGAGCGGCGCGTCTGGCAGGTACCATTATTTCCCCGTGTTAGTCTCTCGGTGACTGCAGTATGTTTTGGATAGTCACCATACACATGCCTTCTCTATTTAAACGACCACATCAAACAAGAGGTGGACGCGGGCAAATACTGCGGCATGGTCATGCTGGACCTACAAAAGGCCTTCGACACTGTCAATCACACCATTCTGATTGACAAGCTAAAAGCAATTGGTTTTGATAGTCTATCAGTGAGCTGGATGCAATCCTACCTGGAGGGGAGAGAGCTGATGGTGGAGGTAAACGGTACCCTATCCCCCCCCCTCACAGTAAGCTGTGGTGTTCCACAAGGAAGCATACTAGGTCCGCTACTGTTCCTAATTTATGCAAATGACATGTCGTCAGCTTGTGACTGCAACTTGTTCCTGTTTGCGGACGACTCAGCCCTGCTGGTCTCTGACAAGAACAAGTTACAGGTTGAAAAAACCCTCAGCTCAGAACTAGGCAAAATCTGCATATGGCTCGCTGATAACAAACTATCATTACACATGGGCAAAACAGAGTCCATTCTCTTCGGTTCAAATAACAAACTCAGCAAGACCGACGGCTTCTCAGTTACAGTGGGTGACAATATTGTCACAAGGAAAGAAGATATTACCTACCTGGGTTCCATCCTAGAGGCAAATCTTTCCTGTGACAAAATGGCATCCAATGTAATAAAAAAAAGTCAACCAACGAACTCGATTCTTGTACCGGATCTCCTCACTGGTAAACAAGAATACCCTGAAGACTCTGGCAGGAGCACTCATTCAAGGGTACTACGACTATGCTTGCACCTCATGGTACCAAAGCACATCAAAGGCGCTAAAAACAAAATTACAAACATCTCAAAACAAACTGGTCAGACTACTGCTTGACCTTACTCCTAGAACCCACCTCACCCCTGCCCACTTTGACAACCTAGGATGGCTTAGAGTAGACAACAGAGTACAGCAACTTGCAATGGGCCTGGTCTACAAGATACACTACACGACCAAGGTACCCATGTACATGTCAAAATACTTCCCAAAGGTCAGTGAATACCACGATCACAACACCAGAGGGAGCTCCACAAATCATGTTAAACCCAGATTCGGCTCAAACAAGGGACTAAACACGTTTCGCAATTATGCCACATCAATGTGGAACGCCCTACCCAAAGCTGTAAAGGAATGTGAATCACTACCCACTTTCAAAAACACTGTCAAAAAACACCTAAGGGAGACTGCAACTCGAAACTGGCCCCTGTAAATGTCCGAACACAACCCCCTCCAATGTACAGTAAATTACCAAGTATGGTCTTGTCAATATTCCAATGTACAGTTTTGTTTGTACAGTTGTACAGTGTCCCCCACCCACCCCTCCTACCCAACCTCCCCCCACTCCTACCCAACCCCCCCCCCCCCCCCCCCCCCCCAACCACCTCCAATGTACAGTCCCCCCCCACCCCCCCCACCTACCCAATCCAAAAATGTACAGTTTCTACGTCAAATATATATACTCTTTTTTCTGGACTCTTTTTGTATCACAAACAGTACTGTATTTGCAAATCTGGTATGTCATAAATGTATAGATGTAGCAGTACTGTCTATCTGTATGTCATGTATGTCATATATGTTACGATGAATTGAAAATGAGGGACCCTGATGTAAACAAGACGAAAGTCTTTCTCTGGTCTGCATCCCCTTAACAATTGTATGTATTGAGCTGTACTGTACTGTACCCATTCTGCAATCTGTTAATAAAGTTTTCAATCAATCAATCAATCAATTCAAGAGAATAATCAAGGACAGCCATGCAAACAACTGCCTCTTTGCACTGCTGCGGTCAGGCAAGCGCTACCAGAGTCTCATGGCCAGCACAGAGAGACTCAAAGGAGCTTCTATCCCCAGGCCACAACTAACATTTCTTCTAAGTTGTTCTAACTTCTAACATTCATTGCACACAACATCCACATGCACACACTCACTTTAAACACTTTTTAAACATTACACCATATTTTATCTATTTATTCGTACACATTTGCACTACTTATTCTACCTCATTTTTGCATTTTGTCTATCTCACTATCTCTCACTCTCTATCTCTCTCATCTGAAAGTGCTGAACTATGTCTCTATGCATGCATGATGCAACACTCTAACTAAGCAACTTAGAGGGGAGGGCGGACCGCACCGGGTGAAATCTTTTTTTTGTATATTGGTGATTGTTGCCATTGTCTTTCTTTCCCATCATACTGCATTGTTGATTGTGTCATATTTGTTTAATATTATATTGTATCATATTGTATTGTACCTGCCACTGCACAAGCTGCTTGGTGTAGAGTTCACATTCTGAATGCTAGATCTCAGTCTCTCCATCGGCCTCTGCTGGCGTTTCAGACACTCCCGTCTATGGTCACTCCGCAGGCTTAGTCCCTGGCACTACAGTGCACCTGCATTCAAAGCGTTGATTGATTGATTGATTGAACATTTTATGAACAGATTGCAGAATGGGTACAATACAGTACAGCTCAATACACACAATTGTTAAGGGGATGCAGACCAGAGAAAGACTTTTGTCTTGTTTACATCAGGGTCCCCCATTTTCAATTCATCATAACATATATGACATATGACAGACAGATAGCCAGTACTGCTACATCTATACATTTATGACATACCAGATTTACAAATACAATACTGTTTGTGATACAAAAAGAGTCTAAAAAAGAGGGTATATATTTGACGAAGAAACTGTACATTGGAGGAGGTTCTCCCCACCCCACCCACCCACCTCCAATGTACAGTCCCCCCCACACCCAACCCCACCCCACCTACCCAACCTCCTCCAATGTACAGTTTCTACGTCAAATGTATATACCGGTACTCGTAGGAGGGGTGGGTGGGGACTGTACATTGGAGGTGGTTGGGTGGGTGGGGGGGGGGGTGGGTAGGAGGGGTGGGTGGGGGACACTGTACAATTGTACAAACAACACTGTACATTGGATTATTGACAAGACCATACTTGGTAATTTACTGTACATTGGCGGGGGTTGTGTTCGGACATTTACAGGGGCCAGTTTCGAGTTGCAGTCTCCCTTAGGTGTTTTTTGAGAGTGTTTTTGAAAGTGGGTAGTGATTCACATTCCTTTACAGCTTTGGGTAGGGCGTTCCACATTGATGTGGCATAATTGCGAAACGTGTTTAGTCCCTTGTTTGAGCCGAATCTGGGTTTAACATGATTTGTGGAGCTCCCTCTGGTGTTGTGATCGTGGTATTCACTGACCTTTTGGAAGTATTTAGTCATGTACATGGGTACCTTGGTCGTGTAGTGTATCTTGTAGACCAGGCCCATTGCAAGTTGCTGTACTCTGTCGTCTACTCTAAGCCATCCTAGGTTGTCAAAGTGGGCAGGGGTGAGGTGGGTTCTAGGAGTAAGGTCAAGCAGTAGTCTGACCAGTTTGTTTTGAGATGTTTGTAATTTTGTTTTTAGCGCCTTTGAGGTGCTTTGGTACCATGAGGTGCAAGCATAGTCGTAGTACCCTTGAATGAGTGCTCCTGCTAGAGTCTTCAGGGTATTCTTGTTTACCAGTGAGGAGATCCGGTACAAGAAACGAGTTCGTTGGTTGACTTTTTTTATTACATTGGATGCCATTTTGTCACAGGAAAGATTTGCCTCTAGGATGGAACCCAGGTAGGTAATATCTTCTTTCCTTGTGACAATATTGTCACCCACTGTAACTGAGAAGCCGTCGGTCTTGCTGAGTTTGTTATTTGTTATCTGTTAGGATCTCAGTACCTACTGTATATTTGCATATCTTGTATGTCGCAAATGTAACAGTACTGTGTAACTATACCTGTACCCCCCTGAAATAAATTTATCCGATTTAATTTGTTATCACGAGAAAACGGAGTAAATAAAATGTATGAATGTACGGCCGCTTAGGGCTTCCGTACTTCACTACATTAACCGTGATGCACTTCGGCGAAAGTGCCACTCAAAGAGGTCAAACTGCTATCCTGGCTTCTGTTGTCGTTGAAATAAAAATGGCGGCAGTGTTGCTCCAAGTGTTGGAGCGTTCAGAGATAACTAAACTAGCGAAAGCTGTTCAAAACAAACTCGAGAAGTTTCTTTCGGACCAGCAATATGAGATAGATACTCTGAAAGCGCACAAGGAGCAATTTAGAGTCGATAGCGGTAGGATTATTGTTCGTTGTTGAGCTAGCAAGCTAACGTGCGCTATCTGTCTTTTTTGCTGTGTTTTGCTTGGCTTACCATGCACGCATGGTAACACATGCTAGTGTTTCTCATGCTAATGTATTTTGCAATCTGACACATTATCTTGGGTGGCCGTTTTGACGTTTGGTAACACTCAATGAGTGGGCTAAACATTAGCTAGTAGGTACCAGCTTTTCAAGCTATGCTTTTTCTGTCACTGGCGTTGATAGTCGGCATGCAAAGCTGACTATTAGCCGAAACTGTTTTGGTCAAGTGACTTTGGTCAGCTTGCTTTCTTATTGTATGTTCTTTCGCCCCATTCCTCCTGCAGAACAACAATTCTTCGAGAAAGCGAAACGCCTTGAACAGTGTCAGGAAGAGTTTGTGTCCCAGACACAGGAGCACCATAAACTGAAAGAGGAGTTTTCCAAGCTTGGTAAGAGTGGGTCGTTCGTAATTTTCATAGACGTTTTCAAAGTGACAACAATAACATTCTAAACTGACCCAAGTGTATTTGCTGTTGCAATGTTTGCTAATGCAATACAAGCAAACTATAAAAGAAAGCTGGTTTCATTGTAAACAACAAAGGATGTCGTTTTATTTCACCGAGTTCTAAGGAAACCCTGAGTGAGAGTCTGTACCAAACGTACATCAGATGGATACTGGATGAGTAAACTCAACCTTGGGTGGGAACTGGGTATCTCAACCAGTGTCACTATTTAGTAAAGCACATTTGTTAAAATACTGCAATGTAAACTGTTATGATATACAAATTAATCTGTGGTCAAACGTGGCCATTGCAGACATGTAAGTGCTTGCTACTACAGCAGGGTACATTATTTCCTTGCCACGCTCACATATCTTACCTACTGCTAGATGTAGCAGTACTGTCTATCTGTATGTCATGTATGTCATGATGAATTGAAAATGGGGGACCCTGATGTAAACAAGACGAAAGTCTTTCTCTGGTCTACATCCCCTTAATAATTGTGTGTATTGAGCTGTACTGTATTGTACCCATTCTGCAATCTGTTAATACAGTTTTCAATCAATCAAAGGAAGGGCCATCACGTCGGAATACCAGCATTCTAATGATCGCTGCTTGGTGCCCATCTACTGAAGCCTGTGTTAAAATCCAAATTATACCAGCTATCTGATGAAATGTACTTAAAGTTTAAACCAATATATCAAACATTAGCTAGTTAACTGCAACAAAAATAGTTCATAAACGAGATGGCTGATGCCATTCAACTCGATGTCTGTTGAAAATGTTCACGCTTGGCACCAATGTTGTTCATGTGCTACACAGTAGAGGCTGACATGTGAGTGGATTTTGACTCCCGCTCCTTCCCACTCCCACAGAAATAATCCCATCCCAATCCCGAGTGAGTTTAAAAAAAAATCCCACTCCCTCCCTCTCCCACAGAGACTGATCCCACTCCCGCCCGAATCCCATTGATTTTGTTGTCATAGTTCCCACTCCCTTCTGCTCCCGTTGACGTTTACTCCCGGTCCTGCCCAATCACGGGATTCAAAGTGAATTTGACTCTCATCCCGTGGGAATCCCGAAAAAATGTCATCCTCTACTACACAGTGACATAATAATGATCCTTCCTTTTATCGTTTCCTTGTTGCTATGTTTGCTAATGCAATACTTTACAGGAAAAACATTTGGGTCCAAACTGTTCCCTAGCAACAGAATCCCAGTGAAACCTTCTAGTATTTTGTATTTGGACACTATCAAAAGTACCAAAGACTGATATGGTTTGCCTATGCATGTCTTAATTGGTCGCTGTGTCCGTCCTGCTCTGTTAAAAATCCAGCACCACGTTGAGAGACCTTTCCATGATCACATCAGCCAAGACTTATTTTATACTGTTGATTAGGGCTGGTATATCGGCAGTGATTACTCCATTTGATTTCAATTCACAAGTTTTGATTACATTTAGATTTGATGTAGACTCAATTAGGCTTGACGGCACTGGTTTCAGGGGGTTGGCACCTGCCAGTGTTGTCAAAAGATATAATTTGGTCAACTAAGTTTCCATAGTAGTTAAGCAAAAACTCTTGAGTAAGGCAAACTAGAGGCATCTGCAGGACTGGAGTCATGCTAGAAAGGATGTTTAGTGAAAATCATCACACATACACAGGTATGGGTGAAAATTTTATCTTGAGGTTTGAAGAATCGATATTTGATGGTTCAAATTAAATTATTCAAGATACTTTTTTTCCCTCAATGTTTTCACCCAGCCCTACTGTTGATGATGGTGTGAGGCTTATCCTGCCCTAAACCCCCTTCCTAAGTCATTTGAAATCTTCCATGTTTCAATAGATGCCGAGTTAAAAAGTGTGAGGGAGAAGAACAAGGAATATGAAATTGCACAACAGAAATTGTCATCGGAACAGGTAAGGCATCAATAACCCTTCACTCAGTACGTACCCAACACCCCCATAACAACCATGTTATTTTCATGTGACACTAAATTTCTTTGTTTTTGTTTGTTGTTGTTTTTTTACTTTCCTCGTTGTTACTAAGTTAATGTGATGTTGTATGTTAATGTTATGTTGTCCTTCCCACTTGTATGAATGTTGTAAAAGAAAAAAAGTCATGCTTTGATCCATGGCTTTATCATTGGATATTTCCTCTTCTGCCACACTTCTGTAATGTACACTGAAAGTGCACAGATTACCTTTACTTGATATTGGTACATAGTCTGGACAATCAAAACTGCAATTGGCGTAATCAAAAGCCTACATAGCTTTCTTTACACAAGTCTTATCACAATCACTTAGCCCACCATTTTAACAGCATTACATTTGTGATTCAAGATTATCTGTATTGAATAATGATCTATACAGAAAACCTTAGGTGAATTGTATCTGTTACTGAAGCACATGTACTGACAGCTGATGCATGTTTCAGACTCTGCTGTCAAAAGCCAAAGAAGAGCTGGAGACAGAGAAGCGAGAGCTTTTACGAACGTTGGAGAGAAGATCCTTAGAAGTGGACAATCTGAGTGGTATGGATGATTTTGATTTATATACTGATGTATATATATATAGTATATATAATGTATACTGAAATATGGGTGATTTACTGTATATACTGATAGTTTATATATTGAGTCATATGGATGATTTTTGTACTGATATAGTTTATAGACTGAGTGGTATGGAAGATTTATATACCGATATAATTTATATACTGAGTGGTATGGATGATTTATGTACTGATATAGTTTATATACTGACTGAGTGGTATGGATCATCTATATACTGAAAGGTGTAGATGATTTATATAGTTTATATACTGAAAGGTGTAGATGATTTATATAGTTTATATATTGAGGGCGGCTACGTGGTGTAGTGGGCAAGGCGCTCGCCATGAAATCTGGAGACGCTGGGCTTGCCTGTTCGAGCCCAGCGCTCCACATTTGCTTTCAGTTTAGCTGGTTGTCCGTACTAATACACATTGGCCGTATTAGGGGGTGGGAAACTGATGGGTGGGGATCGGGCGTTGTGGACAGCGACTCCTACAGGTCGGTTGGTGCGCCTGCGCAGTAGAATCAGGAAGTGTCGGGGGCAGCGTGAGCCTCCCACGCGTTACTCCTCGCCACTGAGAGATCGAGCTGCGCAGGTGAAAAGATGCGACTGCTGTTACCTCAAATACCGGAGGGGACTTGTGCTATGTATGACTTAGTCCACATTGCAGCCGACTTGTGGGAGGCAAGAAACAGCGTTCGTGACAGGGGAGGGTTGAATTGGATGATACGAAATTGGGATGGGAGAAAATATAGAAAATGGGAGAAAAAGTGGATAAAAAAAAATACTTTATATATTGAGTGGTATGGATGATCATCTATATATACTGATAAGTGTAGATGATTTATATAGTGTATATATTGAGTGGTATGGATCATTTATATACTGATATATAATTTATATATTGAGTTGTATGGATGAATTTATTTAAATACAGATTTCTATACAAAAAAAACAGTCTATACACAGAATACCTTACATTTTAAAACCTTATCATACCAAAGGTTTTGCATGCCAAATGTTTACATTTTGAAGACTGTCCACTTCTTAATTGATCATCTGTTTGTTTACCCCACCAGAGGACTTAAGGCACCTCAATGACAAACTGGTGGAGACCAGTGCCTCCAAGATGGAGATGCAGATTAAGGTGGACGAGCTGGAAGGTGCAGAGATCAACATCAAGGTAAGCCATACAAACTGAATGGCCTTGAAGTTATGAACCAGTCGAAAGCGGATGGGTGTGACATTCTGGCACAGCGCTTTGCTGCCTCACAGCAAAAAGTCCTGTTATTATTATTTTTTTTACACAGACTGGGGGGGGGGGGGGGGGGCATGTATTCCCTATGTTTGCGTGGGTTTCCTCCAGGTACTCTGGTTTCCGCATGCTGGGTAGGGTTTGGTACCCTTCACATTTGAATCGATACCGGTACCCAACGCCAACGGTACCTTTTTTCGGTACTTTAGTCTCTAAAAATTTAATCTACCTACCTCAGTTGTAATAAACGTGTCCAAACTCCTAATTATTTATTATTTATTTAGAACAATTTGTTAATATATACGTATATATATACACACACACACATCTTTAAATAAATAATGTTTTACAAAATAACAAGTATAAAACGATTAAACAAACCACTCTAGCAGCAATTAACTATTCTGCGGAACTAAAAGGTACACCTCTATATATTTAAATAAATATACCTGAAGATGCTGAACAACTGCTTTGTTGTTGTTGAATGAAGTCAATTCCTAGGTAAGCGTGCATTGTGCGTGTTGACGTGCGTGGGGCCTCGCCTCCGCTGAAGGTGATCACTCGCTTCCCGGTAGACTGAATAACTTTTACTCCAGATTTGATGAAAATAAAACGGAGCGTCCTGTTTTTACTCCTTCCAACCCCAGTGACTTGTCTGGGCTGACTGTCACAGAACATGAGGTGCGCAAGGTCCTGTCCAGTACTAAGGCTAGGAAAGCCACTGGCCCGGACGGCATTCCTCCCAGGGCCGTCAGACTCTGCTCTGAGCAGCTTGCCCCTGTGCTCACAGACCTTTTTAATATGTCACTGAAGCGCCGCCTTGTTCCAAGGAGCTTCAAGGAATGTACTATCATTCCGGTTCCCAAGAAATCACCTGTGACTTGTCTTAATGATTACAGACCTATTGCTCTAACCTCAGTTTTAATGAAATGTTTAGAGCGGCTAGTGCTGAATTATATAAAAGGTCAGATTCCTACCTGTCTTGATCCCTGGCAGTTCGCCTACAAGAAAAATAGATCAGTAGATGATGCTATTTCCTTAGCTCTTAATCCTGTGTATGAACACTTGGATAAGAAACTCCTATGTTAGAATGCTTTTTATCGATTATAGCTCTGCTTTTAATACGCTTATTCCATCTAATCTGATCCACAAACTTCAGTGTCTGGGTCTATGCGACGCCATCTGTGAATGGATTCTTAGCTTTTTAATTTTGAGACCTCAAAGAGTCAGGATTGGAAACAATATGTCTGATGAACTTGTTTTAAGTACTGGTTCTCCACAAGGCTGCATTCTAAGCCCTTTACTGTTCTCTCTCTGCACTCATGACTGTACTGCTTCCTATGATAACAATCTGATAGTAAAGTATGCTGATGATACCACGGTCATTGGGCGTATAAACTCAAACGACAAGTCATTTTATAGATCAGAGGTACAGAACCTAGTTAGGTGGAGTGAGACCAATAACCTCACCCTGAATGCTTCCAAAACGAAGGAGCTAGTCATCGATTTTAGACATAGCAAGGTATCCCATCTCTCATTACCATAAATGGCTCAGAGGTGGAGATGGTGAGCAGTTTTAAATTTCTCTGGGTCACTATTTCAAATGACCTGAGCTGGCACTCCAATACCAGAACCATTGTTAAAAAGTCCTAGCAACGTCTTTTCTTTCTCAGGAAACTGAAAGAGTTCACAAATAACAGGGTGATTCTACACAACTTCTATCGCTGTGTGATCGAGAGCGTCCTTACTTCCTCCTGTACAATATGGTTTGGTAACATCACAGACCAGGAGAAGAAATCTCTGAATAGAATTGTGCGTCTTGCACGCAAGACAATCGGGTCTAGCCTGCCAGCTCTAGAAGAGATCTATGGTGCCAGGCTGCTTTCCCGTGCCTCTGGCATTATCAACGACCCCTCTGGTCACCCAGCCGCAGGCCTCTTTGTCCCCCTCCCCTCGGGCAGACGTTACCGCTATCACATGCTGCTCTACCTCTCGGTTTACAAAGAGCTTTTTCCTCAGTGCTGTGCGGAGCCTGAATGACTCCAAAGGCTAGTTTTGTATTTTATCCTATTTTGTTTCTGTGTTTTTATTCGTTTTATTAGTCAGGTTTGTGGAAGCGCTGTTTTAACTATGATATGCACTTTTAGGGGATGTTCGATATCAATTTTAGCATTTGTCCTTTTTATACTGTGTTTTTACATATTTTTCCTGTACTGTTTACACAGTGTTTGCTCATGTACCCGTATTCCAATGTGGATTCGTCCATACATGGCAATAAAAATCTTTGACTTTGACTTTGACGTGAACATGTGGCACACTACATAGGTTTAGTTTCACGGTAAACGAAACCTTGACGTCATCGGACTTCAAGAATTCCGGTGGATCTCACGTGAATCGGTAGTACCGATGGCGACGTGATAGGGCAGATACTCTTAAAAAGTACTGGATTGCGGTACCCATCCCTAATGCTGGGTACATACTCTTGACACTGCTCTTGACCAAGACACTGGCATTAGAACTGGTCCCCGGGTGCCGGACTATGGACACCCACGCCCACTGCTCCTAAAGATACATTCCTGGTATATTTGTTGCATTGCATTGAGTTAACTAGCAGTGGCTTGCCCTTCCAGTACAAGGAGAAGCGAATGGAGCAGGAGAAGGAGCTGCTCCAGGGCCAGACAGACTGGCTGAATGACGAGCTGAAGGCCAAGAGTGAGGAGCTGCTGTCACTGTCTCGACAGAAGGGCAACAAGATCCTGGAGCTCAAATGCAGCCTGGAGAACAAAGAGGATGAGGTATGGCAATGCTTGTTTCAAGGCTGATTTATGTATTTACATTGGTATGTATGTATATACTGTATTTATTTTAATTTTATTTATTCACCTCACCAAATATTTTGACATTCATTTCTAAAGAGGTGGTGTGTTATTTTTCCTGATGGCATCCTCTCTTAACCAATTTGTGGATGTCAATTAAGAATGAGTTTTTTAAATTACAACATGATGTGTAGCATCAAATCTCTCATATATGAAACTACGTAATGGACGTAACGTAAGCATTTCCTTCAGCTAGTGCTGGACAGTTGTGATACCTGGTCAGTGTCAACGGGGTTGTTTCTTTATTTTGCAGTTAAACAGACTCGAAGACCAAGTGGTCAGTTTGAAGGCTTCAAATGAAAATCTTCAGAAACAGGCAGAAGAGATGATCTGCAAACTGAAGGAGGTGGGTTCTGATGGGTTTCTCACAGGTTATTGGTGGTTGCAGGCTTGTTGTTTCCCTGGCTGTAATATGTATAGTAAGTTAGTAACTAGGGTTGGGTACCGTTCACATTTGAACCGATACTAAATTCGGTATCAGTACCCAACGGCACCTTTATTTGGTACTTAACTCTCTGTAATAACAAAAAGAATCGGTTGAAGAAAAAGAGAAAATCCTAACATCTGAATTTCAACATTGTTATTTATTGTTGTAACACTCCACACAAAATAAATCGCATGATCATGTATTATCCTCAGTAAATATTCTCAAACTCCTCTAACCTCGTCTGGTCTTTGCAAGATTTATTCTATGGTAACGTTACCTAATCATAAAGTTCGGGCCACTTATTTTGTCAACCTGAGGTCTGCTTTCTGGATACTGACATCTTGTTTTGGACGTAACATTTTGCTATGTTCACTCCAAAGTCACGTTCGATTCAACAGGTTCAGAGAGCAGACAACAACTTTGAGGAAATGTAGGAGTTTAGGAAATCTATTTGTGGTTGCCCTGTCATATTTTTGTGAGCAACCACAATATGGGAAACACTTGATCTTGGTTCAAAAGGGTTATTTTTGCTCCAGTATTACTTCATCCATTGAAGGAGCGTGAGGTCTCGAGTGAAGTGTGACTTGGTGTTGGTTTCTTTCAGGCTAAGGAGCAGCAGGCCAGCATGGAGGAGAAATTCAGGAACGAGCTGAATGCCAACATTAAACTGTCCAACTTATACAAGGTATGTAGATGGAACCTCACATAAGACATATGACACGCATCACTTGGTCACAAAGTTAGGTGGCAATCGCATTGTTAAATTACATGTCCATTACACACTGCTTATTCCATTACAGACTGCTTATTGGCAATAAATAAATGGACGAGTAGGAACTTCCTGAAACTAAACGAGAACAAAACTGAAATTCTAATTATCGGCCCCAAATCAAAAAAAGAAAGTTAATAAAGAACCTGGGAGGACTAACCCCTTGGATCAAATCTGAGGTCACAAGTCTCTGGGTTATCATAGATTCAGAACTGAACTTCAATTCTCATATTAACAAAGTGACATCGTTCCATCTTAGAAATATAGCAAAAGTACGACCATTTATTACAAAACGATGCTGAGAAGGTAATTCATGCATTCATATCTAGCCGGTTAGACTACTGTAATGCACTTTTCACAGGTCTCCCTAAGAAAACCACAGAGAGGCTTCAGCTAATCCTTTTTTGTGATCAAATCTTTTTATTTAATTTTTTTCACAATCACAATACATTGTGATTTATTATTGTACACAATACAATAATAATAATACATAAGACATCCCAATGCAACAACTTAACACAACATGACAAAACAATAATTGAGACAGATTGCACAGTGACCAACCCGAGCCCCCCCCCCCCCCCCCATCAACCACGATCCCCAGCCCTCGAAGACCCAGAGTCCGGTGCCCCAGCGAGTCAAAGCATCAGCCTCTTTAACACCCCGAGGCCCCGAACCAGGGCCCCCCACCCCGCGACCATCCGACCCAAATCCAAAGGGGCCCAGGACGCTTGAAGCCTTTTTACAACACATCCGCGTTCCCGTTTTGCGCTCTGATTGGCCAGGTCATGTGACATGAGCGCCAATCGTGGGACGGCAAGTTTCTACACTGGTTTAGGCACTCTTCGAAGTTGGTTAAGGTTAGAGTTTGTCTTAGAGCGTGACGGCAAGTTCTTTCGCCGGTTAAGCTTAGGCACTCTTTCGAAGTTGGTTAAGGTTAGAGTTTGTCTTAGAGCATGGCGATAGAACGCCAGGTAGTTTGCAGGCTGTTCGACGCGGAAATGGGCAAACACGCTATTGGGTGCACATGTCACATGACCTGGCCAATCAGAGCGCCGGAAACGCGGATGTGTTGTAAAAAGGCTACATGCGCCCGGCCAGGACATATACATAACCAACCATACAAAAAAAAGAAAAAGCGAAAAACAATAATATATACATGGACACTCGCTTGCTCCCGCTCACCCCCGGACCTCAACGTGAACCACACACTCAACATCCCACTCAGCAATCAAAAATCACAATTTTATATGCACTCTTTTAACTTTTCCATAGCCGCCAACCAAATCGCGATATTGGATTCATTAACACCTATCACACGTGCAGTGGATATCTCATCAAGATGGGTGAGAATCTATACCTTCGGGCACAGTTTGTCTGGGTGAATCCAACGTGAGGCAATCAACATTTTGGCGGCTGTAAGGCCGGCCAAAATGAGTCTTTTCACATGTGTAGAGGTCGGTAATTGAGAGAGATCATTCAATAACGATACAGAAGGCAGAACTGGTATGGTCAGAGAGAAAATATCCGATAGCTGGGAGGTAACATTTTCCCAAAAGAGCTCAACAGCAGGACATTCCCAGTACATATGCATAAATGTTCCGGTGGCACCGTTTGGACATAAGGTACATCGAGAGTCAGGTCTGAGACTCATTCGATTCAGTCGTCTAGGGGTCAAATAAGTCCTATGAACAACATTTAAATGAATCTGTTTGTTATCTGGGTTGCGTGAGGACAGCCGAACATTTTCCCAGACCGCATCCCAATCAAAATCTACATCCAACTCCGGGACATCCTTTCTCCAAATCGTATCCAGGGGGAGGTCCTTATACGAGGACGTAAGTAAGTGGCGTTAAAAGTCAGAAACGAAGCTTCTCGATGTCTCTGTCATAAAATAATTTGTGAAAACGGTGATGCTCTAGTGGAACATCCCATGGAATGCCATGAGCCCTCAGAGCTGCTCTTATTTGTAAATAAAAGAAAAAGGAGGTTCCGGGGAGATCATATCCATTGGATAGATCTAGGAAGGAACGGAGACCAGAGTTATCGAAGATATCCCCCAGCGTGTGGATGACTTTCTTTTTCCATCTAGGGTACCTAATAGGTTGTCGTCCAATAAGGAGTAAATTGTTATTAAATAGAGGGGAATGCATGTGCCATTTATGGCGGTTAGTACACGCTTTCTGGGTGTCATGCCAGGTCTGGATCACATATGTGATAAGAGGGCCAAATCGTAATTTGCATTGCTTAATTGGAATGTTGGTATACACAATATCCTGAAGTCTATGTGGGGACACCATCTTCTCCTCCAATGCTGCTAAATCTAATCTAAAGTTAGTTTAGGTTTGTGTTAACGTTAGATAATGTACAAAATAAACGTATTTACGGTGCTTTTAGACGTCGCTCTTTTATTTTGAAATCCCCCGACCGGAAGTATTTGTGATGTATTCTGCTTGTGTAACTTTAGGTTAGTTTTAACGTTAGCTAGCAGCAGGGATGGACGCCTTTGTGCTAATGCAGGCAGCTACAGGCACTCGAGGAAGAGCTGCTGAATTTAATCGGCAGGAGGAGAGAGAGCTCGTCAAAGCTGGATATATCCCTGTGGTTGTAGGCACGAAAATGCAGCTCGAACTACCGGTTATATTAAATTAATTGATTGCTGTTTAACTTGTTCGTGTCCAGTCCTTTAGATTAGCCCCACCGTTCATTGTAAACAATGATGCATGTAATTATATTAACGTTACTGTGTGTTGTTGTAGCTATGTTAATAAATTCTGAATGGCATTAACGTTAGTTGGGTATGATAGCATTGAATAGCATCAACGCTAGCTGGCTGGCTACAACAATGGAGGATGGTATTCCTCCCTGCGGGACCAATATTATTCTATGACAGCCCCGCCCCCATTCGCTAACCAACCAATCACTGCTACGCAACATCAACGCAAGGTTGTTCAGATTAGATTTTGAGGAGAGGTACGCAACATCCTCACAACACACTCTACAACACCCTCTGCAACATGTTGCGTTGAAGTCGTGCTGATGTTGTGTTGCAGTTGCTTTGCAGTTTCTGTAGCATGCAGAGGCCTTAAGGCTCAGTACACACAATTGTTAAGGGGATGCCGACCAGAGAAAGACTTTCGTCTTGTTTACACCAGGGTCCCCCATTTTCAATTCATAATGAATTGTAACTAGGGTGCTAACTAGCACTGTGCAATCCATTCTTTGTGGATCTAGCCCAAAGTGTTAAGAGCGATGCACTGCTCTGTTATATGTTAGAGCAATGCTCTGTTGTTGTGAGCGACGCACTGCTCTGTTGTTCTATAAGGTAATTTAGAACTGTACTTTGTAAAGAAACTCGGTGTTAAGAGCGATGCACTGCTCTGTTGTATGTTAGAGCGATGCTCTGTTGTATGTTAGAACTTTGTAAAGAAACTCAAAGTATTAAGAGAGATGCACTGCTCTGTTGTTATATAGAACAATTTTATCACACTTTTTACTGTCTGTTCTATTTTATCATTTTTAGCCTATTTTAAACTGAATCAAACCGTACTTTTTACTTTTACTAATCTATTCTATTTTATTATCTGTATTAATGAAAAACTGTGATTTACCTCACCTTGCTACTGTTGTGGCTGATGGTTGTTTAACACAGCAGGAGACGATATTTCCAATTGTAACAAGTAGGTAATTTATTTAGGAAAAGAAGTTCTTAACAGCAAAAGCTATGGATCGAGCAGAGGATCACCACAGCTTGAACAAAAAACACTCTAACTCTCAATCCCTCTGCTTGTCCCCTAAATCCCCTCTCAGTCCTGCCCCCCCATGACAGATATGATGACGTATCATATCATGTCAGATCTGACATGACGTACATTAAGATGATACGTAGATTTAACATCGGAGAGAGATAAGAACATTAAGAACATGAAGAGAGATAAACAAGATATGATGTACACACACGATATGATGTAAAACATTAAGAACATTGAAGAGAGAGTGAGATGTGTGTGTGTGTATGTGTGTGTGTGTCTGTGTGTGTGTGCGTCTGCGTACAGACGTATGTGTATTGTATGTGTGTATTGTGTCACAGGGAATGTGTGTGTGTGTGTGTGTGTGTGTGTCTGTGTCTGTGTGTCTGTGTGTGTGTGCTGTGTCTGTGTGTGTGTGCTGTGTATGTGTGTGTCCGTGTGTCTGTGTGTGTGTGCTGTGTCTGTGTGTGTGCTGTGTATGTGTGTGTCCGTGTGTCTGTGTGTGTGTGCTGTGTCTGTGTGTGTGTGCTGTGTATGTATGAAAGAGAGAAAAGAACAAGATATGAAAGCGATACGATGTACGAGATTACAAGCACACAACGTGCCGTACTGAAATGTCCATCTGTCCAAGTTGTTTTAAGAACGTCAGCCAGACCGTCTTTCAGCACTGCTAGTTGACCTATATTAAACTAGTCCACCCCATACACATTTTCCACAACACTACCTCCATCTTTTTGTATAAAATTCTTTATGCTCTCTTATGACTGTATTTTTTACTGTTGTGAAGCACTTTGAACTGCATATGCTATACAAATAAAGTTATTATTATTATTACATTTCAATGCTAATGTAAAATGTTCTGTTGTTTTCCATGATGTCAGAGCCTCACAAGCATTAGAAATGTTGCAGTACTTAACACTTTGAGTGCCACGCCGTGTTTTCCTTTTTACCCCCTTGAATGCCACGGTCCACTCCCAATGTTAACGTTAATATCGCCTAATCTATGTTTTAAATTATGGCTATGTGTCTAATCTGCCCGTCGCTTATCAAAGAATCATTTTCCAGTCAGTGTTGTCAAGGCAGATTGGTTTTTTTATCGCTTCATTTCCGTTTGAGAGCATTTTGAAAAGCACCCGTTTTCAGGTGAAAAACAGATATTTGTCGGCCTATTTATGAATAGTTTTCAAATAAACGCTAGATGATCAATAGTATACACGCACGCACGTTCGAGCCGCGCGCTGATAATAGCTGCTTTCATTTCCTCATGGATTTTACAGTGAAACAGCTAGAGCACATATCACAAAAAAGCTTATATCTCCTCGAAAACGAGTCTGATTATCCTAACACTGATAACATAGATTCCTTACCTGACATCAGATGGTATCCAAATGGTATATTCCAATTCCTGATCACCATTCGAAAAAATCGATAAGTATATTGATCCGACGTGTGTACAGTAT
Source organism: Notolepis coatsorum (assembly GCF_963971535.1). Classification (NCBI taxonomy): domain Eukaryota; kingdom Metazoa; phylum Chordata; class Actinopteri; order Aulopiformes; family Paralepididae; genus Notolepis; species Notolepis coatsorum. Next base: position 60,122,245 of record NC_140167.1, read on the forward strand.
AACCCATGCTTGCCGCGGCTCAGAGGATCCAGAATGAACTCTGGTAACTCCGGCTGCATCAGTGGACTGGAAAATTTTTTCCCCCATCCATTTTCATTGAGTCCATTCCAAACGGGTGATTTACCATCTGGGAGACGATAGGGGGCGCTTTTTTCACATCTGATCGCCGGCGGCCCCTGGGTAGGCTAGGGTAGGCTCGCGTGATGCAATATGATTTCAGATCGCTTAAAAAAAGAAAAGCTGTGACGTGGCGCTCAAAGTGTTAATGAGCTATATTCGAAGTTGAACTTGATCCGATTTTAAAGGAACACGCCAACATTATGGGAAATGCGCTTGCAGTATTCTCCAGAGTCAGACGAAGATAGGCGGCCAAAAGCACCTCGCCCTGAGTTTTAAATTAGGCTGCCTAGTCCGTATCCGCCCCATTAATTTGTGATAAGCTAGGCTAGCTTGCAGCCAGATAGCTTTCTATAACTGAACGCATAGAGATACATTTGGTATCTATCTTCTTGTCTGACTCTGGAGAAGACGATAAGCGCAGTTCCTAGGGATGCCCCGATCGATCGGCCACCGATCGTTATCGGCCGATACTCAGTATAAATATGCAATCTGTGAATTCCGATAATTAGTCATATTCGCCGATAGCGGAAACCGATCAAGCGAAGCTCTCACTCGCTGTCTGTCTCAGACACACACGACCTGCAAACTGCCGCTGCTCCTCCTCCCTAGCCCCGCCCGCCCCCGTGTAGAGTTTGTAAACAAAGAGGTGCGGCTCCTCTGCTCGAGTCTGTAGTGCACTGCATTCGACCTGCGCTAACGTTAGCTACCTAGCTATCGTTACTGTTTAAACAAAATTACCCAGTCAACTATTCACGTTTAGTAGGCATTGTCTAACGGTATTTAGCCGGCTAGCTACCGATAGCTCCTGATATCAACAAATGATCCAGAAAGTCTAGTAGTTCATGTTCATACCTCAGTTAGCTTGCGTTAGCTGACGTTCGTTTACTGTTCAAAACGAAATGTCCCATTGAACTAAAGTTCTGTCTTAACGTCATCTAGCCGGCTAGCAGTAGCTACAGATAGCTCTTGATATCAATGTCTTATAACATTGATTTAATGCGTATTCGAGCTGAGGGCTTGCTGAATGTGAAACGACCAAAGCACTTAACGTTACCAATGGGGTCCCGCTGCAGCGCCGGAGAATCCTTTTGAGCTGGGCTACTAGAGTACACACAGACAGTGGAGCTGTTTGCAGATAGTGAGCATTTTGACTTGTTGCGTGGTGGCGATGTCTCGCAGTCGCAGATAATACAAGTACAAGTCTAATTATATAATATATATATTTTATAAAAAAAATAAATAAAAAATTATATAAAATAATTTTTAATTTCTTTTTAATCAAAAACAATCGGTATCGGATCGGTATCGGCCGATATGGATCACGACGATCGGTGCTCGGTATCGGTGGCAAAAAACGTGATCGGGGCATCCCTAGCAGTTCCCATAATGTTGGCGTGTTGCTTTTTAATATGTTTCAATTCTACTGGTTTTTGTCTGGTTACATTGCCACAATTTCAAGGTTGGTTGGCTGCTAAACAGAGGTGGCTTTGTTTCTACTGGATCTTTTATCTTTTCTGTGGCCGCATTTCTGCCATTTGAGGTCCATCACCACATCTGATTGTGGGAGACCACTGTACTGTATTGTTGCTCATTTCCTCTCCTGAAGTTGAGCGGCGCTCACCGTAGCCTTGTGTTTGCAGGGAGCAGCGGCTGACTCTGAGGCAAAGAGTGAGGAGTTGAGTCGGGCCGTGGAGGAGCTACAGAAGCTACTGAAGGATGCCGGAGAAGGTGAGAGAGTTGTGGTATAATGAGGAGAACTGGCGTACCTGTTTATGCAAATCTGCTTTCCTTCAGGGGTTCAGTTCATTCAGGGTCGGGATCTTTCAGTGGGAAGGTTTGGGCACAACAATCATAAATATTTTTATTTTTTATTATCTTTTCCCCCCTTTTTCCGTTTTTTTCCCCTCCCCAATGTTATATGCCAATTCCCAATCCCCTTCCTGGTCGTTGCGCACTCTACCCCCTACCGTCGGTCTGGGAGGGCGGAGACTATCACATGCTTCCTCCGACACATGTGTACCCAGCCCACCACTTCTTTTCACCTGGCGGCGCGGACTCTAGCTGAGAGAGTGTAACGTGTGGAAGGTCACACTACCTCTTAAATCCTTCCCTCGCTGTTCAGGCGCCCTGACCGAACTGTAGGAGTCGCTGTCCACAACGACCCAGACCCACCCACCGGCTTCCCTCCCGCTGACTTTGCCAATCGAGCCAGTATGACGGCCGGCCAAGCCGGAAGCAACGCTGACAGCTGGATTCGATACCAGTGTCTCTTGCGTTGGTGACGAGCGCCTTGTCCGCTGCGCCACCCAGCCGCCTTAACAATCATTCATTTCTATTGGAAGTTCCTGCTTTCTTTCCTGCATGTCGTGTTCTTATCACATCCCTCTCCCGTCCAGCTATGTTGATACCAAGACTGCACTAGATTGTCATTTTACATAATAATTGCAACATATCAGTTCTGTCCTAATTTAGAATGGCCTATTTCAGTAGTTTGACTCCTCTCCTCTTTGTTACAGCGAACAAGGCCCTTGGCGAGAAGCTGGAGGAGATGAATGGTGCCCAAGACAAGTCATCAGCTGAGCTTAAGGAGAGGATTCAGAGTCTGGAGAAGGAGCTGGAGAATGCTAATGAACTGCTAACAGACACCAAGCACAGAGGTCAGTCAGCCAATGAACTGCTAGCAGACTCCAACCATAGAGGTCAGTTAGCCAATGAACTGCTGGCAGACTCCAAGCACAGAGCACACTCCTACACAGAGCTGTCTCTGCGCCTTTACGCCACAGCGTGTTAAACACCTCTGCCAAAGAGAGCAACGATTTATACTAGGGATGTTCGATATTGGCTTTTTTACCGATATTGTCCAACTCTTAATTTCCGATACCGATATCAACCGATACCGATATATGCAGGGTTTCCCCCCCCAAAAAACGGAATAATTTCAGGTAATTAACATTACATATCTCTTGTTGTGGAATTAACACAACATTATGCATACTTTTGACAATAAATAAAATCAGAATATGTTCTTACTTGCTTGCCTGGGTAAATAAAGGTTAAATAAATGTAACGTGTTTTTTTTTTTTTTTTTTTTTGAAAACCGATACAGATAATTTCCGATACCACATTTTAATGCCAATATCGGCAGATAATATCTGACAGCCCTAATTTATACCAAATCAGGACATCCACGAGCAAATTAGTTTGAAATAAAATGCCGATATCACTAATAACCAGAAATCAAGCTTGTCTGCATTTATGCGTTCATCTGCATCTGTCTCGGACACACGGAGAGAGCAGCGGCGTCTGCTCCAGCCCCTCCCGCACCTGTGTACTGTAAACACTAGTATAGTCTAGTCTAGTGGGACACTGGGACCTCCGTGAGCTAACGTTAGCTACCGTTACAAAACGACCCAGTCAACTATTCACTTTCCGGCTAGCTACTGATAGCTCCTGATATCAACAAATGCTCCAGCAAGTCTAGTAGTGCATGTTGATACCTCCGTTAGCTCACATTAGCTTACGTTAGCTCACTGTTCAAAAGGAAACGTCCCATTAAACTAAATAGTTCACTGAGGCGTTGTCTTAACGTTATATAGCCGGCTAGCAGTAGCTACAGATAGCTCCTGATATCAATGTCTTATAACACTGATTCGATGCGTATTCGAGATGAGGGCATGTTGAATGTGATCAATAGGGTCCAGCTGCAGCTCCGGAGAATCCTGGCCGTAGCTGGAGGCTACTCGAGTACACACAGACAGTGGAGCTGTTTGCAGATAGCGAGCATTTTGACTTGTTGCGTGGTGGCGATGTCTTGCAGATAATACAACTACAAGTATGATTATATAATATATATATTTTATAAAAGAAATATAAAAAATTATATAAAATATTTTTTTATTATGTTTTTTAATCAAAAACGATCGATATCGGATTGGTATCGGCCGATATGGCTCAAGACGATCGGTGATCGGTATCTGTGGCAAAAAACGTGATCGGGGCATCCCTAGCGGTTATGGCTTTCAGCTCGCCTCCCAAATAAAAAATGTCCCTCCCTGGAATCCAGGCTCCTTATGTCATAGGATAAATCCCAAACTCCAGACTCACGGACTGAGCCCTCACGAACTTGACTTGACGTATTCTGAGTTCTCATGTTCGGGAGTCCAAAGACGGTGCAAGGGTTCTGAGTGGGAAGAGTATTTGGAACAGTTCTCCCTCTCAGTCAACAGAATGAACATAAGCTGTGCAGTACAGCGTCAGCATTGTTGTTATAAAATAAATTGAATGGGCAGTGTGAGGAGGCGGCCAAGCGAAGGAAAAATGCAGTCCGAGTCAGGTTGCCATCACCCAGTGGTTGGTTTTTTATTCTATTTGTTCTTTTGCTCCCTTCCAAGCCTGTCACTACTTCTCCCCGAGAGGAGCCTCCATCCCTGGCTTTATGCTGGAAGCTCCTCCTACAGGGACAAACCAAAAACAAACAATCAATTAATCAATACAGACATCAATTTACACATCCAATAACTCTGGACAACATGGATACATTACTCCATCATGTTCTATCATCACCAAACACTAAACAGTGTTTAGGGCGCTTCATAAACCTATTCCCCTCTCGTTATGAAAATCCCCCCCCCTGTACTCTACCACACTTGGTTCCTTCCGAATCTCCCCTCCAGAAAAGGCCCTGGCCTCTCCCAGTTCTGGTTGGGCAGCCAGAGATCCTACAAGGAACCAAGTGGGAGCACAGACAAACGGTATTTATCAACAAATGCATGTACTTTAATTCTACATAACATGTTATGCTTTAAACCAATGTGTCTGTATTACAAAACAACATAACAAAACAAACTAGGCCGAAGGCCTAAACTAAATGTTTGGCCGCATGACCACATGTGGGAACAGGTCAAACCACTTAAGGCCCATGTGCATCCCTACTTACAGGGCATGGGATAGCCCCATGACATTACCCCCCCCTTCTGGAGTAGACACTTGTGGCGTTCTGGAGAGGTAGTCTGCTGTACAGTTCTCCTTCCCTTTCCTATACAGTACCTCGAAGTCGAAAGGTTGCATGGCAAGGAACCATCTCGTGATTCTGGAGTTGGTGTCCCTCATGCTCCCCAGCCAAGACAGTGCCCGATGGTCAGTCTCCAGGCTGAATCTCCTGCCCAACAGGTAGTATCGGAGAGAGTCCAGTGCCCACTTGATGGCAAGGCACTCCTTTTCCACGATGGAATACCTGACTTCGTGAGAGTTGAGCTTCCTGCTGATGTAAGCAATGGGCTGGAGATTACCCGGTTTCCCTTGCAACAAGGCGGCTCCAATACCCAGATCCGATGCATCCGTTTGGACTGTGAATGGCTGCTCAAAGTCAGGACTCTTAAGCAGGGGCTCACCGCACAACGAGGTCTTCAAACCCTGGAAGGCCTCCTCACACCCGTCCGTCCACCGCACTTTGTTGGGCTCGTTCTTCCTCGTGAGGTTCGTGAGAGGCACAGCAACAGTTGAGAAGTCAGGTATAAACCGCCTGTACCAGCCAACCAAACCCAGGAAGGACTTGACCTGAGTCTTGGTCGTGGGCCTCTGAGCGGACTTGATAGCATCAACCTTCCCCACCTGCGGTCGGATCAGTCCCTTCCCCAACACAAAACCCAGGTACCTGGTCTCCTGCTTGGCCAGTGAGCACTCGTCAGGGCGGATGGTGAGGCCTGCTTTCCTGATCCTCTGCAAGACCTCCTCGAGATGGCACAGGTGCTCCTCCCAGCTGTTGCTGTAGATCACTATATCATCCAGGTAAGCAGCGGCAAAGGCCTCTGTGCCCGACAGGACCTTGTCCATCATTCTCTGGAATGTCGCCGGCGCTCCATGAAGGCCGAAAGGAAGGACCGTGAACTGGAAATGACCAAAGGGGGTTCGGAAAGCCGTGATCTCTCTGCTCCCTGCTGTAAGGGGAACCTGCCAGTACCCTTTGCAGAGATCAAGAGTGCTAATGAAGCTGGCGCCTCCTAGCCTCTCCACCAGATCATCGATCCTGGGCATGGGGTACAAATCAAATTTACTCACCCCATTGATCTTCCGAAAGTCCAAACAAAACCTCAGGGTGCCATCCTTCTTTGGGACCAAGATGACTGGGCTGCTCCACTCACTGGAGGAGGGCTCAATCACCCCCAGTTCCCTCATCATTTCCAACTCCTTCCTCAGCACCGGTAACAGACGTTCTGGCACCCTATAGACTGGCTGACGAAGGGGCTTAGACTCCTTCAAAGTGATGTGGTGGTGCACCATGTCCGTGCGCCCCGGAGTCTCCATGAAGAGATGGAGGGGCAAGATCCGAAGGAGCTCTTCTCTCCTTCCTGCTGAAAGGTGGTCCATGTCCAGCTTCTTCCCCTCCTCCCGACCGGGTAGGTACTGCTCCATGGGTTCCTCCTCTTCCTCCACTGCCTGGATGAAGAGCGAGTGCGGTACAGGTGTCACAGAGACTGGGCGGGGGTGCCATTTCTTGAGCATGTTTATATGGAAAATCTGAAGTGGCTGCCTCCTCTCTGGCATGTGGATCTTATACGTTACCGGCCCCATCTTCTGCTTGACCCGGTATGGGCCCTGCCACCTTGCCAACAGTTTGTGCTCTGATGTTGGCAAAAGCAACAAGACTTCCTCCCCAGGTTCCAAGCTCCGCTGTCTTGCCGACCGGTCATACCACTCCTTCTGCTTGGCTTGGGACTTCAGAAGGTTTTCACGTGCCATTGTGGTGGTCCTCATGAGCGTCTCTCGCATTTTCAGGACAAAAGAGATGACGTTCATGTTCTGTGGTTTGTCCAACTCCTCCCAGGTTTCTCGCAGCACATCCAATGGACCTCTGACCTGGTGGGCATAAAGCAGCTCGAAAGGTGAAAACCCAGTTGAGGCCTGGGGAACCTCACGGTAGGCAAATAACAGAAACGGCAGCCATTTATCCCAGTCCTTCCCTGACTCAGAAACAAACTTTTTCAGCATACGTTTCAGGGTCTGATTGAAACGCTCAACAAGGCCATCAGTCTGAGGGTGGTAGGGAGTGGTCCTTACTCTCTTGATACCTAACAGCTGATAGACCTGTTTGAGTGTGCGACTCATGAAATTGGTCCCTTGGTCCGTAAGTACCTCCCTCGCGATCCCTACCCTAGAAAAAAACTGCAGCATAGCTGTAGCTACTTGCTTGGCTGTCACTTCTCTCAATGGAAAGGCCTCTGGATATCTGGTGGCATAGTCACAAATGACAAGGATAAACCGGTTGCCTGCCTGGCTTCTCTCTAATGGACCAACAATATCCACCCCTATCCGCTCAAAAGGGGTGCCTATCACAGGGAGTGGCATAAGGGGTACAGGGGCTGTAGCTTTCCCTGCTGTAAGCTGGCACTCTGGACATGTCTTGCAATAATATTTGACCTGTCTATACATCCCTGGCCAGAAAAACCTTTTTGAAATCCTCTGGAAGGTTTTCTCAAAAGCTAGGTGACCCGCCCAAGGAATAGTATGGCCTAGCCTCAGCACTTCCTCCCTGCATGCCTTTGGCAGTATGAGCTGCCTGTCATATTCACTCTGTTTATAAAGCAACCCATTGTCGAGCAGAAACCGCTTGCTAAGGGGACTAGAACTGGATTCCTTCTCTGCCTCTTTGAAACAGTCTATTAGAGTGGGGTCCCCTCTCTGTTGTCTGGCAAGATCCCCAGAAAAAACCTCCTTTACCGACAGCCCTGGAAACTCCATATCCTGATCTGGCTGGTCAGCTGACTGCAACACAATTCCTCTGACTTGCTCCCTGCGTTTCTCACATCTCTCCTCTTGTGTGACTCCAGGCACTCCACCTACCTCTACCCCAAAAAATGGCATCAGCTGCACCGTGTCCGCATTGGTAGCTGGTGAATCGGAGTCTGGCCTGATAGTGGTGGGTATTTCTGTGTCAGTTGTGTCTGGCTGAATCAGTGGTTGTGTCACAGAGACTGGTGTATTAGTGTGCTCCCTCGCCTTGGACCTAGTAACTACCCCACATAATCTCCCTTTACTCTCATGAATGAGGTCTAGCAAAATAGGCAGATCTGTCCCCAGCAAAATAGGGTAGGGCAGTTCGGGGGCCACTCCAACCTTCACCAGATATGCCTGGTTGTTTACCTCAACATATACCTCCGCTATGGGGACTTCTGATTCATGCCCATGGACACAGACAATTTTAACTCTTTCCTCACTCCACAACTCCCTGGGGACATACTTGGCCTGTACCAGAGACTGTGTGCAACCTGTGTCTAATAAGGCTGACAGGGGCCTGCCATTCAACATGACAGACATGACTGGTGACTCAGAACTGTCCTTAGGGGAGGCGCCTAGAGCTGGCCTAGGTACATAGCAGAGACTTGCTATCTCTGGCTTTCTAACGGGACAAACTGGACTGATATGGCCTGCCTCACCACAGTTGTAACATACAACCTCTGACCTATTCCTGGCATATCCTCTTACAAATGGCTTTGGCCTAGTCTGGCTCGAACTGGGCTGGTTGAAACCTGGCTGCCTAGGAGAGTAACTACCTGAACCACCCATCCCAACACCCTCAGACTTACCTCTGGCCTGGTGTAGTGCGCCAGCGTAGCGGTGGCCCCTTGGACCTCCATGTGCCGTCACATATGTTTCCACAAGCTCTGCAGCCTCCGCCGCCGTTTCTGGGTTGCGCTCCCTCACCCAGGTCTTAACCTCTGGATACAACACCTTGATGTACTGCTCGAGGACCAGCTTCTCCATGATCTCCTCTTTGGTGGAGGTGCCATAACCCACCCATCTACAGAACAAGTCCTTGAGGCGGGTGTAGAGCTCATGGGGGCCTCATCTGGTGGTGTGTCGTCGGAGCGGAACCATTGGTAATAAGTGTCACTGTTTATCTCATACTTCCTCAAAACTGCTGCTTTCAAAATGTCATAGTCTCTGGTATGAGCTGGGTCCATAGCTACAAAGGCACACCTGGCCTTACCAGTCAGCAGAGGAATGAGGCGGACAGCCCACTCTTGTCGTGGCCAGCCATACACTGCTGCCAGTCTCTCGAAAGTGGTCAAAAAATGTTCAACGTCATCAGATTCCTCTAACCTCACCATCCTGGGTTCTCCGCCTGGGACCCCACTGGCTCGTCCCGTTGGTGGACCAGACCTGGTTGCCTCCAGGTCCAACTGAAGCTCGGTGACCTTGTCGCTGATAGCACTGAACTCCCGTTCTTTTATTTCTGCTTCTTTATCCTGCCTTTTATCCCGATCCATCTGGTACTGCATATGCATCTCAAACATCCGTGCCAACCTGGCGAAGCTGGCCTCCGGACCTGCAGTGGGGCCACTTTCCGATTGAAAGCCATCCTCGAAGGCTCCCCCTGTGGCACCCTCCTCTGCAGGCTCTTGCTGTTGCTTTTTGGGAGGCATCCCTGAAGCTTGTAGTCCTCTTTACTTCTGACACCAATTGTGAGGAGGCGGCCAAGCGAAGGAAAAATGCAGTCCGAGTCAGGTTGCCATCACCCAGTTTTTGGTTTTTTATTCTATTTGTTCTTTTGCTCCCTTCCAAGCCTGTCACTACTTCTCCCCGAGAGGAGCCTCCATCCCTGGCTTTATGCTGGAAGCTCCTCCTACAGGGACAAACTAAAAACAAACAATCAATTAATCAATACAGACATCAATTTACACATCCAATAACTCTGGACAACATGGATACATTACTCCATCATGTTCTATCATCACCAAACACTAAACAGTGTTTAGGGCGCTTCATAAACCTATTCCCCTCTCGTTATGAAAATCCCCCCCCCTGTACTCTACCACACTTGGTTCCTTCCGAATCTCCCCTCCAGAAAAGGCCCTGGCCTCTCCCAGTTCTGGTTGGGCAGCCAGAGATCCTACAAGGAACCAAGTGGGAGCACAGACAAACGGTATTTATCAACAAATGCATGTACTTTAATTCTACATAACATGTTATGCTTTAAACCAATGTGTCTGTATTACAAAACAACATAACAAAACAAACTAGGCCGAAGGCCTAAACTAAATGTTTGGCCGCATGACCACATGTGGGAACAGGTCAAACCACTTAAGGCCCATGTGCATCCCTACTTACAGGGCATGGGATAACCCCATGACAGGCAGAAAATGGTATAAAACTGGTGCAGGGTATTAAAAATGTAACGCCTTAACTCATTCAGCGCCGGCCATTAGCCGGGTCCCGCTGTAGCTATGCCACACTTTAAAGATAGGAGTGCGTCACCTTGTTTGTAGAGCTATACCTATATTCTATATTATAGCTATGGGGACAATACTATGGTCATTTGACACTGACTTTCTTCCGTCCAAGATGCAAAAAAGAGAATTTTTTCATGCATACGTTATCCCGTGGTGAATATAAGTATAATTTCAGAGTGGTCCGGCATAATTCCTGGGAAGCGAGTAATAGGGCGCAACGTGAATCCTACTATAAGCGTTGGCGTTTCTTGCCTGGACACGCTACTATTTCCAAATCAAATGTATATAATAGGTATTATGTTTCATCATGAATGCATGAAAGGGGGAGGGGGGGTCGTTTTTGATGCTTTCATTGCCAGTAACGGCATTCGTATTGAACACTAAAAACGCTGATCAGCTGGATCGGTATCAAAACATTGTTGGATCAAGCTGAAATTGATGTCTGATAGTCCTTACCTGTGGTCGGTGGTATTCCAAAAAGAATATTCCAATTGTCTGATCGCGATTTCCAGTATTGGTGTCCGTCTGGTCCCGGACATAATTTGGCACAACTTATGGATCGAGAGTGCCAGATGCGTTTCCAATGAAGCGACTTATTCGGCTCCTGTCTAAATATAGCGCCCGGTGACATTTGAGTGTAACACAGAGTTAGATATAAGGTTTCAAAGGGTGGGCGACACTGCCATCTGGCAGGATGTGGCAGGTATTGCACTTTGGCTATCTCAAAATTGCAGAGTTGAACGGAGTCCTACAGCACCAGCCAAGACTCCGTGGGTGAAATGTGAATACCATGACGAAAATATGAAATATTGATCTCAAAGACGCCTTACGGCGCCATTGGAAGATTACGCATGGCGGAGAATGACGTGTTAACAAGTCATTGGCGAGCAATGGGTTAATGGAGACCATGTGACACTAACATGATTAAATAATTCATGCAATGTCGTTGACTACAAACGATGACACAAAATGTAGTTTACAAAATAAAATCTTGCCGAAATCTCCATTTAAGACTAGACAAAATAATTATAACTTTTAGAATAATTCATGTTATTAGTGCAGCATTTCCGTTTCCTATGTGTGCAGCGCAAGCGCTTTGATTCATTTCCTCACCTGCATTATTTGTTCTTACCCAGTATTCTAGATAGCAGTAACTGCACATGACAGGGGTTTAATGGAACAATGACTGGGCAACAGGGTCTCTGTGGTCTTGAATGCAGTGGGCTTGGACGAAAACAAAGACCACTTGGGGTTTTGTTTTAGGGATGAGTGGGGCGCGCACCTGTGACAAGTCCGTTGTTGTGTTGTGGAGTGGAAAGAGGAAGAAGGTGAATAAAACCGTTATGTTAATCACCAAACTCAAGTCAAGAACCGTTTCCACTTCTTACTTGCCAACAGCAAATGCTGTCTAACTATACTTTGAAACTAACTGCTACGTTACTGTTAGCATTAGCAACTAACTAGCTGTCAAATCATCTCTAACCGCATTCCCTTTTCTTCTCACGCTGGACACTAATGCAGGAAACAATCCCATGCTGCCACCAATGTAACCGAGGAATAGTCTGCCTATACTTTCAAACTATAGTCAAATAAAACCACGGGATAATTGATATCTGATCATCAACATAACTGTTTTATTCACCTTCTTTCTCTTTCCACTCCACAACACCGGACCTTTTAGCAACTCCACCTAATAACGTCAGCATCAATAATAACATAGAACGCATTAAATGGCTTCCATAAGTCTAAACCAGCTAGCACTAATGTTAGCTTGTTTTTGAGAAAAAGCTCATGCCAACTTATGAGGCTGTAACTGAGACTAAACAAAAAAGACTAAATCGAGACTAAACAAAAAAGACTAAGACTAAAATGCTCAGACCTGTAGTTGACTAAAACTTGACTAAACAAAAAATAGATAAAGGTGACTAAATATGATAAATGAAAAAGAGCATTTGACACATGACTAAAGTCCAAAGCACACGGCGGGCGAGCGACGTCGCCTGGCGATGCGATCAGCTGTCGCTCAACGACAATCTCTTAGCTCCCCACGACCGTTCAGGTAGTAAGCTATACGTTCACTACCACCGATTGGCCTGAAGATGTCCTCGGAGATCTATGATAGCCTACTATGACCACTGCTATGACAGCAGCATTAATAACTCATTGACTGCCAATAACAAGTATATTCGTGCAAACTGTTTGTGAGACAGATGGCAATATTGATCGGTGTGTAGCGAACGATTTGAGATTATCATGAAGAGGAAAAACAAGGTAAACATTTTTTAAATACTAAAACCAAACCGGCGAGGATGTAATGTTACCAAGACATCCCTTCTCCAACTAACGTTATTTATTTAAATTGTTCCTGTTAATTAATAATTAACATAAGTAGCATGGTAATAATACGTAGAAAATCTCCTCCTGTGTGGCTTCTCTCATTCATAACGATGGAAGCGATACAATTCTGTCGGTCGCCTGGCAAAAATCGCCCGCCGTGTGCATTGGACTTAAGACTAAAACAAAAATAGCTGACAAAATCAACACTGCTCATCCTTAACTGCACCTCGAAGTCTGTGTGCCCTGCGAGTCCATACATTGGAATTTGACATTATAGGCACATTATCATTCATGACTTTGACCCCATAATTTTCTTCTTGTATTTCCAGGTCCCGCAGGCTTGACATCACTACTGTCAGAGACACTGATGACCACCATGTCTCCGACAGCAGCTGCTGTAGCCAAGACAGTCAAGCCAGGCATGAAGCTCACTGAGGTGGGTTGTATGAAGTGGAGTGGGTCTATATTAGCACTGCCTCTCTTTGTCAGTTGTCAATTAGTCGACTACCTTGAACGGATGTTTGTGTAGTTCTCAGGCATTAAAGCGTTCCGTCTTGAGACATATCCGTCAATTTGATTCGGAGTTCCGTCATTTGATTTGGAGTCGTGACTGATTTTAACCTGGTATAATATGATTTGTAGATGCATACAGATTGAAACTAAATTGAGCCAATCAGAGATGTCAAATATCATGAAAAAGGGCATTTTGACCATTCTAACCAATCAAACGTGAGCTTGACGCACACACACGCTGCTCGCAGACAGTGCCCTCCCCCTCACAGACCCGTCTCATTCGCACCGAAGATAGCAAGCGTGCAGGTCCTCTTTTAACACCACTGAAGCATTAAACAATGGCCCAGTAAACTATTCACTTTAGTTTAATACACGAGGCGTTGTCTAAAGTTATCTAGCTGGCTAGCTGATAGCTCATAACATAATTGAAATTCGTTTTTGCAGCTGTGGCTAACGTTAGCTAGCTACCGATCTTCGGCTGGCTAACGTTAGCTACCTAGCAACTGTAGCTTGCTAATACGGTCTGCGCTGGCTGGCTAACTTTTAATTTGCAATGGAGTGGAGCTAACTAACTGTACAAATCGATTTGATTGGCTGAGACTGTATTTTGTACGGTTGGCTGCCTGGCTGTTGTGGGTAGCCAGCTAGCAGCTAACATCAACTCAACGTCGACACTCTGTTGACACTCTGAGCTAGTTTGTCGACAGCAATGTAACAAACAATATGGTCCGTGCGGAACCCTTATCCCCAACACATAGTTCCGTGTGTGAATAATGTTGAGCCACCACAAAAGATGAATCCAAAGTTTAATATAGTAAGAATAGTACTAGGCTATATTATAACACATATTTGCAAGTAGATTACATTAGCAAAATGCCCTTTTGACATGTAGCCTACATATTCATAATCATGAAAGTTATTTGGAAGTATTTTATATTCTGTTCTTAGTTTTAAAGTGGTCAGACAGTTCCCTCTGTGTGTAATACAGACAGTCTTCACACATTCATAAATAACACTTACAGAAAAGCTTATTGTGCACTGTAATACGTTTTGTTCAATGGGGGATTTTTTTATGTACCGAATACCATGAAACCGTGGTATTTTTGCCCAAGGTTATCGTACCCTCAAAATGTCATACCAACATGCCTAGTTACACTATAGGCTACACTACTACCGGTAGGTCTACACTATACTATAGTTTAAGGCTACTTTCACTGTTTTACTGCATTACAGTACTGTTATATTGTCGTTTTTTTATCAATAAAAAAAATATATTGCATATAGTTGGTGCTCCTTACATTTTGGTGGGTGCTCCTACATTTTTGCTGGTGCTCCCAACTTTTTGAAGTTGGGAGCACCAGTGCTACCAAGTAAAAATGTTAATTTCGAGCCCTGCATAATTTGAACTACCGGTATACACAATACTGAATTTGAACTATACACAATACTGAATTTGAACTATACACAATACATAATTTGAACTATACACAATACTGAATTTGAACTATACACAATACTGAATTTGAACTATACACAATACTCAAAAGTTACAGTATGTAGATTTGTTTATTTGTATGACAGTCAGTCAACCCTTGCAATCAGTTTAATTTAATGAATTGAAAACGGCATTGATATTACGTAAAAGCTAAAAAGATGTTCAAAATGATCTAGTTCCCTTAAAACGCTAACGCTATTAAATAAAAATATATAGTGGAGGTTAAAATAAGAACATGACTTGGCCTGAAAAAAGTTCAGTCAGGAGATTTTTTTTTGCTTTAATCCCTGAGTTCTGTTTTCCAACATGGTTGCCTGTAACAAAGCAACCACTGTTTTGGTTGGAAGAGACAACGATTGCTATGTGCAAAAGAACCGTTGATATATGACAAATATATCAACAGGGGAGGAAACTAAGTTTTTGGCTTACCAGCCAACTGGCGAGTATATGATTTTTTTTTACCAGCCATAAATAAATAGCTAATTGTGATAATTACTTATTTGTATGTCTTCGTCTAAATTGATTTTCAATCATAGTAATAATCAGTGTTTCTACTCTTTAAAATATTTATTACCATAAAACATTAAGTGTCTACTCTTGGGCGGCTAGGTGGTGCAGTGGGCAAGGCGCTCACCACCAATGCAGGAGACGCTGGGTTCGAGCCCAGCTCTCCTCATTGCTATCAGCTTGGCTGGTCGTTCATACTAATACAATTGGCAGTATTAGGGCGTGGGAAGCTGATGGGTGGGGATCGGACGTTGTGGACAGCGACTCCTACAGGTCGGTTGGTGCGCCTGCGCAGCAGAATCAGGAAGCGACGGGGGAGGCGTGCCCTCCAAAACGCAGACCCCCGACGCTGAGAGATCGCGCTGTACAGGTGAAAAGATGCGACTGCTGCTTCCTCGTGTACCGGAGGGGACACGTGATGTAAGGCTTAGTCCACATTGCAGCCGGCTTGTGGGAGGCATTGCCTAACAGCGTTCGAGACAGGGGAGGGTAGAATTGGACGATACGAAATTGGGATGGGAGAAAAATAGAAAATGGGAGAAAAAGTAGATAAAAAAAAATAAGTGTCTACTCTTCACTATTAGCATAAAACATATATTAATCACACCGTCTCTACTCTTCAAAATATTAGGATATCACATATTAACATGAAAGAGGGAACTATTCTGGACTGGGTTGGGCTGAACTGGGCAGTGAAAGATGCTGGACTGGGTTGGGCAGGGAAAGTTGGGCTGGTCTAGGTTGGACTGGGTTGGGCTGGACTGGGCTGGGCAGTGAAAGAACCAAGCATTTCACTGTAATGTAATAGCTAAATAAAACAACTTGAACTTGTTACATTTGCACTCTGGTTGGATGACAAACGTATTCTGGTTGTACTGTACTTGTGCTGTATGATGACAATACATTGGAATCGAATCTCATGTCAACGCTAGGGGTTCAGCAGGTGTATTCTGAATGACAAGTATGACAACATCACCGTTGTGAAGGGCATATGGGCGAGTGGTGATATGGGGGGAAACCCGGTAATAATTCGGTAATAATAAAATGTCACTCGGCTGCATTTAAGCAAAGCCGCTGAGTATAGTCGTCCACAATGTTGAATGCGTGTTATGGTAGCTTGTTACATGCTAGGTAGCTAGCCGGCTAATGCTGGTTGACTTGAGTGAGTGGAATCGTTAGCCTCACGCCCACTTGTCATTCTCATCTGACTCGCATGCTGATGTTCGCCCCCATGTCAGACCGCACTGATATCCGAAAGCGACGACTCTACATGCAATTATTTTCATCCACTGATGTGTTTTTGTCTAAGTTTGTCTACGTTGTCAAGCCAGTGACAGGAGTCTGTAGGGCCGCACGCAGTAGTCTATCCACTTCCCCTAGATGGGCGGCATCTTCTAGAAAACGAGTGTTTATTGGAGGAGCTTAGAGCGCAACAATGATGTTCATTGGTTATGGATTATTATGAGGCGCAAATGGGAGGAATCATAAGGGGGAGTCAGAGTTCAGCTTGTGCCAGTGAGCGAATCAGCAGATTGCAGAATGATTTTTTTGTTTTGTTTACTACTCGCCAGTGAGGCGAGTGCTCTTCATGAATCACTCGCCAAACATAAAGAATACTCATTTGGCGAGTAAAATGGCCTAATTTCCTCCCCTGTATATCAATAAAAACATCATCATTTGTTATCTTATTACTCGATCTTGTAAATGGGTCACAGTGGAACAGTAATATCATGCATTTCCAATGTTTTACCTACTCTACCACTGCACAGAAGTTGGAGATTTTCTTTTGAAATTTGTTACCAATGGTTACAGGCAGCCATGCTGGAAGAAGGCTAACTACACAAACATTCTGTGTAAGGCCTCTTGTTGAGGTCTTAGTTGACTAACAATTTCTAACTTTTTAGTTTAATTGTTGTTTTCTATTTTTAACTCATTCTGCGCCATCGCTTAACACTTTCCCTGCCGGCCGTGCCAGTCCTATATACCCCGTTGAGTGCCAACGCTCTATTCAATGACCGAGCGCTCACATTTGTGAACGCATAAACTATATCTTAAATTATGGCTATGTGTCTAATACGACCATCGCTTATCAATGACATGTTTGCAGTCAACATTGTCGAAACGGATTGTTTTGTTTAATACCATTTTTAAAAACGCTCGTTTTTTGAAACTTTCAGAAAAAGAAAAAAAAGATTCTGCAGGAATCGCGCTTTACTGTAATACACAAAACACGTTGTCATTTTTCTGCCTATTTATGAATAGTTTTCAAATAAACGCTAGATTATCGATAGTATATGTGTACTTATGCACGCTAGAGAAGCGGGCTGAAAAATCTATTCTCTTATTTCCTGATCAGCTACATACACTCACAGCCACACACGCACATATGGGACACGTTGATATATAGGTGAAAACAGCTCTGATTATCCCAATACTGGTAAAATAGATTCCTTACCTCAGATCAGATGTTCTCCAAAAAGATTATTCCAATTCCTGATCGCCATTCCAAATATCGTTGCATTTATTGATCCAACGCTGGGTGGTCGAAAGACATATTCCACACTGTTCTGATGGTGGGCGATGACTGGGATCGTCTCCTGTTACTTGCCTGACAAGTAAAATGTGGATTCCGGACTCTTTTTTTTTCCCCCATGCGTTTCATTCATGCAATCCAATGGGGTGCAGTACCATCCGGAGAGACGAGGGGGCGGTATTTTCCCTGTTCGAGCTCAGACAGATCCCCACTGGTAACGTGAGGCTAGATTGATGACAAATGAATGGAAATCGATAATAAAAAAAATAACCATTAAAAACGAGATTTCTCGTCGGCTGGCATGAACTAACGAGAAATCTCGTCGCTGGCACTCAAAGTGTTAATGTGCGAGAGGGCGCTAGAACGCCACCGCTTTAATCAATGGGGGGACTGAGATTTGCGAGTGCTTAAAATATATTTTAAATTATAGCTATGGGTCTAATACACCCGTCGATTATCAGTGAGTTGCTTCCAGTCAACATGTACAAACATGTACCGCGGGCCCCCCCCCCCACCTCCTGCACCCAACGGCACACAGCCACACACACACACACACACACACGGAGACATATCGGATCAACGATCAAATTTATATATAGTGTTCTTACCTTGTATCTGATGTAATGCAAAAGAAATAATCAAATTATCTGATCGCCATTCCAAATACTGCTCGGGGAGGTCCGTACCACATTACCGACCGTTACACACTGACGGGCGGGCGGGGTTACTGTGTTCCATGCCATCGTTGTATAGACCTACCTCACCTGAGTATTTATACCCTTCCCGCACGGCTCGGATCATCCCAGAAAAGAAACTACACCATTCCCAATGGAGTGCAATACCAACTGGAAGGCATAGGCGGAGGTATTTGCCATTTTGCGAGCTCAGACCCATTCCCAATGATAACATCAGGCTGGATGGATGAAAATTAATGGATATCGCTAATAAAAGAAATAACTATTAAAACCCGACTATACTTGTGATTGGCGCTCAAGCGATGGTGAGTTAACCCGACTTATCATCGTGACTGGCGCTGAATGAGTTAATGCTGAATATCACTATGTTTTCATACTAGATACGCTCCAGATTTAAAGAGATCTGTCTTCACGATTGCATTCATTTGCAGAAGGACAATTTTGGGTTTACACGTTTGTTCTAGTCATAAACCATCATTAGGCCAGTTTAGTAAAAAGAAATGTCTAGCTAAAAGAGCGTATATAGCTGATTACTGAATACTATATTAGATATCGCTGCTGTCGGGACAAAACCTC
Source organism: Notolepis coatsorum (assembly GCF_963971535.1). NCBI lineage: Eukaryota > Metazoa > Chordata > Actinopteri > Aulopiformes > Paralepididae > Notolepis > Notolepis coatsorum. The sequence goes on from NC_140167.1 coordinate 60,141,250, forward strand.
ATAACTCCAAAAACCCAACTTTTCAGCAGATGAAAAAAACTAACACAGATTTGAGGGTGAATAGAGTTAGGAGGTTTAGACGGATGATCGGTTTAATGCTTTCCCATTGTTTAAACTTTGTAAAACCCACACACACATAATGGAGGATGATCTACGGAGTTGATTTATATAATAATAATAAAAAATTCAAAAAATGGAGTTATGAGGTTTTGTCCCGACAGCAGCGATATGTAACTCTTGTTAAGGTCCTGGGATGGGGGGGGGGATACTTCCGGCGGGCGGGCAGGGGGGGGGACTGTTATTGTCCTGTGATGTTTTGTGTTGTATTGTTTCGTGTAAAAAAAGGAAAATAAAAATATTTGATCGTAAAAAGAAATGTCCATTCCGCAGATTTGACCTACCATTGTGTTCTCCTGTGCTCCAGTTGTACACAGCGTATGTGGTGTCCCAGGATCAGCTGCAGCTGGAGCGCCTGGAGAACAAGCGGATCAATAAGTACCTGGACGACATCATCCAGGAGGTGGAGGCCAAAGGTCCCATCCTCAAACGGCAGAGGGACGAACACGAGCGCATGCAGAAGTCTGTGGCCAGCCTGGCAGGCAAGCTGGAACAGGCTGTCAAGGTGGGTCGTGTGTCTGTATGTTTGTTTGTAGGATTTGAGGTCAGCACAGTTTCAAATTCAATCAATTTAGAATGTGGATTCTCTTAACCCTTTATCTGCCAGGGATTATTCTGATCTTAATCACCTCTCTGCCACCACTGTAAGTCTATGGAGATGTTCCCCTTCTTTGCAGGGCTATAACTTTTTAAATTGTATTGCTAAATTGACATTACACTATGGCCCATTCAACGTCAAGTATCTATCGTTTAGGATGTAGCAATGTTCTACTTTTTCATTCACATATTCATACAAAAATACGGTCTAAAGTATAAATATGTTTTTATCGTTTTCTGCAGCATTCTGTAGAATGTGAGTTATAGCCATAAATACATATATTAGATCATCAAATGTAGTTTGATACCGATTGCCGTCGGATAAAAAATTTCAATTGTACAAGGTCCTAAACGTCATGCCTCATCATCTGCTGGTGACCGGAGGGGGGGGGGGGGGGGGGGGGGGTTTATTAGTCCGTGGCCGACGTTAAATCATTTATGTAGTATGGGTGATACATAGATCAGAGCAGTTTGTATGGACAATAATAATCAAACACGCTGAAACTCACCGCAGCTTCCTCGTAGTGATGGGGGATGCTACTGGAGCAAAAAGATCGTTATTATGGGATGTCGATCTTGTTGGTCCAGTTCCAGGTTGTATAATACTATATACGTCCAAATCATGTTGTTTATCGAGTTATTGGCAACGGATCGCTATCTGCAAACACTTTGAAATACACAACTCTTGTGTATCAAGCTGGAGTGATTGCCATGACAGATCTTTGAAATATTGATCTCAAAGACACTGTACGACGTCATTGGCAGATTACGCATGGCGAGGAATGACGTCTAAACACGTCATTGGCGATTAAAGGGTTAATATTTAAACAAATTATTGAATTATTATCTTATCCAATGTTTTAGGAAATAATTGAACAAATTATCTACTGGCAAATAAACTATTTTCTTTTGTATATTTTGAATTGATTGAAATAAAAGTGAAAAGCCTCTTGATGGCTTCACAGGTCGGCAATAGGCGGCCCGCAGGCCGAAATTGGCCCGCCAGCAATAATATCTGGCCCCTCAGAATATATTTTTTTTCTTTTTTTAATATATCAGACCAACTAGGCTAAGCTATATGTTAGCTATAATGTCCAAATAAAGAAACTACCACCACCTAAATAATGCTTATTATACATTGTTTTATCCATGTTGAGAGTGAATAACAGGTAGTCTGTAGTCAGCGAGGTGCAATGTAGCGCTTGCTCAACATGAAAAAAGTCAGTGGACAGCGCCTGGTGCTGAAATAACAAACAAGCAGTGTGGTGTGAAATTAAAACACCAGTTCAGTAAGTCATTCAAACTTTATCTTTACTAATATATATATATATGACTGTGACGGCACCACACATGTGAACAGTAACAATGCAATTAAATTGAAGTCAAATCAGAGCAAAAAAAGCTGAATCTGCTTCAAGAAGATGCGCTACATTAGGTATATAAGGAATTACAACGAGACATTTATTAACTAAATAAAAAATACAATTACCGATAGGCTTTTAACCTTCTAAAGCCGGGCGCAACACTAGACATGTTTTGTAAAACATTAAATATCTTTGCATTTGTTTGTGATAAAGACTTGCTTTATTGTATCGCAATCGATTATCATCAAAAAATTTAGTGCATCTCAGAGAATGCACGGATGTAAAGCATAGAATCTTGAAATATCTAGATTGGTTGTTTTCCCTGGACTGCATCTAATCCGCTGTATCTATCCATTTATCATATATCTATGTCTGTCACTATAGCCAATGGAAATGCTAGAAATGGTCACGTGGACTGGGAGAACCAATGGAAAATTCCTATTGTTTCTCAATAGTCCAGTGCGCTCCACAGAAAGGGCTGTCACATTACGTGCAGATAGGCCGATAAGAGAGAGGCGCTTGTCTCTGGTTTTATAATAAAATGGCAAACAGACAAAGGTGTAATGTTCAGTGCAAATGTGTATGTCGTTTACAGTTTATTATGCCACCTATGCAGCTCGTTTATTTTGTCCATTCTCTGCCTCTGCATGTCTTAGTTATAAGGTGGTCTGTCACAGAGTTAAAATGTTTTCACTATCCATATATTAAATTAGCCATTGTTTTTGTTTCCGGCCCCCCATACAATGGCTTGGAAAAATGTTGGCCCTCGGCCAAACTTAATTGCCTACCCCTGAATGAGTTGTATCTCAGAGAGAGAGAGAGATTCTACCGCACTGCTGACAGACCGTGTGTCTCTTTTATACCTGTGTGTTGCAGGAGGTGCATCGGCTACAGAAGGAGGCTGATGAGGCCAACAAGCGCTCCTCCGTCCTGGAGAGAGACAACCAGAGGAATGAGCTCCAGTTGGGTGACATGGCCCAGCAGGTAGGTGGGGATAAGGGATGGGGTTTGTCTTTTTCTTTTTGCACTGATCGACTCTACCTCATTCAATGTAAGTGTGCAAATATAATGATATTTGTGTGTTCCTTTTTTATCCATATATTTGTATCTTTAGCCCTGCTGTGTTTTTATCTGCTCTCACCACCTCTCTCTACCAGGTGCGAGTGCTGCTGATTGAGCTGGAGGAGGCTCGTGGGAACCATGTGATCCACGAGGAGGATGTGAGCTCTGCCGACATCAGCAGCACGTCGGAGGTGATCAGCCAGCACCTGGTGACCTTCCGCGGGGTGGAGGAGCTGCAGCAGCAGAACCAGCGCCTCCTGGTGGCCCTCAGGGAGCTTAGCGAGGCCCAGGAGCAAGAGGAGGCAGAAGCCGTGGGCACCAAGTGAGTGGTTGGTGTGTGCGTGTGTGCCTTGGGCATATTCACAAATGCTGTGAGTGGCTTGAGGATTGCAGGCCTTCATCAAGGAAAAGGACCAAACAGCACACAAAATGTAGTTCTATCTCTACTGTAATAGGTAGCCTATTGTGTCTAAAAGCAAACTGAAACGCTATAATATCAGGTTGTATTTAAGTGTTTCCTAATTAAACTAAACCGTGTCCCAGGCGCAGTGAGCTGGAGCAGTCCCTGGAGAAGGCCCAGGCAGAGCTGGAGGCTCTGAGGGAGCAGCGCAACCAGCAGATGCAACTGGCAGAGTCCATTGTCAAGCAGAGGGACATGTACCGCATTTTCCTGGCTCAGGCCACCGGAGTCAGCTTCCCTCAGCAAGGTGTCTGTTTCGGTGTCTGAGTGTTGTGTGTACATTTGTTAAGGCAATCTTTATTATTTTTTTATATGGATTAGGCTAATTAGCTTTAACAATATTTACTCCTGAGCCTATTTTATTCAAAAGGAAGATATTAATTTACATACAGTATGTGTATATATATAATCTTTTTATAGTCTTATCTCCTGTGCTGGCACAAGCATTAACATAGCTTTGGAGTGGAGAGACAACGCATAATAACTTATGGAGATATACTAAAGTTATTTAAACAAATAAATAATAATAATTCAATCAAAAGCCAAAAAGTTTGTTGTTCTTCAGCATTGTATTCTAATGATAAACAATGTCATAGTAAATGGTGGGTGTTATATTATTTCAAGATAATAAAGTAGCTATAATGAGTAGATAAAAAGCAGTAATGGCATGTAGGTTACTCACCCTACTCATGTACTTTAGGCATCCACACTACACAGCATTTACAGAAATAGATCAAATGGCTCATCTCCTACTCTGGGTATTCAGTAGGTGGTGTCAGACAGACCAACTACTGCGGTACTACTATCCATGTGACCTAAGGGTAGTGCTGCACTTGAAAAACAACATTTTTAAATGTTCAATTGCAAATTGAATCAATTATTGTTGTTTTTTCTGGTAGATTAATCATTTAGATTACCGTAATTCCTCTAATAGTAACCCCGGCTTGTATTTGTTTCAACTGTAGCGGGTACCAGGCTTGTATTAGGAGGAGGCCTGTATAAGAGGGAGGCCTATATTTCAAATTTTCAAATGGATCATAATGAATAAATCAACATTTTGTGTCAGTTTGAACCCAGTCAAATGTACTGGGTTCATTTATTGAAACCAAGTACTGTATGAAATAGTAAACAGTGCAATTACAGGTGGTCACTGGTGGTCATTTCAACGTTTTCAAAGTGAAATCAAGTAACTAGCTCAGTATGCAGCTCAGTATATTAGTAACCCGGCTTGTATTAGGAGGCCGGCTTATAATTGCTTAGCTCAAGAGCGCACCCGGCCATTAATAGAGACCCGGCTTGTATTTGAGACCCGGTTACTATTAGAGGAATTACGGTAATAGTCTAATCTATAAAATATCCGACTAAATATCCGGTTAATCGATAACAAAATAATCGTTAGTTGCAGCACTATTCTCGAAGACACTGACGTCACGAGACCGCCGCCATCTTAGTTTAGGGGTAAACAAACTAGTGTCAAGTTGTAGGCTACTAACTGTACCCGACCCATATGTACGTCTGTGAGCGAGTGTGTGTGTGTGTAAGAGCACAGCACACCGCCGCCGCTCGCACAGAAAGAAAAAGAGACAGAGAGATAGAGAAAGCGGCCAACAAGATTAGTTCGCAACGCTTAAATTCCTCGAAAAAAATTTATCCATATTTTCTCGAGTACCTACCGATAGCAGAACCGATAACGTCGGATCTTGTCAATACTCAGTTTTTTTCTAATTTAGAACCGGGTTTCGGGGGGCATCCCTACTAGCCGCTAACATTTATCTGCTGTTTACAGCCTCACAGCCAATAATTAATTTACGATATTTATATTTGTTCCTTATTCTCACCCGTTATGAAATTGGTAGAGCAGACATATGTATGTGGGGGACCAGTGTCTGCTTTGATCGACTCTCCCGTCTCCGTTTACGTGTGCCCTCTTGATAGCCGCCAGACACTTTTTCCTCCGTGATGCCTCAACTAGTATTATATAAAACTTGAGTTTTGATTTTGTTATTGGTACAAAACGTCACACAGCAGCTCTTTGGCATTTTGATGCACTGAAGAAAATTACCCTTGATTATGTTTAATTTGCCGCTTTCCGGTCCGTTTTCGGCATTAAATGAAGCGTAAACAATGTACCCGGAGTGAATCCCCCCCCCCCCCCCCATGCCGTAGTTGTAGTTGCGTAGCAACAACAGACAGGAAGTTGACTTCGAGAAGTCACTACAATCTCTGACTAATGGTGATTCACTAAATGGTGAACTAACTAAATCTCTGACTAATGGTGGTTAAATCTCTGATTTAACGTTGGGTCACTACTATCTCTGACTAACGTTGGGTCACTACTATCTCTGACTAAGGTTGGGTCTCTCACTACCATCTCTGACTAACATTGGGTCTCTCTCAGGTGCAGCACCAGAGGAGTTCACACTGACCTCCACCCCCCGCCGCTCACCGCCCACCACGCCCACCAGGGTAACACCCACTGCACTGGTCTCCATGACAACAGAATCGTCTGAAGCAGTGGATGCCAAGGCACCTCTGAGACAGGTGAGCTCCTGGGGGGAAGTTGTCCTAATAGTCCACTATGGCTATTAGGGGTTTCATTCCTGTAGTCAGTTTCTGTTCTAGCTGAAGGCAATCTCATCCATCTCTGTTGCCACGCAATATTTCTCATGATCCGTTTCAACCAATATGGAGAAGTTTACCTAGCACTGGCATGTCCTATACACTGTCACTAGAGGGCAGTATACACATACTCAACATTTTAAAAACCTTTAGTTTTGTTAAATGCCTGGCTGTGAGACGGGACAATGCTGTGTGGAGTTTGCATGTTCTCCCCTGTTCACATGGGTTTCCTACCACACCATAAAAAGACATGCTAGGTACATACTCCTGTCATCGCCCTTGACCAAGACACTGGCATCAGAACTGGAGTTGGTCCACGGACGACAGACTGGTTAAGATACATTTCTGCTTTAAGTAAAATGTACGGTACTCTGCAAATAAAGACATTCTAATTGAGGGAGTGCTGACAGTGTGATTGTCATTCTTAATCCATCAATATCCTCAATGTTTGTGTGTCCAGTTGCAGGAGGCGTTCTCCACCTATAAGAAGGAGCGTGCGGAGAGCGACAAGGCCCAGGTGGAGCAGCGCGAGAAGCAGCAGGAGCAGCTGGCTGACCTCCGCTCTCAGAACACCAAGATCTCCACCCAGCTGGAGTTCGCCTCCAAGAGGTGGGGTTCATCGTCTGTTTGTTTTTAGTCGATTTGTAAATTTGTATTTTTTTTTTTATGCTGAATAAGTTATTTCCTTGAAAATGCTGAACGCATCTCTGTTAAACTGAGATTTAAAGAGATGCTTCTGCGTTATTACATGTGGAAAACTCTATTTAAATCAACAAATCAATTCGTTTTAAGTCCGATGACTATTAGAATTTCTTTAGTCGCGGATGGCCCTGCATATAATGCGTAGAAGAAAATGTATGTTACCACAGGAACCCTGAACCTCTTTATCTGGCAATGAAAATAAATTCACCTACAAAGGGTTCACCAGGGGAACCTAGACTATTGTCTAAATGTCTGCACACAGAAGAGCTGGCGCTTGGAACAGCACAAAAGAGATGGTTGTGATTTTTGGAACCCTACCCCTATTTCCTACTTACAAATGATGCTGTCAATTTGGTTAAGTTCTTTCTCAACACTGTTGCTAACTAGCCAACTAACTAGGATTGAGAAAGGACTACTCAATTGGGCTAGGGTTCCGAAAATCACAACTATCCCTTTAAAAATGTTCTTGTGTCCCGTGCCGCCGTCAGGTATGAGATGCTGCAGGACAACGTAGAGGGCTACAGGAAAGAGATCGCCTCCGTCAGAGAGAAGGCACAGAAGATGGCCGCCGCAGCCCAGAGGAGCGAGCAGACCATCAACTCCATGACGCAAGACCTGAAGGCCGCCCAGGAGAAACTCACCATGTCAGAGGTCTGCGTTTGTCTGTCTTTTTTCTACTATGCCACTATGCTTTTACTACTATGCTACGAGCAATTAAACTCACTCAAAGTTCCTCATCACATCACCTCATCGTGAATACACACTTCCGATGACGATGTATATATACTGTACATAAACTAGAACATTTCTTGTCGAGTTGGAACGTTCTCACTTCGAGCAAATGCCTCTTCGCCGCACGTTTCCTCCCACCTGCATTGAAATCCCTCTCACTCTGACCACTTCCTTCCATTAACTTTGCATGTGTTCGTGCCACTTCTACATTGAGTTTGCAACAAGAGTTGAGCTTGGTCCCGTCTCCCTTCAGGGCCGCACTGAGAACCTGCGTAAGGAGAGAGACATGCTGAAGCTGGTGGAGTCCAGACTGACCCAGGAGAAGGAGAGCATTCAAAGTCAGCAACGCAGCCAGAACCTGTTGCTCAGCAACCTACAAGCCATACAGGTAACTAAGTCAGCAACGCAGCCAGAACCTGTTGCTCACCAACCTACAGGCCATACAGGTAACTAAGTCGGCAACGCAGCCAGAACCTGTTGCTCACCAACCTACAGGCCATACAGGTAACTAAGTCGGCAACGCAGCCAGAACCTGTTGCTCACCAACCTACAGGCCATACAGGTAACTAAGTCAGCAACGCAGCCAGAACCTATTGCTCACCAACCTACAGGCCATACAGGTAACTAAGTCAGCAACGCAGCCAGAACCTCTTGCTCACCTGAAATAGATTTGAGCTGATTATAAATTCAGGTGTGAATTATAAGATTTTAAAAGGGTTATTGGTTGAAATTGATGGTATAGATTTAGTAAGTACTGTCAGATTCAGTCTGACCTCACGGAGTTCGTCCACTGGGGGATAGTTCAGTAACTTTTTATTTGACTACTGCATCACCACAGCACACATTCCCCCCACCAGACTACAACAGCAATGGCCCGTTCCGACCGCCTCCAGCCAAGTCTAGCAGCGCGGCTGCATTAAATTATTTTCCTATGTAGTGGAGCGTATGCAGCTGCACGGTACGGATTGATTGCAGCCGCGAGGCAGTCGGAAGGGGCCTTAAGCAGGGTGCCCACACTACCTGAAATTATTTAACCATTTTTCATACCTGGAAAAGGCATGGAAACTGAGCAAATGTTTTAAATAAGATGAAAATTATTGTGTTGTCCTGGAACATTTGATGGGATGGGCTGCACAAGTAGATTTGGTGGCCTTTGGGGGCAATACATCGGAGAAAAATAAAAACCTACCTTTCTCCCCCTCCAAAAATCTTGTTCTTGCTTGTAACTATTTATTATGCTGGGTTGCAATCTGTGTATAGGATATGGCCCATGGCCAGTTGGCCACTGGATTACCGAAATGTGACGGCCACATAGGGTCGCCAGTCCTCCCTCTGTCCAATGGTTGTGCAATTTGCCCAAGTAGTCTAACGTTAAAGGTCAGTAGCCTAAGCCTACTGCACGCCTGCAATGTTCATTGGGGAAGTGGGAGGGGCTAAATTCCAAATGCCAAAAACTTGGCAAAATCAGGAGGTAGTATGGAAAATGATTTCAAGGTAAGCGTGAGAACCCTGCTTAACACATCCACCGCCGTTCACGCTGTACAGCGTTATTGCCCGCCATGCGTTGTCTGCCACACCACCTAGGCGATCGGTGTCGTATACCTGGGATATTTCACCGCCAGTCTCATCTGCGAACGGTAAGGGGACACTAACGTCATTTTCAGCCCAATTGTTTATTCATTTCACTGCAAACTGATCTGATCAATATATCACCCATACTACATAAAGCATTTACTGGCGATCACGGAATTTTAAACGACCCCCCCCCCCCCCCTTTCCTCCGGCATGATGACTCATAACGTATAGGATCATATACAGTTGAATTTTTTTATATAGCGTGTATCGGGAATAAACGGCAATCGATCATCTATATATGCGTTTATATGCCTATAACTAACGTTCTAGGAATTACTGCAGAAAACGATAAACATACTTATATTCTAGAAGGTATTTTTGTATGAATGTTTGAATGAAAAAGTATAACGTTCCTACATCCTGAACGATAGATAATCGATGTTGAATGGGCCATAGTAATGTCAATTTAGCAATATAATTTAAAAAGTTATAGCCCTACAAAGAAGGTGAACATCTCCATAGGCTTAGAGTGGTGGCAGACTGGCTATATTGATGGATATAACCAATGGCAGGGAATGTGTTAAGGCATTGGCTCTTAACACGGAGTGCCAGCCACGGCATATGTCGTTATTTCATGCCAACCGTTGAGTGCCAAAAACGAGATGTCGTTTTTAGCTTTTATTAGCGATTTCCATCATATTTCATCAATCTAGCCTCACGTTACCACTGGGACTATCTCTTAGCTCGAATTGGGAAAATACCGCCCCTATCGTCTCCCGGATGGTAATGCACCCTTTGGAATGGAGTCAATGGAAACGCATGGTGAAAAAGTCCGGATTCCACATTTTACTTGTCAGGCATGTAATCCGAGCCGATTGCAGTCTTTGTGGTCCATCAGAACAGCGGAGAATATGTGTTTCGACCACCCAGCGTTGGATCAATAAACGCGATCGATATTTGGAATGGCGATCAGGAATTGGAATAATCTTTTTGGAGAACATCTGATCTGAGGTAAGGAATCTAGTCTTGGGATAATCCGAGCTCTTTTCACCTGTATATCCGCGTGTGCCATATGTGTGTGTGTGGCTGTGAGTGTGTGTGTGCTGATCAGGAAATAAGATAATACATTTTTTAGCCTGCTTCTATAGCGTGCATAAATACACGTATACTATCGATAATCTAGCGTCTATTTGAAAACTATTCATAAATGGGCCGAAAAATGACAACGTGTTTTGTGTATTCCAGTAAAGCTCGATTCCTGCAGAATCTTTATTTTTTTCTTAATGTTTCAAAAAACGAGCGTTTTTCTAAATGGTATAAAACGGAAATGAACCGATAATACATTTAAAAAATCCGCTTCGACAATATTGACTGCAAACAAGTTATTGATAAGCGACGGTTGTATTAGACACATAGCCATAATTTAAGATATAGTTTATGCGTTCGCAAATGTGATCGCTCTCTGACTACAGCAGGGGTCGGCAACCTGCGGCTCTTTAGCCAATCAGCTGCGGCTCCCTGGCAAAAAAATAAAAAAAAATAATCAACCTTTATTTTATTTTTTTTCTTATTTTGGAGATCGATGTCATACTGTGACACTGAAATGAGAAAATATTTCATCAACAAAAATATTTCATCAACTAAAATATACAGTACGTCACACCCCGCGCCTCTCCCTGCCGTCTGCAAGTGGCTAATCTCGAGTTTCCCCCCCAGTAAGCTAACCATGGATAAATCCAAAAAAATTAAAGTCTGAGGAAAATAGAGGGTTTAATTCAGCGTGGACAGATTAATTTGCTTTCACGACTTAACGATGCAGGCTTACCTGTATGCCTGATATGTGGTGCGAAATTTGCGAACAACGAAAAATTTACTTTTTATTTGATAGATTTTCCACAAACTAGTTCAGGGTTTTATTTCAAAGTAGGTCTACAGATGCCAGTGTTTTTTCTCCTTTTCTGTGTTTTATTTCAAAGTAGGTCTACACAGCCAGTATTTTTTCTCTTCATAAGAGTTTGAGGTTTCCCTTTGTTATAACAGGTAAAAACGGCAATACAAAGTAAAAAAAATTCTTTTTGTTTATTTATAATTCCATTAATGCAACAAACTGTGTGCTATAAGTATAAAGTATAATAAATCGCAAATTACTTTGGGTATGCAATTGTCAGACGTTTTATGCTAAATGTGGGGTATGCTTGGGGATATATAAAACGTTATACACTGTTATCTTTATTTTAAGGGTAAATAGGTTGTGCGGCTCCCTGAGCATTTTATTTTGTGGGAGGGGGGAAAAGTGGCTCTTTTGATAGTAAAGGTTGCTGACCCCTGGACTACAGCGTTGGCACTCAAGCGATATATTTGGCACCCCCTGCTGGCACGGAAAGTGTTAAGGTAGAGATAATGTCTTAGGTTTTACCAGTTCCTCTCTTACTTTAGTCTTCACAAGAATGGGCCACTGTTTCAGAGACTTGGTTGTCTTACATACACCTGCAACCGTCACCCAGCCTTTTAACTGTAATTTGACTGTTCTGCTTCATGTATTACATACTTTGTAATTGGTTGTTTGTTTGATGTGTTTTTATTATTTATTTTATTTTATAAAAATGTTTTGTCCCCATTACCCTTCGAGAGGAGCTTCTGTCCTCTCGCCAGTTTGTCATTGTAAATACGATTTTTTTCTTAATTGACCTACCTGGTTAAATAAAATAAATAAATGCTAGGGGTGCAACAGATCACAAAACCCGCTGATCGGATCACAGTTTTGAGTCACGGATCAGATTTTTCGAATCGGCACTCCTAATACATGCGCAAAACACACACGTCTAGGATGATATACCGCTCTGTCCTCGTCCCCCAGGCCACCCTGGAGCGCTCCGAGACGGACACGCGTCAGCGTCTGAACACCCAGGTGGAGAAGCAGGAGAGGGAGATCTCTCAGCTGCAGAAGAGGCTGGAGAACGAGGTGGAGCAGCGCCACCTGCTCAACAGAAACCAAGATGTAAGCGACGGCCCGCTCTGTAACACGTCAGATGATATCAACCACTTCTTTTCCCAACATTGATCCTGCTGTGTTCACCTCATTTCTCCCATATCTGATCATAACCAGGCAGTCTCTCTCATGTCATTCCTTCTGCTTCCTCTCTCTACTACTTCAGAACAGGGGGGGTTCTTGGAATTGTATGTGTTGCATCCATTATTGAGGCCAATTATTTTCATAGGCTAGTTACACATGTAACTGGGCAATTTAGATAGCATAATGCCTTTTAAACTCATAATGTTTGATACGAGTGGTTTGCAACCATGTCCTCAGTAGAACATACTGTATGAAGACACATCTGACCGTACTACGAGTTTCCTGTTTTGTATCATGGTGTTTGAAGGCTAAAACACTTTGGACTGTATTGGAGCCTGATGAGAAGATGCAGCATAGTGCTGTTTTTCAATGCTGATTCAAAGTGATCTGTGAAATTATGGCCTGTACTAGTCAACATCATGTCAGACTATGTTTAAAAACGTGAACCTTTTATTTAAAGGTGAATTGATTTGCTTGTTCATATCAATTCCTTACTATCTGCTCCTTCTCTCCCTGCAGGTGCAGCTGCTGGATGCCAAGAGGCAGCTGGAGAGCCAGGTGGCCCTGCACCAGAACACCAGAGAGCTGCTTAGTGCTGCCCAGGTGGAGCTAAACACCCTCGGGATACAACATGGTGGTGTTGACCCACGTCCTGCCTCCCCCTCTACACCTAGCATGCGCCTCAGAGGTCGGTACGCACATGCATACAGACAGACAAGGACATGTATGCAAACATAAAGCACGGCAAAGGATTGCACACAAATGCATACGTGTGTGCGACAACACCTATATCCAGATAAATACTGATTAAGCAAACCGAGTGTGCCACGCTCTCAGATACATTCAGATATATAGTGTTTTCATTAATCCCAGGTTATCATTGTTTTCTTCTCCTTCTCTTTCTTCTTTCTGATGCACCTTGTTCTGTCTTCCTTCCTTTGTCACTTTTTCCTCTCCTGTCTTGCTCTCTTCCTTTCTTTCCTCCATTCTACCGCTCCCCCCACCTCTTTCTCTCACCTGCTCCCCCCTCTCTCTCCTTCTCACATACCTCTCCATACCCCCCCCTCTCTCTCTCTCCCTCCTCTCCAACCTCAGGGCTCCATGGTTCAGAGCAGGACAACGAGGGCCTGCATGGTCTCCTGCGCCAGGCTGAGACCCGGGCTGAGGAGCTGGGGGAGCAGCTGAAGACTGTGACCTCCAGCATGGAGCAGTACAGAGCCATGGCCCAGAGCCTGGAGGAGTCCCTGGATAGAGAGAAACAGGTGGGGATAATTACAGCTGTTCTCAGCTAAAGAAACTCATATTCTAATAGTCATAGGATTCTGCGACAAATTGATTAGTCGATTTCATAGACAAATCTGTAAAAGTTTAGTTTCCCACATGCAATAATGCAGAAGGACCTCTTTACATCTAGTCCTCACCACAGCATGGGACAAATCATAGAAACCAACTAGCAGTGGACCAAGCCGACAGATTAATCAATGAAGAGGAGCCCTGGGGGCTCACCATGCTAGCATACCATGTAATCACAATGTCCAGGGTTCAAATCTGACCTGAGACCTTTGTTTACATGCCATCCCACTTTTCTCTACCCCTGATTTATGGTCACTCATTTACGGTCACTCACTGTCCTATCAAATGAAACAGAAATGCCCTAAAAGGAATGGCTAGCCCTGCAGATACAGATGCAAAACAAAATCTCTCCAGGTGCCAGGACACGCATACACAATGGTTGAGATGATGATTGATCTCTGCTAAGGACAGGGATGATGTCAGACCAGATTGGGGATTTGTCCAGGAACATCTGCATCACCCCAACCTCTCTGTCCTCTAGGTGACTGAGCAGGTGCGCTCCTCCACCGAGGCCCGCGTGAAGGAGGGCCAGGAGCAGCACAGGCAGCTGGAGAAGAAGATCCTGGAAGCAGAGAAGGAGAAACAGGAGCTGGAGGAGGAGAAGAGGAAAGCCCTGGCTTCTCTGGAGCAACAGGTAACTAGAAATAATAAAAGTAACAACATTAGCAGTCATTATGAATGTATCATTGTACACATAAGCACAGAGTGACAATACAACTCTGGCATGAATTTTTACTTTTAAAAAAGACATTTTACAATTTTACACTTATTACTGTATATTTTTGGCTGTATATTTAAGAATGTTTGTACATATCTCAGAATGTATATCCCTGACTATTTTATTCTTATTCGTGATGTTAGATATTTGACTACCTAAATGTTTACTGTGAGCGATCTGTAGTGCTGAATTTCCCTTGGGATCAATAAAGTACTAATATTCTATTCTAAGACGAGGTCCGTGTTAAAGGGGAATGCCACCCGTTTTAAGAATTCACACATTTCTGTGTCCCAGAATTTTTCTTTATAATTCTATCTCTGATTTCTAGCTTTAGGAGAGTTTTTTTTTAACAAAGTACATACAGAGGGAACACTAATGTTTACCAATGATACATGGAAGGTATATAAAGGGCTAGAAAATACACTTCAAATAAACCAACACGTTATTCATCTTACTGGTTTTTCTGTTAGATGAGCGAGTTGAGGAGGAGTCTGAGCAGTGCCCAGGGCGACCACCAGGAGGCGCTACAGAGGGTGACGTTGGCTGCAGCCCAGCAGCAGCAGGCCTTGATGGACAGCCAGGAGCAGGTGGGTGAAACCCCAGTGACGTAGACTGTTTACATTTCTCATATTGGGAAGCAATGCACTAAGAGGAGGTATTTTAGCAGCTGGCCTGACTCAATTATAAAGGAAATACTTTGGATTGGATTGAACCCGACAATTATCCATCTCACAAAATCAAACCAGATTTATTTCAAATACTAATTCGACCCATCAGTTGTGGACGTGATTTGCTTTTTTCTGTTGGATGTTCCTACCATTTTAATATTCTTTCCTGTTTTGTTTTCTTTATTAGAATCCTCATTAGCTAGGGCGGCTAGGTGGCGCAGTGGGCAAGGCGCTCGCCACCAACGCAGGAGATGCTGGGTTCGAGCCCAGCTCTCTGCGTTGCTACCAGCTTGGCTGGTCGTTCATACTAATACAATTGGCAGTATTAGCGGGTGGGAAGCTGGTGGGTGAGGATCGGACGTTGTGGACAGCGACTCCTACAGGTCGGTTGGTGCGCCTGCGCAGTAGAATCAGGAAGCGACGGGGGCGGCGTGTCCCTCCCACGCAGACCCTCGCTGCTGAGAGATCGCGCTGTGCAGGTGAAAAGATGCGACTGCTGCTTCCTCGTGTACCGGAGGGGACACGTGATGCAAGGCTTCGTCCACATTGCAGCCGGCTTGTGGGAGGCATGGCCTAACAACGTTCGAGACAGGGGAGGGTAGAATTGGACAATACGAAATTGGGAAAGGGAGAAAAATAGAAAATGGGGGAGAAAAAGTAGATACAAAAAAAAATAATCCTCATTAGCTGACACCTTAGTGGCACGAACCTGAGGACTGACGTATAACACATGCATCTATAACACCCTGTCCTCCTCATCCCCCAGGCCAAACGTGCTGTTTTTACTGTATCTATAACACCCTGTCCTCATCCCCCAGGCCAAACGGGCTGTTTTACTGTGTATCTATCTATAACACCCTGTCTTCCTCGTCCCCCAGGCCAAACGGGCTGTTTTACTGTGTATCTATAACACCCTCCCTGTCCTCCTCATCCCCCAGGCCAAACTGACTGTTTTACTGTGTATCTATAACACCCTCCCTGTCCTCCTCATCCCCCAGGCCAAACTGACTGTTTTACTGTGTATCTATAACACCCTCCCTGTCCTCCTCATCCCCCAGGCCTGTCCTCCTCATCCCCCAGGCCAAACTGACTGTTTTGCTGTGTATCTATAACACCCTGTCTTCCTCATCCCCCAGGCCAAACTGACTGTTTTACTGTGTATCTATAACACCCTCCCTGTCCTCCTCACCCCCCAGGCTAAACGGGCTGTTTTACTGTGTATCTAAACACCCTCCCTGTCCTCCTCACCCCCCAGGCTAAACGGGCTGTTTTACTGTGTATCTAAACACCCTGTCCTCCTCGTCCCCCAGGCCAAACGGGCAGCGGAGGCCCAGGATAAGTATGAGCGTGAGATGATACTGCATGCGGCCGACGTGGAGGCTCTCCAGGCAGCCAAGAACCAGGCCCTTCAGGCTGTAGAGCACCGGCACCAGCTGGAGGAGGGGGCCCAGAGAGCCAGCGCTCAGCTGCTGGAGGCCAGAGTCTCCTGGGAGGAACAAGAGAGGATCTTCAAGGTTGGTAGTGGGGGGTAGATGCAGGGTTCATATGATCCTGGAAAAGTCATGGAATTTGACAATTGTGTTTTCCATGCCTGGTAATGTTGTGGAAAATGATACAAATTCTGAAAATGTCATGGACATTTGTTTATGAATTTGTTTTAACTCATTCAGTGCCAGCTATTATACTCATCCCTGTAGTCAATGGGCCACGTTAAAATCATTTTCACTGTGCGTCACGATGTTTGCAGAGCTATATCTATATTCTATATTATAGCTATGAACACAATACTATGGCTAATTTGACAGTCACTATCTCTCGTCCAACATGTAAAAAATTGTTAATTTTTTCATGTATACGTTCGTGTGTTATCCCGTGGTGAATATTGTATAGTTTCAGAGTGATCCGGGCTAATTCCTGGAAGCTGAGTTATGGAGCGCTATGTGCATTTTGCGAAAGTCGTTTGCGCTGCTCGCCTGGACACGATATTATTTCCAAATCAAAGGTATATAATCATCATGAAGGCGTCAAAGGGGGCGGGTCGTTTTGTGATGCTCTGATCGTCAGCAACGGCATACGTTTTGAATACTACATACGTTGATCGTTGCGATCGATGTGAAATCATTGTTGGATCAAAGTAGGGTTGATGTCATATAGTCCTTACCTTTGCTAGGAGTTATTCCAAAATGAATATTCCAATTGTCAAGTCAAGAGTTTCATTTGTCATGGCATACAAGCATACAGTGAAATGCGGGGGGTCTGATCGCGATTTCCAGTATTTATGTCCATCGGGTCCCTGACATGAAATGGCACAAAATATGCATCAAGTGTGCTGGACGCGTTCCAAGTGGCTCGAATGAAGCGTTTCACTTGCCAAATTCTCAGCCCGGACAATATAAAATGTAACGCACAGTGTGAAATAAGGTTTCAAAGGATAGGCGATACTGCCACCTAGCAGTATTCGGCCGGCATTGCACTCTCGAGGACTCAGAATGAGTTCCAATGATAACACAGAGGTCCGTGAGAGTGTAAAGGATATTATAATAGAAAAACATCTAAAAACATATTACGCGTTTGGTGCTCAACGGTTGGCGAGCAAACACGTAATATTACGTGGTTGGCGCAGAATGAGTTAATGTTGGTCCCTGGTTATCCCCAAATTAATAATAATAGTCAATGTCTTGAGTGTAAATGTATATTTAGGATGATGCACTGATATAACTGGAGGAGATGATCTTCAGGGTTGTTTGCATGGGGATAGATGTTGGATACGGGGAGAGAGGGAGAGAAAATGCAGTTTTAAAAGTTGAATCCTGTCCCATGTGTCTCAGGAGGAGATGTCTAAGGTGGACAGCAGATCTGAGGAGCTCCAGCGACAGAACACTCTCCTCCACGAGCAGATTCAGACCATGAGCAGCAAGATGGCCACCACCCTGCAGCGAGCCGCTAGCGAGAACCCCATGAACATGTCCTTCACTGAGGAGGGCAAGTCACAGGACCAGGTTCTGGAGATACTCCGGTATTTCACACTCGTATAATTTCTTCTTTTTTATTATTATAATTCCCTGTTTTATTTGTTTTACCTTGTACTTAACCAGGTTAGATTCGCTGAGGAACGACACCCTGTTTCTCATTCACACAGTTCCACACACTCATACCTGGGAGATGCTCACAGTACAACCACAGTCTGACACTGTTGGCCACTGCACAGCTCCACTGGAGCAGTCTGGGGGTTAAGTGCCTTGCTCAAGGGCACTTAAACTGTTGTTTTTAGATACAAAGCACCTCCTAGACCGGCAGTCTCATTCACTCACAAACATTCAGTCAGTTACTCACAGCTAGCCACTCTGACCATTTCGTGGGCTCACAGACATGACTCATGTTCAGAGAATCTGCTCTCATGCTTCGCATCTATGACACTGTGTCCCGTTATTAATTTAATATCCCTGCCCAAGATTTTCCATGTCTTGTCTGGGAACGAACTGACGACCTGCTGCTCATAAAACCTGCTTATCCTTTCAGGCTACCACTGACCAATGTATGAAAAACGCACCTTTAACATGGAAATATGCACTAAGGAAAAGTAATGTATCTTGCAGGTACACTATGTATAACATGAACGCATCTTTTTTTTTTATCCATCTGTCTCCATCCTCTCTCCTGTGCCCCAGCTTTGTGCGCAGGGAGAAGGAGATTGCGGAGTCTCGTTTTGAAGTGGCCCAGGGAGAAAGCCTGCGCCACCGTCTGAGGGTGGAGCACCTGGAGAGGGAGCTGAGAGAGGCACGGGACAGCCTGACCGCTGAGAGGGAGAGGATGCAGGTCAGTTCTTCATACTTCCACAGTGTCTCAGGAGGTAGATGGATAATAGGAAGGTTCCCGGTTTGATTCCAGCTCCTCCCGGGCAGCGTGTCGGAGTGTCCTTGAGCAAGACACATAACCTCTAATTGCTTCCGATGAGCAGGTGTGCACCTTGCATGGTCGCCTCCGCCGTCTGTGTGAATGAGTGAATGTGAGGAACAATATTGTAAAGCTTACCATTTATATTGACACATTTATCATCTATCTGAGGTTAAGTGTGAGGTCTCATGTAAGGTTAAGGTTGGTAAGGGGTAGGGATGGGTTAGAGTACTCGCCATTTTAACTGAACTTGAGTGGTTTTTGATGGTGCTAGATTTTCTTTTTTGCACCAAAAGTGCGACTGAAACAGAAATCTTGTTTTGAAATCCGGCGAGGCGTGACTTGTTGCAGGAAGACAACACTGTCAGCTGTGGCGCATGGGGGAGTACCATGGAAATATCGTTGCATTATGTAAAAGATAAAAACAGCGGTTCGTGTGCATTTCCAAATTGTGCCAACATGTTGCCCACTTTGCGTAGCGTTTGTTATTGCTGCGGTCATGTGCTTTAGTATGCGTTCTAAAAATAGATTTCTCGAAACAATTACTCGAGCACTACTCGAGTAATTCATGCGAGTACTCAGTCTGGGAAAACATTATTCCTGCCCATCCCTAGTAAGGGGTACGTTTATAAACATTTTAGGTGAAAATTACGACTAGTTCCAACTTTCCAGCTTGGCCAATAATTGACTACTGTCACTCAGTCCAGGTGTTCTCTCCTCCTGACCAGGTGACGGCCAAGACTCTGGCTCAGCATGATGAGCTGATGAAGAAGACTGAGACCATGAGCATCCTGCTGGAGACCAACAAGATGCTGAGGGAGGAGAAGGACAGTATAGACCGGGAGCTGCAACAAGCCCAGGCCAAGGTACAGCTTTCTATCATGGTCTCTAGGTAGAGCTTTCTATCAGTCCCTCTAGGTAGAGCTTTCTATCAGTCCCTCTAGGTAGAGCGTTCTATCAGTCCCTCTAGGTAGAGCTTTCTATCAGTACCTCTAGGTAGAGCTTTCTATCAGTCCCTCTAGGTACAGCTTTCTATCATGGTTTCTAGGTAGAGCTTTCTATCATGGTCTCTAGGTAGAGCTTTCTACCTGTTCATCTAGATTTTATGTGGTTATTATAACTTCAATAAAGACACAGGTCACTACAGTTGAATAACTTGCATATTCCATTCCATCAACATCATGCTGCCTGTCACTTCACCAACAACAACTACTGATATTATTTCCAACTTTTCCGAAAATCTATGAAGATTTCCCTTTAGCACTGAATGCCTATGTTTGATGTTTTAAGGTGCGTAAGCTGGAGTCTGACATCATGCCGATGCAGCAGGCCAACTCTGAGCTGAGTGAGAAGAGCGGCATGCTGCAGGCTGAGAAGAAGATCCTGGACGAGGACATCAGGCGCTGGAAGAACCGCACACAGGTCAGTGAGGAGCTAGAAGAAGAAGAGAAGCACACAGGTCAGTGAGGAGCTAGAAGAAGAAGAGAAGCACACAGGTCAGTGAGGATCTAGAAGAAGAGAAGCACACAGGTCAGTGAGGAGCTAGAAGAAGAAGAAGAAGAAGAGAAGCTCACAGGTCAGTGAGGAGCTAGAAGAAGAAGAGAAGCACACAGGTCAGTGAGGAGCTAGAAGAAGAAGAGAAGCACACAGGTCAGTGAGGAGCTAGAAGAAGAAGAGAAGCACACAGGTCAGTGAGGAGCTAGAAGAAGAAGAGAAGCACACAGGTCAGTGAGGAGCTAGAAGAAGAGAAGCTCACAGGTCAGTGAGGAGCTAGAAGAAGAAGAGAAGCACACAGGTCAGTGAGGAGCTAGAAGAAGAAGAGAAGCACACAGGTCAGTGAGGAGCTAGAAGAAGAGAAGCACACAGGTCAGTGAGGAGCTAGAAGAAGAAGAGAAGCACAGGTCAGTGAGGAGCTAGAAGAAGAAGAGAAGCACACAGGTCAGTGAGGAGCTAGAAGAAGAAGAAGAGAAGCACACAGGTCAGTGAGGAGCTAGAAGAAGAAGAGAAGCACACAGGTCAGTGAGGAGCTAGAAGAAGAAGAGAAGCACACAGGTCAGTGAGGAGCTAGAAGAAGAGAAGCACACAGGTCAGTGAGGAGCTAGAAGAAGAAGAGAAGCACACAGGTCAGTGAGGACCTAGAAGAAGAGAAGCACACAGGTCAGTGAGGAGCTAGAAGAAGAGAAGCACACAGGTCAGTGAGGAGCTAGAAGAAGAAGAGAAGCACAGGTCAGTGAGGAGCTAGAAGAAGAAGAGAAGCACACAGGTCATCTTACACTAAACACACCCTACACACCCCTCTCCCTACACTAAATACACCCCTCTCCCTACACTAAACACACCCCTCTCCCCACACCCTACACACCCCTCTCCCCACACTAAACACACCCCTCTCCCCACACTAAACACACCCCTCTCCCTACACTAAACACACCCCTCTCCCCACACTAAACACACCCTACACACCCCTCTCCCTACACTAAACACACCCCTCTCCCTACACTAAACACACCCTACACACCCCTCTCCCCACACTAAACACACCCCTCTCCCTACACTAAACACACCCCTCTCCCTACACTAAACGCACCCTACACACCCCTCTCCCCACACTAAACACACCCTACACACCCCTCTCCCCACACTAAACACACCCCTCTCCCTACACTAAACGCACCCTACACACCCCTCTCCCCACACTAAACACACCCTACACACCCCTCTCCCCACACTAAACACACCCCTCTCCCTACACTAAACACACCCTACACACTCCTCTCCCCACACTAAACACACCCTACACACCCCTCTCCCCACACTAAACACACCCCTCTCCCTACACTAAACGCACCCTACACACACCTCTCCCCACACTAAACACACCCTACACACTCCTCTCCCCACACTAAACACACCCTACACACTCCTCTCCCCACACTAAACACACCCTACACACTCCTCTCCCCACACTAAACACACCCTACACACCCCTCTCCCCACACTAAACACACCCTACACACTCCTCTCCCCACACTAAACACACCCTACACACTCCTCTCCCCACACTAAACACACCCTACACACTCTTCTCCCCACACTAAACGCACCCTACACACTCCTCTCCCCACACTAAACACACCCTACACACTCCTCTCCCCACACTAAACACACCCTACACACTCCTCTCCCCACACCCTACACACCCCTCTCCCTACACTAAACACAATGGAGCACTAATCACATTCCCACTTACGGGGGGGGGGTGTTTTTACATTAGACTAAACACCCTAAGAATGATTAAAAACATTTGCAGTTACTAAACACTTATTAATCACAAGTAGGGATGGGAATCTGAATTGATTGGGAACCGGTTTCTAATTGTCCCATTCCTGGAATTGCATGCCTCCGTGACTATCGGTTCCTCTTATCGATGCCATGTTTTTCCGACAGTTGCGCATTTAAAAACAATAACGTTAGCGCCACGCATGCAGCCATAGCAGACTATTTGATTCCTTGACTAGGAAAACCTAAAGGGCTCGATATTGCGACAGTCTTGTGTGTGCAGTGAAAACTGAAAGTGCTTTGCATCCTAGTCATTCATTTACATGGTAAAGTAATGTTAGCCGCTAGCTAGCTAAATAGCCATGCTCATTGCAGAGAGACTGAGAGAACACTGAGCTGGCCTTTATTTATACATGTAGGTTATTGCTAACAAATTCTATTTTGCAATAACGACCTGTTGAATGCAACTACAGTTCAATAGATTAAATTAGTTCTCAAATACATAATTTTATTTAAGTGTATAGTTAATTAATTTTACAGTTTTTGTATTTTTATGACATGGGGGCTCAACAATAAATGACCATCAGAAATCTCAAGTTGCATGTTGTTATTCTAACCAGCTTAGTTCTGTTGCATTTCCAATTTATTTATTTTAATTATGAATGTACCAAGAATCGATAAGGGAATCGATAAAGAATCGGATCGATAAGCAGAATCGATAATGGAATCGTATTGATCAATTCTCATCCCTAATCACAAGTAAAAGTTATCAATATGACAAGTGTCAAAGTGACTATGATGAGAGTTATGAATACGGTAGATGTTAAGTGTGGACTATGCAAGAATATATCACAATTCCCACAATCTCCCCGTGAATGGATATCATGATGAAATATTAATCTGATTAATCCAAGAATGTCATATCGCCCAAAGTCGATTGTTGGCCATGTATTGTTCCTTGTGCTCTTGTTCCCTACATGTTAGTGACGCTCACAGCCACATTTTTGTTTTATTAAACTGAAGCATTCAATCCGATCGTTGGATCTGGAACATGTCCACATTTGAAAGCACTGAGTTTGTTCCCCTTTGTGATTCCACAGCAACTGGTGAGCCAGCAGAAAGAGACTGATCCTGACGAGTACAAGCGCCTACACACTGAGAGGGAGGCACACCTGAAACGCCTCCAGCAGCTCAGTGAGGAGAACGGCAGGCTGAAGGCTGAGGTGGCCAGGTGAGGAGGGCCTTGTGGAGAAGCTGACAGTTCTCCGACAGTTCAATGACCTGAACTAAAACTTTTTGTCATAATATACAGATTACACAATACTAATGGAAGAGCCCAGTGGAAACCTCATAGTTAACCCTCGGGAATAAATTGTTACCATCCCAGAGTCTAAAGCAATTTCTATTATTTGTATTATTATTATAAGAAAAACAAATATACCGTGATATATATGGTTTCTGTTAAATTCTTAATATTACCATGATATGCATTTTAAGCCACCCCTACATTAAGTATTATATCATGTGATGTTGACTTCACCTTCCTATGGAACAGATTATCCTTAGTAGGAGATATCCTAGATAAGAAGGTAGGTTGGCTGTCCCTGCCTGCTCGTAGGCTTAATCATTGGTACATCTTCCTCTATAAAGCATTACTTGGACTGTTATCTCTGTACACCCCTTACCGTTGCGTCAAACTCTTCCTCCAGCTTGTGTTCTCAGGACTTTCTATTGTGGGATATTTGTAGATATCCTGATGAAGAATGTTCTCAGTCAACCGAGGCTTGGATAATAACAAGGGTTTATTAACCAAACAGATAGAATTACATAGAGAGAATGGCTGAGGGCTTCCCCCAGGTGATCAGCTGAAATTACCCAGGTAAGAAGAAGACCTCGATTGTGGTCGGGAGGAGCCCTTTATAGTTCAACAAGGGGGGTGTGTGGTCCCATTTGATAGGTCAATTGGGGGGGGGGGGTACAGGTTTGGGGAGAGGAATGTCTTATTCCACAGAGAGGGGGGCGGGGTGTATTTACATGAGGACATATTATACCACAATACTCACTTTTCTTTCTTATAATGTGGGTGAGATTAATGTATAATATACCAGGATTGTTTGGAACAGGTAAAAGTGAAAATAGAAAACAATTAAAATAATTAAAATTTTGGCCGATGTGATGTTGGTTGGCATAACAGTTTAAAATAGAATTATTTACATCTATGATTCATGACATGATCGACTGGACTGCGGTCTGTGTTATTTTGATATCAGAGATGTGGGAATAGATATCACCCTTTTCTTTTATTAATTGCTCAAAATACCTATGTCAATGAGTGGTCCTCAACTCTGATATCAAACCACAATTAACATAAGCTATAGCTGTGCATATATCTTGGCATACCTTCAGTCGTTCATGTCGTGACTCAGGGGAGCTAATGTGATGGTTGTACATACAGGCATCGTAATAAACCAATTAAATACATGCACTGTCTCTGTGTGGTCAGAGTGCACAGGGTGAAAAAACAAAATTGTGTGCATAA
This sequence comes from Notolepis coatsorum, assembly GCF_963971535.1. NCBI lineage: Eukaryota > Metazoa > Chordata > Actinopteri > Aulopiformes > Paralepididae > Notolepis > Notolepis coatsorum. Next base: position 60,166,002 of record NC_140167.1, read on the forward strand.
TTATTAGGAATAGGATTTACACATAAGGCTAATGTGTACAAAAACATTTTAACAACCGTTAACCTGGTGGTTAATAAAACTAACATGATTGATTATGGGAAACTGTTCAAAAATATATATATATGCACATTTTATAATGATTCTTGATGAAATTACTTAGGATCCAGTTGTATTTAACCTGAGTTTGAGTGTCACTTTCATCTGTGATTGCCTCAGTTTTGTTGGTCTTTACTTAGAATCAGGCAATTTTCTCCATTTCTTCTCTATAAATGAGGAGATAAAACGTCTTATGCATCGCTTCTGTATGTAATTTTAGTGCATATACTATCAACTGTTCACCATACAGGTGCAAAACAACAACGTTACATGTCCTCTTCTATGAGAGAATAAACCAACTGATTCTTTCTTGTCTGACAATACAATTTTGTAACCTAAGTAATTCAAATGTGATGTAATACAGTAACGCAGTAAAATTTATATAAATACATAATAATGTGGACAATGTGTGTTCAGAAATCTCTTGGTCCACAGGGCTCTGATGATGTCTCTTCTTGACGATGCAGTCGGGAACATTCACTCCTCCATCATTCAGAGGGGGCCTATAGGAGGTTGTCGTCCACTCCCTGTGTACCTTGTCAAGGGTCACCGGTAGCAGTATACTAGTAGTGGCCTTGCAGACTCTTTTCCTGGAGTCTATGTTGTTCTCCACCACCATCACATGTCTGCCACTGTGCTCACGCTTGACCTTTATCAGGCCTTGAGACATGGCGGTAGGGTGGTCTTGAACGTGCTGTGTGGTGGTTGGTCCCCCGCTCCCCGTCATCGCGGTACCAGAGGGGCGAGGGTTTGCTGGTGTAGTGGCCTGTCTGTAGGACGCTCTCTCTCACACGGATGACAAGCTTATCATCGGAATCCATCTTGATGGTCGGGGCTTTGGTTCCCATCTGCAGGTGATGGGTTTGGTCTGCCGTGGTCTGCAGTGCCGGGGGGGAGGCCGTCAAAGGTTGATCTCCTCTTCGTCAGTGTCTCCTTGGTCAGTCTCCTTCGTGGTCCCCTGCTCCACTTTCTTGGGGACGTCTGTGGGCTGGGTTGGATGGCGGCTCTCCCACGGTTGCTGTCGTCGTCCTGGTTGTGTCCGCAGCTCCTTGGCGGCGTCCCTGGTGGTAGTATGCTGTCGTGGGTCGCTCAGGTCGCTGGGTTGTGTTCCTCCTTGCCTGGTCGCACCGTCGTTCGTGGTTCAGGTCACGCGTCGTCTCACTCGTTCTGTCCTCTCACCAATTTATGATCTGAGGATGATAAAAAACTGCCTTAGAAAACCTCCTCACATAAATGATTCAACGCCTTTCTGCTAAAGAGGAAAATCATTTAGGGTTAATTCAATTCATTGTGTAATACCATCATGCATTTGATATCGTTTGGATCCGATCTTTGCATGGAATCAGAAAATTTCTTTTTATCTTTATAATCTGTGATGTCAAATTGAAGTTGATCTTACCTCAGGATGCGTGCGATGTACCTCAGGATACTTACCTCGCCACGCCTTCTCTGGCGTTATTCACGTCTCAGTGTGGCTTGTCATAATTTAGCATGGGGAAAAAACATAAAATCTAGGCAGCCAGTTAATTTTGCATGAAGAACAATCATTCATTTTCTCGTCTACTCTTAAGTAGTATTAATTTAATTACCTCTAATATACCTTGTGCATTTTGATAATCATTGTGTAAATGATTATCCTGCTTTCAACTGATACAAATAATTCTAACCCTAGCTAACCTTACTGTCATGCATTTGTCCTAATAAACTAACCTACACTGTAGCACTCAACACTTTGATGACCATTGTTACTCAGCTGATAGAGTTGTGCCCTTTTTGATGTCCTGTCATACAGAACCTGTGAGTCGCTTTTGGATAAAAGTGTCAGCTAAATGATCAATGTACGTGTATACCTTGTACATTTAGATAATTGTGTTCCAATTTGGTGGTTGATATTTTGATATTTGCAGTCATGGAAATGTATTAGTTTGTTAACTCTTTCAGTGCCACTCACGAGATTTCTCGTGTTTTTTTATAGGTGGTTGCTAGCCACTCACGAGATTTCTCGGATTTTTTTTTTTTTTTTGCGATCTGAAAAATTATTGCACCGATGATCACTGTGGAAAAAAGCGCCCCCTGTCGTCTCCCAGATGACATAAGTGATTTTGGAATGGACTCAATGAAAATGAATGGGGAAAAAAATCCGGTACTCCACATTTTCCAGTTCACTGATCCAGCCGGGGTTACCAGAGTTCATTCTGGAGCCTCAGATCCCCGTGGATCATAGAGATCTACTGTGTCGCGTTGGATCCATACACGTATCGATTTTTTCGAATGGTGATCAGGAATTGGAATATACCAGTTGGATACCATCTGATGTCAGGTAAGGACTCTATGTTATCAGTGGTAGGATAATCGGAGTAAGTTTGATGAAGTTATAAGCTGTTTTGTGAAATGTCTTCTTTCGGTTTCACTGTAAAACTCCGTGAGGTAATCAACGGAGCGATTATCAGTGCGCGGCCGTAATGTGCTTGCGTGCACGTATAATATTGATCATCTAGCGTTTATTTGAAAACTATTCATAAAAAGGCCGACGAATATCAACGTTGTGGAATATTCCACTAAAAGACGATTTTCATAGAATGCTCCAGAATGAGCTGTTTTTTATATCAAAACGGGGGCTTTTCTAACTGCTCTGAAATGGAAACGACGCGATAAAAAAACAATCTGTCTTCACAGCACTGACTGGAAAATAGTCTTTGATAATGCGATGGGCAGATTAGACACATAGCCATAATTTAAAACATAGATTAGGCGATATTAACGTTAACATTGGCGCCGATGGTGGCATTCAAGCGGTAAAACGGAAAACCAGGCGTGGCACTGAAAGAGTTAAAAGAAGAGTCATGTATGTTATTGGTTATAAACAGAGAATAGAAGGAGGGGATAGCATGCAAGTTATGTTATTTTGTTAGTATGGGAAATATGGTGCCTTTCATGACTGCAAATTCATCACTTGTCTCTGATTCATGTTGACTAAGTGGTTCTCTGTTGGTCCACCAAGTCTGTGGTCAGAGTGTAGGCATACCCTGTGGGTTTCAAGTGCCCATCCTAAATAGTGTCTGCTATCGTCTCACATATGATTTCCCTTTAGCTCCAAACTGCTTTGTTCTAATGTAGATTAACTCAGTCCCTTTTTGTCTCTTGATTGTCTGTTTGCTTCTTGTAAACACAATTTACATGTGGGTGTTTGGATGCAAATTTGTTTTAAATGGTCAATCGATTGTCTCTCAGCTCCACACCATCTTCGGTTGACATGCAAATTGTTGGAGTTTCAGTCTTTTGTGATACAAGTGTGTTTAAACACTGCTTTGTAATTCAATTTAGAGGTAAATCCGTCTGCCTCTCCTGATTGTCTGCTTGCTTCCTGTAAACACAAAAATATGTTAGTGACGCTTTGACTGTCTGGGTTGTGTTGATTAGAATCCTATTTAAAACTAGCTTTATGTGACTTATAATGTGTAAATTAAAGCAACATAAACACTCAAGTGATCTGAGATAGTTGTAATTTACTGTAACTGAGATGATAGTTGTGTATGTAGTTTCTACGTCAAATGTATATGCTCTCTTTTCTTGACTCCTTTATATCACAAACAGTACTGAATTTGCAAATCTGGTATGTCATAAATGTATAGATGTAGCAGTACTGACTATCTGTATGTCATGTATGTCATAATATGTCCTGATGAATTGAAAATGAGGGACCCTGATGTAAACAAATCTGGTATGTCATAAATGTATAGATGTAGCAGTACTGACTATCTGTATGTCATGTATGTCATAATATGTCCTGATGAATTGAAAATGGGGGACCCTGATGTAAACAAATCGAAAGTCTCTCTCTGGTCTGCATCCCCTTAACAATTGTGTGTATTGAGCTGTACTGTATTGTACCCATTCTGCAATCTGTTAATAAAGTTTTCAATCAATCAATCAATCAAAGCATGTATATTTATGATTTTCATACTCACCGGGGAAAGCTGTTGTGTTGACGTCGTATATTATAATCGAATAGTGGTTCCAGAGGCTGTAGCACGTTACGTGTCGTCAATGCAATGTTCGGTTCGTTTCTCCGGTGGTCTGGGATAATGCACTCTGGAAACACTCTTCTGCATCTCGCCACTGCAACTCAACATTTTCCAATAGCAGCGCGCACATACATATACAAATAAAACATATACTACACGTGGATTTCACGCACCCTCGGCCTTGGGCACATTAAATTTTACGTTCGCCTATGGATAGTTTTATATAAAATCATAACTTCACGGCGCGCATAGCGTGACGTCATCGCTCCAAGCGACGTTCGTGCGTTCTCATTCGCCTCGGAAATAACGCTTTTGTAATTCATACAGTATTTTTCCCACAAGCTCTCAATAGCCTGGAATTCCTAAACCAGCGTTTTGTTACCGAATGAACGCGCCTGTGCATATGTGAAACGTAAACAAACTGAAACGATAAAACTATACTGCCCCAAATGGTCGTTCCCGTGGGCCGGTTTTGTTGATTCCGGAAATTACTATCCTAGTTTGTCCCGTGAGTTGCACCTCAATGTTATTCTCTGTATAACGGTACTAGTCTCTCAATGCTCGGCGCTATATCAGTCGGCATATTGTGCGCATACAAACGAGACTTTAAACAGACGAACAAACATTAATACATATAAGTTAACGTGTGTGTATATCTGACTGTATTGGATCGCTGTACGTTTAGTCGACCAGCATCTGCTGCGACAAGGCATTTATCCCTTGATATACCTATACATCGTTATTAAAGTCATAACGACCGAGCCTGACTTCGAAATTTACCAGCGATATATTAGATTATATATACCTTTTAATCATACTCTCGGTCCCTTCGACCCGCGACTAATGTCCCGTTAAATGTACATTCACGTACTGCCGAGGCATCGCCGGTCATCTTCCCGCTATCTGTATAATCAATTGGAATTCAATCCAAATACATCGTTTTCAGGAATGGAAGAGATTGTGGGCTTAGTTTGAGGTTGAAACAATGAATATTATGACGCTACTCTGGTAATTAATAGGTTCCAATAGAGTAGCGTTTTCCAAGGATATCACATCATAATAAGCCCACGTTTCTTGCCTTGTTGCATATAGGCATCAGCTAGACTTGGGTAAGCAATTCAACAACCTTATTTTGTGCCCTAACTTTCGGTTTGGCAACAGCTCAAATCCGGGAATAGCACTAACAACCCATCCTTTCAGAACATCTGTCCAGATAAGGACCCAGGTACACGCGTTTCCCCGGTACGATTCTCAATACAGATCAGATATATTAATGCACATTATTCTTACTCAGCCATGATCTCAATATTTGACAACATTCTGTAATATTCACCTGGCACAGAGAAAAGCGGAAAGGTTTTAATTCCTTGCCATACATTTTTGGTCGACCATCCTATTATACTCACTTTTCTCTGTATAGCTGAAACAATACAGCACGCCGGTAGGACGCAAGAAGGTCCGTCACAAGTTCGTAGACGCCAATTGTGGGATATTTGTGGATATCCTGATGAAGAATGTTCTCAGTCAACCGAGGTTTGGATAATAACAAAGGTTTATTAACCAAACAGATAGTAAGTACATAGAGAGAATGGCTGAGGGCTTCCCCCAGGTGATCAGCTGAAATGACCCAGGTAAGAAGACCTCGATTGTGGTCGGGAGGAGCCCTTTATAGTTCAACAAGGGGGGTGTGTGGTCCCATTTGATAGGTCAATTGGGGGGGGGGGTACAGGTTTGGGGAGAGGAATGTCTTATTCCACAGAGAGGGGGGGGGGTGTATTTACATGAGGACATATTATACCACACTATCCACCTCAGTCCCACAAGTTCGCACTGAGTTTGGGAAGAGGGATTTTGTGTACTCTGCTCAGTTTACCTGGAATGGACTTTGTAGGAGCCAAAGCTATATATTTAGGTTATTGTATTATATGAATGTTTATTTTTATAACCTTACATTGAAACGGCATTAGGAATATTGATTGGATTTAGATAGTCATTGAACTTTGTCTCTATATATAGTCCACAATTCTCTCAGAACAGGCAGTGTGTAGCTTGAAACAGGACTGAACAGATAGACTAAACAACATGGACTGAAGCCTGCATTTCTCAACCAAGGCGCCAAGCCTACCGTTTTGCTGTGGAAAGAGCCGGCAAGTTCATTTACGGCTTTCCAGTGTGGAGGAATTTTCATGTGTCGAGTCAGCTGTGATTTTGGAGACTGGGAAAATACAGTTTTCTTACCTTGTAGTAGTGACGTGAATATTTAGGAAAATAGCTTTAGGACCACTTCTGTAAAGAAAGACTTCACTGTGGAAGAGAAATAAACCATTTGGATATCTTTGTTTTACACTGGAGCGGCTGTGGACATTATTTTTCTTTATCAACGAACGTACTAAAAACAATCTCTTAAACTCCAGGCTTTTATTACTTTGCACAGTTTTAAAACACTAATTACTGGCCTTTTAATGACCGATATATGGGAGTGTGCAAATGCTTCTCAGGCATTTGCTCTCCCGGGCTCCTGCTTGCTATTTTTATCTTTATCTTTTTCTCTTTTGTCTATGTTCATTTACGTTATGTTTGTATGGTTGTTTGTTGTTGTTTTTATGTCTGTTGCTAGAAAAAGAGCTATTTGAGCTCAAGCTTCTTACCTGGTGAAATAAAGGTTAAATAAAATTTAAAAAATCCATGGTCCCAACAATGTGTAGGTAGATGCATTTTGAAGATACAATTCCACTTATCATCAATGCTTTAACATTTTCTCTCTTTCTCCCTTCATCCCTCGTTCTCTCCACCTGCCTCTCCTGGTCCCCCCTGCAGGAGCGGCGGCTCGGTCACCTCTCTGCAGAGCCAGCTGCAGGGCCTGCGCGAAGCCATGGGGAAGATCACAGAGGAGAGGAACCAGCTGAGGAGGGAGGTGGAGGCTAAGAACCTGGACCTCCAGGAGAAACTGAGGACGATGAACCAGGTGAAGAAGATCGGACGCCGCTACAAGACTCAGTTTGACGAGCTCAAGTTGGAACACGACAAGGTAAAGATAAAGAGGTGTTGCTTTTATTGTTCCTGTATTTCAGAGACACTGGTTGTGTTAAATAATGATGGTCCCAGTTTCCTGCCTCCAGTCAAGGAAACTATAAGGAAGGGTCATCACGTCAAAATACCAGTGTTCTATGCTCTGCTTGGTGGCAGACTTTGGTGCCAGTTCTATTGAAGCCTGTATTAAAATTATAAATATTCAAGCTATCTGAGGAAACTAATATATCAAACGTTAGCTAGTTGACAAAGCAACAAATTGCTGATGATTCTGACATCTGGGGTAATAACCTGTTTAAATGAGGAGATGACTGATCCCATTCAACTCTATGTCGGCAGAATTGAATGTTTTCACACTTGGCACCATTTCACGCGCTACACAGTGATGTGATGACCCTTCCTTCTTTTATAGTTTCCTTGCCTCCAGTCCTTATTTTCCTGATAATTGTGTGGTTCCTATCACATTGCTGTGATGGTGCATTCAAATACAGCATGATGCAAAGTTTAGAGGCAGTGCAAAGACATACATAGTCAATTGAAAGACACAAATGGAGACTAACAAACGCTGCTTCACTCCAGGCGGCATGAGCCGTGTTGAAAATATTTCAACTCGAGCAACAAATCCGCCAGGCGAGATGGAGCAAATAAAGGTACCGTATATCTTAACAATGAATATGAAATAAAATGCTGTGAATGCTCTGTGGTATATACGTAGATATCGAATGGGTTACATTTAGACACTTTAAACAATGCCACCGCTGAGATCAAACGCATGACTTCACGCCAGTTTAGCTAGTTATCAACTGATGCGAGTAAAGTAAGACAATATTTCTCTTGGCATTGTATCTGAACGTACAGTAAAGAGGATTCATAAAAGAAGTGGTATGCTGCACATGCAGTTGTAGATCACACCACACGGCTGTTTTTTTCCCTTTACTATAGTTAGTATTCACATCTATTCAAGCTTATCTTGTATTCAAACTGTCGCAGAGTTTTAATGCCCATTTTTCCAGTCATTACAGTAATTTTCACCCCATAAAGAACAGTATAATCAGATAGAAGAGAATAAACTGTTTTTGTTCTAAGAACAATTATGACCTGATGTGATGGTAAAGTATCAATCTAGTTTAACACTTTGGGTGCCGGGAAACGCTTAAACACGCCATTCCCGGCCATGCTCAAGTTGCCGAAGATGCTTTACAGCGTCTTTAATATCAATATTTCAAAAATCTGGGATCGGATTCATATGTCCCCTCCGCTGGCCTGAGATCCACCAGGGGGACCCACTGAGCTCTCTGGCGGTTCAGGAGCGCCATCTGGTGGTCGATCGGCGCAATCGCTTAACAGGAAGTGCCATAGAGGTTGTGCTGGACGGCCGTATTACTTCCGGGCACTCGCTATAGGTCCCGGCATTCTAGCTCGTCACAATACACAGCGATCGATTGCCAATAACTCGATAAACAACATGATTTGGACGTATATACCATTATACAAGCTGGAGATGGACCGGGTAAATCTACATCCCATAATGATAAAATTTCTACTCTACGATGATCGCCCAACGGCGCGCGGAGACTGGGGTGAGTTTTAGCGTGTAAAGTTACCGTCTTCGATACTAACTGCTATTATCAACATTTGACCCACATTAGATGATTGGTATAACGCTGCCCACGGAATTATAAACGCCCCCTAGCCCATCCGGTCAACATCAGATGACGTGTAGTAACTTCTAGAAGTACGTCTAGTTGGAATTTTCTATATCGCGCTGATTGCCATAAAACTGTATTGCATCATCAATATAATGTATTTGGGGCTATAGATCACGTTCTGGAGAAAGCTGCAGAAAGCGATGAAAACATACTTATACATTAGACCATACTTTACTATGAATATGTGAATGAAAAAGTTTAACGTTGCTACACAATGAACAATACATATAGGACTTTGAATGGGCCCTAATAATGGCAATGTAGCAATAGAATTTAAAAAGTTATAGCCCTGCAAAGAAGGGGACTTTCTCTATAGACAAATAGAGCCGGCAACCTACGGTTGATAATGAATTTAACCCATGGCAGCCAAAGTGTTAATTGAGTGTGTTGTGTTTCCTCCAGTTGGTGGCTGAGGCAGCAGCAGGTCCATCCCAGGAGCAGGAGGCCCGGCAGGCTTCAGCCCAGGAGTTCCAGGGACTGAGAGACTCCCTGGGCCAGACCCAGACCAGAACCAGAGAGCTGGAGGGACAAGTGGAGAACCTGAACAAGGTGGGACGTCATCTGAACTGATTTATTTAACTGTTCTTTTAACCTCTTAAACCCTAGCCCTATTTTCAGAAAATCTGCCTAAAAATACACAAGTAAATGGAAAATTGCTCCACTTCTACAAGGCCCATTTGCATGTTCTTGGTATCTAGGGACATCTATGGATCTCAGGTAATGTATTCCCAGTGTCAGAAATATTGCACATCTATGGATCGGACCAAATATCCCCTTTCCAATGGCAGAGTTCAATCTGGATTTAGTATCACCAGGCATGCAGCAAAAACCGTGAATGAAATCTACTGTAAGTAGTACATAACTTTTTTTATAATTTAAATTTCTCCGCTATTTTTCATCAGATTGCAACGCCGTTTTTTGCTAGTCAAGTCGAGTCAATTTTATTTATATAGCACACTTTGGCAGCTGGCACCAAAGTGCTTCACAGGCAGGTTGATAAAAACAAAATAATGTGATGCAAGATATAAGATTAAAAACATAGTAAAGCAATGAAAGTAATAAAAACAAAATAATATGATGCAAGATATAAGATTAAAAACATAGTAAAGCAATGAAAGTAATCAAAACAGTTAGGACACAGTAAAACAAAGAGGATAGAAGGGCCAGGGGTCTAGTGGTGATTAAGTGGGGGGGAAGGCCAAGGAGAACAGGTAGGTTTTTAAAAGTGATTTAAAAGCCTGCACGGTCTGGGCGGTCCGTACGCTGAGGGGGAGGCTGTTCCACAATCTAGGCGCTGCCGTGGAGAAAGCTCTGTCTCCCCTAGTCTTGAGCCTAGTTCTAGGCACCACCAATAGCAGCTGGTCAGCTGATCTGAGGGATCGGTGGGGGGTGTGGCGGTGCAAGAGCTCGGACAGATAGGGAGGAGCCGTGCCATTTAGTGATCTCTACCTTCACAGAAATTCTAATTTATGACCATAACGTTCAGGTTTGTTCCACCCGTGAGATATGATCCCGAAAATAAAGAGGAAAAAATAAACTGAAAGCCCATCGAAAGCCCTGGGTCTCTTCTCTCAAAAGACAACACTCAAGTTAGGTTGCGCCAAATCCTCGAGTCAATCCTCGCCTTTTTCCGACTCTATGCCCTGAGATTTCTATAACTCATATTTCACTAATAAAACTTAAAACCATTGGTAAACAAACGTAGTGCTGAAAATATACACTTTGACTGCTGTTTTGACAGGGTTAGGGTCTTTACTCTTAGCTACATTTGAAGAAAAAAATATGCAACATTAATTCATACATTCTGTAGAGATGGATTTATGGCGTGATGTCATTCTCGTACCGGTACCGGAACGCTCAAGCTTAAGAAGTTAAGCAATTAGTCTCTTTGCATACAATATTGTCTTATCAAGGGATACCTTCAAATGGAATCGAAGAGTTCCCCTTGCTAACTGACCCAACATACAAAAAAAAAGCAGCCATACAAGAAATGCCAGTTACAGATGCTAGACACCCCTCTCCCTACACTAAACACACCCTAGACACCCCTCTCCTCACACTAAACACACCCTAGACACCCCTCTCCTCACACTAAACACACCCTAGACACACCCCTCTTCCCACACTAAACACACCCCTAGGGTACATTAACCGCCTTTTAAAAATTACAACAGTACTGAAGCAATAACTAATTTCCTACTTTTTTTCCATTGCTTTTTTGTGCTGTCCTGATCGTAATACTGACTGATTCTCTCTGTTTCCAGGCGTTAACGGAGCGCGAGGCAGAGGTGCGCGCGTGCCAGGAGCAGTCCTTCAGGCTGCCGGCTGAGCTGTCCAGGTTGAGGCAGGAACTCCAGGACAAGGCCTCTCAGGAGGACACACTCAGACAGCAGATGACCGACAAGGAGGAGAAGACCAGGAAGCTTGTTGTTGGAGCTAAGCAGAAGATCAACCAGCTGAATGGTGAGAGGTTCTTGGCCGGGAGGGGGCTGATGGAGGCCGTTCACTGAATTATTTTAACGCCCATTTGGGGTGACAATGGCTCAGGAGGTAGAGCAGTCGTCTGGTAATCGGAAGGTTCCTGATTCGATGACGGCTCCTCCCGGCAGCCTGTCTTAAGTGTCTTTGAGCAAGACTCTTAACCCCTAACTGCTCCTGATGAGCAGGTTGGCACCTTGCATGGTTGCCTCTGCCATCGATGTGCAAATGTGTGAATGGGTGAGGCACAAGTTGTAAAGTCACAGTGGAACATAATATCATGTTTTTTACAGTGTTTTACTTACTCAACCACTGCACAGAAATTAGCCATTTTCTTTCAAAAGTGGTTACCAATGGCTACAGCCAGGCGGTCATGGTGGAAGAAAGACTGCTACACAAACATTACGTGCAAGGCCTCTTAGAGATGCACCAATCCTGATACTTGGTTTTGATATTCGGGTCACTGATTGGTGTCTGTATGTATGTACGTGTGTTTTTCTTTCACAGCTATATAACTAGCCATTTTTCTTATCTAATACATTCAACTTCATAGCCAAAGACCTATACAGACAAATTGTATTCATATTAATTAAAGACTTGCATCACAGACCAGATAGTAGTGTAGTAACGACCAAGATGTCAACCTCCAAGATTTGCAACTTGGGGACTGGGGTGTGGATGTGAGCTGCATCTCTGTCTCCTTGCTATCTCTTTGAGTGCTTCTACTTTATTTACTTTATACACATACTTGTTATCTCTCCAGCCAAAGTGGAGCAACTGCAGAAGGAGATCGAGGAGCTGAAGCAGCAGAGGGAGGAGCTGGAGGTGCGGGTGGGAGCGCTCAAGTCTCAGTACGAGGGCCGCCTGAACCGGCAGGAGAGGGAACTCCGGGACCTCCGGGAGCAGCAGGAGAGACAGGAACAGCGGGATGAGCCCCCCGAGGCAGGCCCCAGTAAGGTGAGACTACTGGGAGAACTGGGCCCCGAGGCAGGCCCCAGCAAAGTGAAACTACTGTCGCCAAGACAGGCCCTAGCAAGGTGACACTACTGTCGTTAAGGCAGGCCCCAGCAAGGTGACACTACTGTCGCCAAGGCAGGCCCCAGCAAGGTGACACTACTGTCGCCAAGGCAGGCCCCAGCAAAGTGAGAGTAGTGGGAGTTGATGAACATTGTTACTCTGCTGATAGAGTTGTGCCCTTCCTGATGACTTGTCGTACAGAACTTGTAAGTCGCTTTGGATAAAAGCGTCAGCTAAATGACTAAATGTAAATGGGTGAACTGGGATGGTAGATCTCATCTCAAAACCTCCCAGTCTAGTTGCAGGCTTGTTGATCACCAACACGCTACATGTTGCTGTTGCTATTTAATTTTAAAACCAGGGAAATTGTTACCGTATTTACTCTGGAATGTGGCATGGTCAACCCCAGCAAGGTCAGACCTCTTGGGAGAGCTTTGATGAATGGCTGTTTCACAAGGGGATGGAAGTTGACTAGTCTGCTAGCAGTTGACTGGTATTTATTTTACAGATGCCTGTAGAATTGTATATGAAATTTGTTCCCAGTTCAGTCAGATGGTAGAACTATCAGCACCACCACGACAACTTGTGTGTGTGTACTGCAGCAGTTGTGAAGCTATAGACCTTTTCAAAGGATGTAAACAATCTAAAAGGACCATGTTTATTTCCCATCGCAATGTTTGCTAGTACAATAGCTGACATGAAATTCACTTGGGTCCAAGCTTATCCCCTAGCAACGGAATCCTATTGTAATTTTCCCCCTCTGTGTCCTGCTCCCACCAGACCCAGGACCAGCAGAGGAGCACGGAGCAGAGACAGATGAAGACCACGCCCGCCGCAGACAGGGGCAGGTATGATGCATCATATTTATCATTCACATACCGATAAGATCCAGCAATGAAACGCCAAATGATAAAACATTTTGTTGACAGATCTCTCATATACCGTATCAACTCGTAACAGCCATTGTTTTTCACATAGCAACCGTAGTATCTTCCAACATGGAGGGAAAATGGCTATTCCGAACATTCTGTGCAAGGCCTCTCAAAGCAAAAACCAACGTGCGTGCCCTGATTCATGGTGATGGTGTTTTTCCCTCAGCGCCAGCGCCTCCGAGCCCCCCACTGCCAACATCAAACCAACCCCCCTGGTGGCTACAGGCAGCAAGCAGCCCGTCAACCCAGGGAACAAGCCCACTCCGAGGGCCAGCATCAGGCCCATGATCACCCCGGCCACCGTGCCCACCCCCACGCCCACCGCCACAGTCATGCCCACCACACAGGTGGAGAGCCAGGAATGTAAGTGGAAACGGACACATGGAAAACCAAACATGACGAACGTACAACTTATTATTATGGGCTACTCTACCAAGTAGGGCTGACCCCTATTAATCGATTAGTCGACTAATCGGTCGAAAGGAGCCGTAGTCGACTGGCCAACCTCTTAGTCGAATATAATAAAAAAAATAAAAAATATTTTAAAAAAATTCTTCTTTCCAAAAGAAAATAGGCCTAGAAGCGTGGCTAACGCTAATGGCACACATACCAGAGGCGAACTGCCTACGAAAACAGGCACAGAGTCACTGAAAGAGGATTTCACCCATCTAATGAACACACTACATTTACATTTACATTTAGTCATTTAGCTGACGCTTTTATCCAAAGCGACTTACAAGTTCTGTACGACAAGCCATCAGGAAGAGCACAACTCTATCAGCTGAGTAACAATGTTCATCAAAGTGTTGAGTGCTACAGTGTAGGTTAGTTTATTAGGACAAGTGCATGACAGTATGGTTAGTTAGGGTTAGATTTTTTTTTTTTTTTTTTTTTTTTTAATTCAGATAATGGTTGAAGAAGTGAGTCTTTAGTCGACGGCGAAAGATTGGACGTGTTTCGGCTGTCCTAACTGGGGTGGGTAGTTCATTCCACCATTGTGGGGCAAGGACTGAGAATAGGCGACTTCTCTTTGATGACCCTCCCGGAGCTTGGATAGGAGTAGGTCTGAGGCGGCCAGAAGATGCAGAGCGTAGGGGTCTTGAGGGTGTGTAGTTAGAGACCATTGACCGGAGGTAGGCGGGAGCAGTTCCCTTTGCCGCACGGTATGCTAGGTCAAGGGCCTTGAAGCGGATTCGTGCAGCAATGGGGAGCCAGTGCAGGTCCCTAAGAAGTGGGGTGACATGGGCCGACTTCGGTAGGTTTGAGATCAGGCGGGCCGCTGCGTTCTGAATGAGTTGAAGAGGCTTAGTGGCAGTGGCCGGGAGGCCAGCGAGCAGTGCGTTGCAGTAGTCGAGGCGGGAGATGACTGTTGATTGGACGAGGAGTTGGGTGGCTTCTTTTGTCAGGAAGGGGCGTATCCTTCTGACGTTGCTCAGGAGGAATCGGCAGGTTCTGGTTGTCGCTGCGATGTGAGCAGAGAAGTTCAACTGGTCGTCGAGGACAACACCAAGGTTCTTGGCGGTCGGGGACGCGGTCACAGCTGCATTCTCGACTGTGATGGAAAGGTCGGTCAGGGGGGAGGATTTGGCCGGCAGGTGGAGCAATTCTGTTTTGCTTAGGTTCAGTTTGAGGTGGTTGGTCGTCATCCAGGCGGAGATGTCGGACAGACAGGCCGAGATCCGCTCAGAGACGTGGATATCTGAGGGAGGGAAGGAGAGGAAGAGTTGAGTATCGTCGGCATAACAGTGGTAGGAGAAGCCATGAGACGTGATAATGTTACCCAGTGATTTAGTGTAGAGGGAGAAGAGAAGGGGTCCTAAAACCGAGCCCTGGGGGACACCCGTCCGCAGGGGGCGGGTGGCCGACAGGGTCCCTCTCCATGACACTTGGTAGGAGCGGTCATTGAGGTATGATGACAACCATGTCAGCGCAGAGCCAGCCACTCCCATTCCTGCGAGGGCCGCGAGGAGGATCTGGTGGTTGACTGTGTCGAAGGCTGCAGATAGATCTAGGAGAATCAGGACAGAGGAGAGGCCTTTCGCTTTTGCTAAGTGAAGTGCCTCTGTGACCGCAATGAGGGCTGTCTCTGTGGAGTGACCAGTCCTGAAGCCTGACTGATTAGGGTCTAGGAGGTCATTCTGTAAGAGATAAGCAGTAAGTTGGTTGGATACAGCACGTTCAAGTGTTTTAGAAAGGAAGGAGAGAAGAGAGACAGGACGGTAGTTGCCTATGACGGTAGGGTTCAGGGATGGTTTTTTTATGAGGGGCGTGACTCTGGCTTGTTTTAGGGAGGTGGGGACCACCCCCGAGTTGAGTGAGGAGTTGATGGTTGCAGTTAGGAATGGGAGGATGTCTGGTGCTATGGACTTGAGGAGTGGGGAAGGTAGCCGGTCCAGCTGGCATGTAGTCGGACGGTTCGACGTTACCAGTGTCAGGGTCTCGGCTTCTGTAATGGGAGAGAAAGATGACAGAGTGAAGGATGAGGTTCTCGATTCAGCATTTGGAATGGGTGGGGGTTGGGAGAAGGAGCTGCGGATGTTCTCCACTTTTTCCTCAAAGAAGATCGCAAAGTCTTCGGCAGAGAAAGATGAGGGAGGGGGGGGTGGGGGGGGAGTGAGGAGGGAGGACATGGTAGCATGCAGTTTGCGAAGATTCTTGGCAGAGGCCTCGATCCTATGGTGAAAGAAAGAAGCTTTGGCATTAGTAATGGTTTTGGAGAATGTTAACAAGAGGTTGTGATATGTGTCGATGTCAGCAGTGAGGCGTGACTTTCTATACTTCCTTTCAGCTGCTCTCAGGACCTGTCTTTGTTCTCTCACTGGATCTGTCAGCCATGGACTGGGTGGGGAACGGCCCACTAGACTAGACAAATATCAAGATGTATCCATCAGTGGACCAATTGCATGCTTTTGCAGAGGACAAGAAGCCTTCAGTCGACTCCTTCAGACATTAAGCACCCCCCACAGCCCAAATGGAATGATAAAAAATTTAAAAAATAAAAATAAAAAAGTTTAAAAATATTATACTTTATTTTTTTAAGTCGACCAATAGTCGACTAACGGCAAATTTTGGCCAATCCTAGTCGACCATCCAAATCCTTAGTCGGGGACAGCCCTACTACCAAGTAAGTAAGTAAACCGAAAAAATATATTAGAATTTGTGTAAACGACCATGATCATTGGTGTACCAAAACATTGCATCTTGTGCTTATTGTCTGGCTATAGTAGCAGTAGTAGTCAGTTAGCCCCAGGCAGTAGAAACATTTAGCTCCACCAAGCACTCTACCCTGAACTACACAGGACCATGTCTCAGCCAAGACGACACGAAAATCTGGAAATAATGACCGGAAGTGAAGGGAAACAGATCCATCTCCAACAGAAATGTCTCAAGTGGTTTGTGTATAAGACGTAGAAATTCTGCACATTGGCAAAAATCATAATCATGATTATTTTTATTGAAATCATGATTGTAAAATGATTTACTTTTGAGAACATTATGACTGAATTTGTTTTACTTTTCTTCTGAACCAAAGGCTGCCTTTCTATCTTGTTCTACAAGTTTCAAAATAACAAAAATATAATAATAATTGGCAACTTGATTAATTTCCCAGCCCTAGTGCCAGTAGTACTAGTACTAGCTCAACCAGTAGTACTAGCAGAATGCAGCCGTATTCCTCCAACCCACTAATGTGTTCTCTCTGCAGCCATGCAGTCCACAGACGGCCCTCCCATGGAGCATGTAACTGTGTATGGCAGCGCCAGCGGCTCTGTGCGTTCCACCAGCCCCAGCGTCCAGACCACCCTGGCCAGCTCCATGATGACCGGACAGCAGACCCAGACACAGGCCACCGCCTTCGTCCAACCAACGCAGCAGCAGAGCCAGACCCACCCCGAGTCATCCAATCAGGAGCCTCCGCCTGTGATGATGGAGGCGGCGCCCAGTTTGCAGGTGGAGAGGCCCTCCACCTCCTCCTCTGTGTTCGGCACAGGTAAGGGAGCCAAAGAGGAGACTAAAATATTGAAAAATATTCCATTAATGGAAGATGAATGTTCTAAAACGACATTACACAAGCCTGCCAGTCCATGGTTGCTACTAATCAGTTGACCTTGTGAGAAATTTAGGGGAATTTTGCTTCTGCAACTGTTATTATTATCATCTATGCTTGATGCTCCAAGTGAAGTGGCTCTGATTGATGAACAATACCACTTATTGTTGACGGTCAGGAGTTTATCCCTTTGCTTTGTTGTACCAAAGTCGCTTTGGATAAAAGTGTCAGCTAAATGACTAAATGTAAGATTGTCCTCTATTCCGTGTCTTTCACTTGAGGAAATGTAAACACTGGTGATGAGTGAAATGCCACAATGATTTGATAACTCAAGGATATCCAGAAATTTGCAGGGTTAGTTTTTCAAAGTTCTCTCCCAACTCTGTGCCTTATCTCCAGTCTCAGCCTCCATGTCCAAGAGGCCTCGTGAGGAGGAGCAGGACACCACCATGGTCACAGACACTGAGACCCCCCAGGAAGACCCCTCCGAACCCCCCATCCCAAAGAAGCTACGCATGGTCCAGAGGGTGGACCCTGAGGTGAAAACCAAACCGTCATATTAGTGCCAGCTGACTCATGGTTCTAACCATCATATTAGCATCAGCTGGCTCATGGTTCTAACCATCATATTAGCATCAGCTGACTCATGGTTCTAACCATCATATTAGCATCAGCTGACTCGTGGTTCTAACCATCATATTAGCATCAGCTGACTCATGGTTCTAACCATCATATTAGCATCAGCTGACTCATGGTTCTAACCATCATATTAGCATCAGCTGACTCATGGTTCTAACCATCATATTAACATCAGCTGACTCATGGTTCTAACCATCATATTAGCATCAGCTGAATCATGGTTCTAACCATCATATTAGCATCAGCTGACTGATGGCTCTAACCATCATATTATCATCAGCTGACTCATGGTTCTAACCATCATATTAGCATCAGCTGACTCATGGTTCTAACCATCATATTAGCATCAGCTGACTCATGGTTCTAACCATCATATTAGCATCAGCTGACTCATGGTTCTAACCATCATATTAGCATCAGCTGACTCATGGTTCTAACCATCATATTAGCATCAACTGACTCATGGTTCTAACCATCATATTAGCATCAGCTGACTCATGGTTCTAACCATCATATTAGCATCAGCTGACTCATGGTTCTAACCATCATATTGCATCAGTTGACTGATGGCTCTAACCTAGGGTGACTATATTGTTATTTCCAAAAAAAGAGGACACTGCCTCCAGCCTCAAGATACTTACATAATACTCAAAGATGCCGTATAATTTTAATATATATTAATATATTTAAAGTATGCCTCCTCTGTATGGATAGAAAATTATTATTTATATTATTTTATATAACAAAATAATATATCTATATAACCAAAGTTACTCAACATGCTTTATTATGCCTAAAGTAATCTCTCTGACAAATCTCAATAGAATAGAAATACTTTAATCATCCCGAGGGAAATTTGGCACTACAAATCGCTCACTAACATTTAGGTAGACAAAACAAAGTCATGAATAAGAATAACAAAAAAAATGCCTAAGAATAAAATAATAAAATACAGTCCGGGATTCACATTTCCTATGTTATGTATATACATTCTAATATAAAATATACAGTACAAATATACAGAAATGTACAGTAAGTGTAATATTGAACAATGTTGTTTTAAAAGTCCAGGAAGATGGTAACTGTCACCCTGTGCTCAGTGATGCATTGTAAAGTCTGATGGCTGTCGGAATGAACTACTTCCTGTGCCGTTCAGTGCTACATCTTGGGAATGTTAGTCTAGCACTGAACGTGATCCTTCTGTCAGCCAAGTCTGTGTATAGTGGGTGGGAGGGGTTGGTACAAAAATGGTACAAAAATTACTAAAGAAATCAACCTTTAACAAAATAATAGCTCTTTTCAAGTCTTACTGGACAAAAGAAATAATACCTCTTCTGTATTAGAAAATCCAGCTTTAAAAATATATCTTTATCTTTTCAATGTAATGTAAATTATAAAACCGTAACCTCACAAAGATACTAATTTAAAAGTGCACTATGCGGTTTAGGATTTGTTAACATTTGCATAACTTGCAATTTGTGTACAAAACACTTATTACACATAATCCTTAGAATGATTGTATCATAAGCATCTTATATCATCATAAATCAAACCAAAACATAATTTTGAGGCACCAAAAAAAAAAAAAAAAATTTAATCTTTTTTCCCCCTCCTTTTTTCCGATTTTTATCCCATCCCACTGTTAGTCGTTATGCCAATTCCCAACCCCCTTCCTGGTTGTTGCGCACTACCCCCTACTGTTGGTCCGAGAGGCCGGAGACTGTCACAACATGCTTTCCTCCGACGCATGTGCAGCCAGCCGGCAGCCAGCCTGGCAGCGCAGATTCTCACCGGGAGAGTGTAACGTGTGGATAGTCACACTACTTTCCTCCAGATCCTACCCTCGCTGTGCAGGTGCCCCGACCGAACTGTAGGGGTCGCTGTCCACACCGCCCAGGACCCACTATCAGCTTTCCCACCCCTAACACTGCCAATTGTGTTAGTATGAACGACCAGCCACGCTGATGGCAACGGCGAGAGCTGGATTCGAACCCAGCGTCTCCAGCGTTGATGGCGAGCGCCTTGCCCACTACACCACCTAGCCGCCATCAAAATAGTTTTCAATTATTTTCTTTCTCTCTCTGTATAGCTGCATACAATTCTGTCAACTTTGCCGTCAAACTCTCGCCTCGCACAGCTTTTGTTTTTCTGTGTCCATATGAGCTTTGAAATCTCTGGCACCTTTATTAGACACCGAAACATAATTATGGTCAAGCTTTGCACGCGTTGCACTCCACATCCCATTTGTCTCGACCGGCATGGTAAATTGGGAATTTTCTCTGCAGTTCATCTGTAAATGTACACTTGCACTTTGGCTTTGTGAGCAGAATCAACGCTGCTCCGTTTGCGAGTAGAATAAAATCTGTCCGCCTCCTCTGTTTGCGTGTGACATAGTAGAGCCGCCCACAAAGCAGTCTTCTCAGGGATTACGCCGCACGCAACAGAGTACAGTATTCTGTGCAACTCGCCAGTCAATTTAAGTACACGCTTAATGGTCCTGTTAAAAACAATGAAACCCACATTTTCATGAATTTTCAGGACCGGGTGTGAAAAGAGGACATGTCCGGGCAAAAAAGGACGTTTGGTCACCCTACTCTAACCATCATATTAGCATCAGCTGACTTATGGTTCTAACCATCATATTACCCAATATCACCTGATATCCGAGACCGGTATCTCTGCATCCCTACTTCTGAATTGCCTCAAAGCTTCCTGTGCATCATGGGCTGTGTTCTCTCTCAGGAGGAGGTGTTGGTGGAGGACAGTACTGAGGCAGAAGTGTCAACGGAGAGTCAGGAAGCCCCAGAGGTCAGCCAGGTGAGACACACTCTCCTCTAGTCCAAGTGAAAGAGCCAGTGGTTTTCTAATTGTATAGTTTATATTCTTTGTTTATTCTAGTATAATTTCCTGGATTCGTCTTAATTTCACATCTTTTAAAAATCATCTACAGTACCCCATCCATGTAGCCTCACGTATGATCGATTATGTTTGTGAATTACTGGTGACAAATGCAATGAAATGGCCCACATAATATGATGGAGATATTTCTAATTTAAGGCCCTGTGTGTGTCATGTACCTGACCTTAGGCAGAGGAGTTTCAGTATAATATTTATATTTCTAAGTTGAGTTATGTCGTGTCCCAGGCAGGAGTTTCAGTATAATATTTATATTTCTAAGTTGAGTTATGTCGTGTCCCAGGCAGGAGTTTCAGTATAATATTTATATTTCTAAGTTGAGTTAGGTCGTGTCCCAGGCAGGAGTTTCAGTATAATATTTATATTTCTGAGTTGAGGTGTGTCGTGTCCCAGGCAGGAGTTTCAGTATAATTTTTATATTTCTAAGTTGAGGTGTGTGTGTCGTGTCACAGGCAGAGGAGTTTCAGTATAATATTTATATTTCTAAGTTGAGGTATGTCGTGTCACAGGCAGAGGAGTTTCCAGTTCTGGAGGAGACTGATGAGGAGGGGGTCTCCCAGTCTGTCACTGTTGAGCTCCAGGTTTCCATGTTGACCGCTGACCGACCCGAGCCAGATGTCATCGTCATAGGAACCGACACGGAGAGTGAGGGCGACGAGGAAGAGGATGATGAAGAGGAAGAGGAGCAGGTAGGGGCCTCATAGACATGACTGACTGACTTGAAGGGTTAAGGCTGAAACAGGCTTCCATGTTAGTTGTTTTTATCTGAGGTGGTTACGTATGTGTGTTCGTGTTCATACCACTGCGCAACCTGCTGATCTCTCATCCACACGAGACCAACGCTGTCCTTATATATCAAGGTAGATGTGGAAATGCGTGGCTGTCAGGCAGTTGTCTCCATAGCGCTATCCTCCTCGACTAAATAAATTGTTAAGACGACTGATAGCCATGGAATTTGTCAACTAATAATCGATGACTTGATTTAATCGGCAAATCTATAGATTGTGTTTCCTGCATGCAATCATGCAGAAGGACCTCTTTTAAGTGCTTACCAGAGATGTACGTATTCTTTTTCAGATAATAACTTGGGATAAGTATGGAGGAAAAAAACATAAATACCCACTAATTGACTATGAGAAATCTTGATTGACTAATACCAAATCAAAAGATTAAGACTTAAGAGAGGCCACAGGAGGAGCACCCCGGTGGTGCACCACGTACATTCGCTCAGCGTAAACCGCAGCGTCCTGCGTTCGAATCCGGCCCAGGACATGTGCTGTATGTCTTCCCCCATCTCTCTCCCAAATTTCCAAACTGTCCTATCCACAATAAAGCGCAAATGCCCTAAAAACATATCTTAAAAAAATAAAGAGCGGCCACTGGAGGGGAAGTACCGGTACATAACAGAAGAACATGAGGACTGTCATAGTAATTCTATTATAATACCAACCTTTGATGGCCGAAGAACAAAACCTCCTATCTGCATTAAAAGAAAAGTGGGGGGAAATCTAATATCTACACTTTATGAGGCACTAATACCTGGTCGGTATTGTTAACACATAATATATAGTCCAGGAACTGTGTATTGTATTGGGTGTCCTTAAAAAATTGCATTCTGGCGGAAAACAACACGAAAACAACACTTTCTAAAAAAATAAATAATAATAAAAATTTCTTTAATAAGTTCTCCATCCATCGCATACAATATTCAGGTACATTACCAGGGAAATGTTGAAGACGGACTACCTTGTGTTTTTGAGAATGGGTTTATTGTGGCATTCTGGTGGGTAAACTTTATTGCACGTCTGATTTGGAGTTTGACCACTGTTGTGTTTAGGACTATGACGATGAGGAGGAAGAGGATGAAGACGATGAGGAGGAAGATGAGGACGATGGAGGGATGGGAGAGGACAGCGGAGATGGCAGTGGAGACGGCAACGAGGCTTACGAGGGAGAAGACACGGAGGTTCGATTTCACACACTAACACGTATGCACACACCCACACACACTAAGGTCGCATTCACACCAGAGCTGTTTGGTCCGCTTTAAACGCACCAGAGTTCGTTTCCTCGGATAGTCCGCTTGGTTTGGGGTAGTGTGAAAGCTCATTCAAACTCTGGTGCGGACCAAAAAAGCGAACTCTGGTCCGCCTGAAAACGTAGGTCTCGGTTCGCTTCCAAGTGAACCCTGGTGTGTACTTTTGTGGTGTGAATGCTCATCGGACCAAACGCAAGACCAAATTTAGGAAGTGACCCGATAAACTGCATCTTGAGTAGAAGGAAACAAGACCAACACTGCGGCGCGCACTGCAAAACAAGCACGCGTGGAACAGGTCTCGTGGGCGAATGAGGAGGTAAAAGCCCTGATAGAAATATGGTCAGACAAGCTAATTAAACAGCTGCTTGTGGCCACTCACAAAAACAACGAGGTGTACAAGTTGTTTAGCGAGAGAATGATGGCAATGAGCTTCAATCGAACAATCGACCAATGTCACATCAAAGTAAAAAAACTGCGTCAGCATTTCAGCAATATATGAGAATAACGTGTGTGCGCTGGGCTGCTTCGCAGAATAATGTGGTGTGTGTGCGCTGGGTTGCTTCGCAGAATAATGTGGTGTGTGTGTGCGCGCGCTGGGCTGCTTCGCAGAATAATGTGTGTGTGCGCTGGGCTGCTTCGCAGAATTATGTGTGTGCGCTGGGAAGTCAAGTCAAGTCAAGAGTTTTATTTGTCACGGCATACAAGTATACAATGAAATGCGGGTGGTCTTGCCCGCAACGATGTGCAATAACATAATAGAATCCAATAGAACAACATTGTGCATAAACAAGTAACATTGTGCAATAAACAAGTAACATATTAGGGCATATCAGTATATGTACATAAGTTATTTACAGAGCATGGAGGACATGCTAGGTCCTTTGGTAGTGTCTTTCTGTACATGCTAAATTATACAATCTCCGGTTATACTCTACTATTTTTAAAGTGACCTGTGTATGTGGTGTATGTGTGTGCGCTGGGCTGGGCTGCTTCGCAGAATAATGTGGTGTATGTGTTAGGGCTGTCTTAAATACTTTGAAGCTTCGTTCGATGGGCATGGGATTCGAATATGAAAATAAAATGTGAATATTAAAAAAAAAAAAAATATATATATATATATATATATATATAATATTTTTTTTTGCTAAATCAACTCTGCCTCTCTTTGTTAATTACAACAAGCAATGCTGTTTGTTATTTAAGATGAGGTTGGACTTTGCACTGACAGATTTGTGTTCATTGTGCTGCTTTTATAAAGCCTCAAATGACGGCTTACAATATTTCATGAAAGCAAAGTGTTTCTTTTGTCTAAGGTTTAAACTTTACAGCACTGACAAAGTTGAACGAAGTGCTGTACAAGTCCCACAACAGTTAAAAAAAAAAAAAAAAAAAAAAATTAAATAATAAAAAAAAAAAAAAATTATTATTATAAATTCGAATCTCTGCCCCGAAGCTTCGAATTCCAAATAAAATGTGAAGGTCAGCCCTAGTATGTGTGTGCGCTGGGCTTCTGCAGAATAATGTGGTGTATGTGTGTGTGCTGGGCTGCTTCGCAGAATAATGTGGTGTGTGTGTATGTGCGCTGTAGAGCTGTCCCCGAAGCCTGTTTTGGGGATTCTATATATCAAATAGACAGGCACCCTTTTCGATCGTGTGACATTGTTCAGAAAGTTTGGTGCAGTTGACAAATTGCAGTGTGAAAGCAAACCGAACCAAATGAAGAATGCAACCATGTTGCAACTTCACCCCCCCGAATCCACCAAACTATATGTGAAAGCGACCTAACACTAACACGTATGCACACACACGAACACGTATGCACACACACTAACACGTATGCACACACACTTAATTATCTGAAATTATCTGAAATAAAAAATAACTATAACCCCTAACTAACCTTACTGTCATGCACTTTTCCTAATATACTAACATACACTGTAGCACTCAACACATGAACATTGTTACTCAGCTGATAGAGTTGTACCCTTCCTGCTGTCTTGTTGTACAAAACTTGTAAGTCACTTTGGATAAAAGCGTCAGCTAAATGACAAAATGTAAATGTATGCACACACACACACTAACACGTATGCACACACACACACACACTAACTCGTATGCACACACACACTAACACGTATGCACACACTACACACACATGTAGTGAAAATGCCAGGATGTTTTTTTAATTGGTATACATTGGCAAACTACTTACTTGGGGAAAAGTATAGTAATAAACTTCCCATAATGCTATGCAACATGAGTGTTGGTAAGAATTATCGGAACATAACAATAACCTAGTTATGCTAGGCCTGTATTGATGCTCAGGCTTCAGTAGGGTCTGAATATATATAGTGTGTTGAAATGGTCTTATAATGGTATTTTTCACATACTGCGCACTACACTTCACAGTTGGTATGGTTAATCATTACTTCCTGGGGAATTGTGAAAGACTCAGACAGATTTTGAACATGGGGGACGGAGTTCCAACCTTGACCTATACACACCCTCACTCACATAGCCATCACTTCCAGTATGCTAATATATCGCTCCCACCCACTCAACACACCATCCCCTGCCCACCAACTCAGATTTTCCACCTTCTCTCTTTCTTTCCCCATCTCATGTTTGACCCTGATGCCCTAACTGTCTGTGTATAAGCTCCCCGTTTTCCAACGCTGAGGTGTTTTAGCAGGCTGTGACGTACAGGCGTAGCGACAGCTCTGCGTAGGAGTGTGTAAGCTCCCTTTGTTTACTCTCGCTGTTAGATATATTTATTTACCATGTGTACACACACACACACACACACACACACACATGTGCAGTATGAGTCAGTGTCTGTGTGGACCACTGACGTTACCACCGATGCGCTCCATTACTCAATATGAATCGGTGACTGTGGGTTTTATAGGGGTAGAGGTCATATAAGGGTACAGGTCATATACGTTGGGGGCTGCCTCCCAGTTTAAGAAGTCACATGTTCCTCCTGTGCCCCGGGACAGTTCAGTCAGTATGTTCCTCCTGTGCCCCGGGACAGTTCAGTCAGTATGTTCCAACAAATGGTGAACGGTGAGTGTTTCACAAATAGGCGTAGGGCTGGGCGATATGGCAAAAAATCATATCGCGATAACGATATGATGATGTTATCATATCACTCGATATCGAAAATTATTATAATTTTTTTTTAACTTCTTTTTTTTAAACAGATGTATGTTTATTTTGCAGCAATTCTTTGTCGTTGTCGCCATCTTTAGTGTTACATCCCCTCACACTCCAGTTCTCAGGCTGCAGCTGGTTTGAAAACGAAAGTAAACCGGCTTCTCTGCTGGCTGTGGCTCCAGGGGAGTTGAACAGTTCTGGCTCTGCTAGTTTCTTTTCTATCTTTTGGCGCTTTTTTGGTGGACAAACCACCGCACATGTGCACGTGACTCGTGACTGGAGTCTAGCTCTGCTAGCACACATAGCCTACTGTGTACAGACGGTTTCAAACTGTATTTTAAATTAGAAAGCAAACAAAATAAATGAAAGGGAAAAAGAAATCTCAATTTGGTCAGTATTGTCATTTGGACAAGCAAAGCCATTACTTTAAGTTGCAGGCAAGAAAGACAAGTCTGTCCACTGTCTCTGGTTTTAAAACTGCCCTGTTGTGGGCGGTCAGGTGGCGTAGCGGAGATTGCGTTCGTCACCAAACGCCGGAGACGCTGGATTCGCCTGTTCGAATCCAGCTCACAGCTCCGGCGTTGTCACCAGCTTGGCTGGCCGTTCACACTAATGCAATTGGCAGTATTAGAGTGTGGGAAAGCTGGCGGGGTGGGTCCGGGTCGTTGTAAACAGCGACTCCTACAGTTTGGTCGGGGCGCCTGCTCAGCGCGGATAGGATCTAAGGGGGGTAGTGTGATCCTTCCACACGTTACACCCTCTCAGTGAGAGTCCGCGCTGCCAGGTGAAATGAAGCAGTTGATTGGCTAGACGTGTGTCGGAGGAAGCACGTGATAGCCTCCACTCTCCCAGACCGACTGTGGGGGGTAAGTGCGCAGCGACCAGGAAGGGGATTGGGAATTGGCATAACGACTAACATTGGGATGGGAGAAAATCGGAGGAAAAAGGAGGGGGGAAAAGATCAAAAAAAATATCGATTTTATTTTTTATATCTTATAAAAATATATCGTGATATTTATCGTTATATCGCCCAGCCCTAAATAGGCGGTTAGTGGTTTTCTGTTGACATGATATAGAATGACATGATGTACCGTCCCCCACCAGGGACCTTAAGTTCATCTCACTGTGGTGCAGCCCAGCACGGGTTTGAGTGGGCTGGGGGGAAATTACTCATCTGTGTACAGCAGCGCTGTGTGTGTGATCCCATAACTTCTCTTCCCACCACACCTCGCCAGGTTTTCCATACATATCGCATATATTTTCCATATAGCCCGTTTCCCTCTCCTTCTCTCTGTCCTTCAGTCCTCCCTCTTTCTCACCATTTCTGTTCCTTCTATTGTCTCTCCTTATTCACACACTCGCTTTTATAAAAAATTTTATACCTCTTTCTCTGTCTTGATCTCTTGTTTTCATCCCTCTCTCTCTCCGTCTGTCAGGAAGCTGATGTACCTGACCCAGGGACGGAAACTGAGGAGAGTCTGGGGGCCTCAGACTCCACCCAGCGACCGGCCGACTCCCAGACACCCAGCTGTAAGAGACACACACAGTACATACATATGTGACCCGGCACGGTCTAACCCGTCTTGTTAACACATTCACGGCCATTGGAATGTGTCTGGAACGGCAGCTTTCCATTACACTCTTTCACTGTGCGTCACGTTGTTTGTAGAGCTAAATCTATATTTAATATTATAGTTTTGGATCCAATATCATGGTCATTTGACAGTGAGAACCTTCCGTTCAAGATGCAAAAAAGAAAAAAAAATCCATCCATACGTTCCCGTTTTATACCCTGGTGAATATGAGTGTTATTTCGGAATGATCGCGGCTAATTCCTGTGAGGCTATTTATAAGCCGCAACGTGTATTATACCAAATCCATTGGCGTTTTGTCCCTACACATGCTACAGTTAAAAAATCTAATGCATATGAATGATGGGTATTATGTTTCATCATGAATGCATGAAAGGGGGGCGGGGGTGTCGTTTCTGATTAATTGATTGCCAATAACGACATTCGTTATTAACACAACATACGCTGATCAGGGGGATGGCTATGAAATCCTTGCACGATCAAGCTGAAATTGATGTTAAATTATATATATATATACATATACACATACTCTCTGAAACGTTTTTGAAAATGATGAATGTCCAAAACTTCTTGAAATGTTTATGTGATTATTGTAGCTGGTCAAAATAAAGCCTAACCCCATCCCTTTCAACAACTAACTCCATCCAAATCCTCTCTGGAACCATCACCCTCTCCTTACTCATCTCCCTTTCTGGTGCCTAAAGTTCAACACAGCCTCTGTCCTCCTAGATTTGTTCACCCTGTGAGAGATGCCATCTGGATCCCTATCTAGTCGAGCTAACTGAAATGTTGACCCTATTCTTTCACATTCTCGGCTTAAGGTCCAAGTGAACTTAGACCTATATAATTGTCTTAATGTTTTTATCTTGAAAATGCTACCCAAATCCTTCAATCCCAACTAACCCTAATCATTTGAACAATAAAATGTATAAATTGAACATAGATGGAAATTGTGCTATTTGTTATTGAATAGTCATGGAACAGACCCAAAGACGGGACAGACCGTGTCACTCACACACACACACACACACACACAGTCATCCAAAAACCCAGACACCAAGCTGTAAGATGCAGGAAACCCCTGTCACACACACACACACCCTAAACTCTAGACACACAGTTGTCCCACCTCCCAGTCTAAAAGACAGGACATGCATACAAACACAGACAGCTGTAAATCCAGGAAGCCTTTTCATGCGCAGACCAGACACACACATGTACCCAAACCGGCTTCACACACGTGGCGTACCGTCCCGCCGTCCAATTAGCTCAGTGACCACTTGAAGAGAGCTGTAATGTGTTGTTTGTCTGGGAGAGACGCCGTCAGATCTCTTAAGTGTTGGGTCGACTTCAGTTCCATCTGAGACACATAAAAGGCTTGAGTAGTGGTTTTATTAAGCTGCGTAAAATACATGTTGGGTTGGTTCAGTATCTTTTGAACATGTGAAGTCGTATAGTTATTTTAAGTTGACCACACCCCCTTGCATGACTGGACCGAGGAAGAGACAATGTTTTTTTTACATGGGACAAAAGGAGCGCTTAATGGAGTACCTCAGACGAAGAACCATATAAATCCGTTTTCAAACTGTATTATCAGTGTTGTGTTCATTCATAGTTTTTTTTAAATTTTTTATATTATCTTTTTCCCCCCTCCTTTTTCCGATTTTTCTCCCATCCCACTGTTTAGTCGTTATGCCAATTCCCAACCCCCTTCCTGGTTGTTGCGCACTCCCCCCTAATGTTGGTCCGGGAGGCCGGAGACTGTCGCATGCTTTCCTCCGACGCATGTGCAGCCAGCCGGCAGCCAGCCTGGCAGCGCAGATTCTCACCGGGAGAGTGTAATTAAGCAGGAGTGGTTTGTGAAAAATAAACCATGCCTAGGGGTGGTCGTTAGGCCCGAGGCGCAGCCGAGGTTCGTTAGATCCCCCTAGGCATGGTTTATTTTTCACAAATCACGACTGCAAGTGGTGTAATGCTTTTATACAACTGCCACATTCATCCAACCTTATTGCTATACAGTAAACACACATTAATCGAAGATTTATTGAAAAAAACATCCGCCACAAAAAGTAGTTCCCACAACAACAAAAAAGAGAAATGTCCTCCATGTGGAAGCAGCTCGGAAGTGCATCCAACCAACTAACACATCCAACTGTCTTTCAACTAAGACATCCAACCAACTAACACATCCAACTGTCTTTCAACTAAGACATCCAACCAACTAACACATCCAACTGTCTTTCAACTAAGACATCCAACCAACTAACACATCCAACTGTCTTGTAACTAAGACATCCAACCAACTAACACATCCAACTGTGTTTCAACTAAGACATCCAACCAACTAACACATCCAACTTTTCTTTAGTTTTTAATTATGAAGTTAGCGGTTGTTATTGGAATGATTGATTGATTGAAAATGTTATTACCAGATGCAGAATGGGTACAATACAGTACGGCTCAATACACACAATTGTTAAGGGGATGCAGACCTACTTTCTATAGAACTTCATTCTTAGATGCTTCTATAGAAAGTAGGTAAAACAAATTAAAAAGTTTTCTTTGCCCTATAGGGGGAAAAAAAAGTTTTCTTCGCCCTATTTTTTTATTTATTTTTTTAAACGTACTTTAGAGGGCCTAAACTTAACCAGTTGGAAACCAGGCGTACAGTAATAAAATTAGCAATCAATCAATTAAATAGGCCATGCTCACTTAAAACAGTGCAGCACTCAGCTGCTTCTATGTCTCTCAGTCTGACTCTCCTCCGCCGTTGCAGACGTGTGTGTGTGTGTCAGACAGTGTGAGAGACTGAGCTCTGCAGTCAAGGGCAAGGAAGATTTATATATTTTTTTCAATCCGTGATTTTTCTTTTGTTCCACAATGACTCATGACCCATAGATTACACAATCCAACATTGTGTAAGAGACTAAGACATTCGCCGTGACAGAATCGGTTATTATTTAGTCGTTATGACGCTATCAACATATCCATTTGTAAAGATTATTGTCCGCCATCTTGTTTTTTTTTTAAACTTGCACGCGGAGTGATAGTGATTCGGTTGTGGGCGGTTCCTGGGACCAAGAGCGTGGAATTGTGACAGATACATACGTGTAAATTGACTTTCAGCCAATCAGAATCGAGATATTTGCATGCTGTTGTATAATGTGTGGAAGGTCACACTACCTCCCTCCAGATCCTACCCTCGCTGTGCAGGCGCCCCGACCAAACTGTAGGGGTCGCTGTCCACAACGCCCAGGACCCACCCATCAGCTTTCCCACCCCTAACACTGCCAATTGTGTTAGTATGAACGACCAGCCAAGCTGATAGCAACGCCGAGAGCTGGATTCGAACCCAGCATCTCCAGCGTTAATGGCGAGCGCCTTGCCCACTACACCACCTAGCCGCCCCGTTCATTCATAGTTAACACTTTCCATGCCGGAGGTCGGGTGCCCCAGAACCCCGTTGCGTGCCAGCGCCCACTTCAATGATGGAGCTCTCATATTTGCGAACGCATAAACTACATCTTAAATTATGGCTATGTGTATAATATGGCCGTCGCTTATCAATGACTTGTTTGCAGTCAACATTGTCGAAACGGATTGTTTTTTAATCTGTTCATTTCCGTTTTATATCATTTTGAAAAACTCGTTTTTTTAAAGTTTCAGGAAAATATAAATATTCTGTGATAAACGCCCTTTACTGGAATATTCTGGAATACACAAAAAACAGTCATTTTTCGGCCTATTTATGAATCGTTTTCAAATAAACGCTAGATTATCGATAGTATATGTGTACTTATGCACGCTATAGAAGCGGGCTGAAAAATCGATTATCTCATTTCCTGATCAAAACACACACGCACACACACACATAGGGCACACGTTGATATCTCTGTGAAAAAAGCTCTGATTATCCTAAGACTGGTCAAATTGATTCCTTACCTCAGACCAGATGTTCTCCAAAAAGATAATTCCAATTCCTGATCGCCATTCCAAATATCGATCGCGTTTATTGATCCAATGCTGGGTGGTCGAAACACTGATTCCACGCTGTTCTGAGGCTCCACAATGAATCCGATCGTCTCGGGTGACTTGCCTGAGAAGTCAAATGTGGAAGCAGGATTTATTTTTTTCCTTTTCATTCAGTCTAATCCAAAGGGGTGCAGTACCACAGGGAGAGACGATAGGGGGCGGTATTTTCCCAATGGAGCTCAGAGAGTTTGCAGTGGTAACGTGAGGCTATATTGATGAAATATGAATTCAAATCGCTAATATAAAAAAACGAGATCTCTCGTTGGTTGGCACTCAACGGTCGGCATGAACAAACGAGATATCTCGTCGTTGGCACTCAAAGTGTTAAGGACTAGTTGAGTTTGAGTACTTTCTTGTGGTTATGTCACACACAGGGATTTACGTACCTCACAACTGGGGGGCGACAGTGACTCAGGAGGTAGAGTGGTCGTCAGGTAATCTGAAGGTTCCCGGTTAGATTTCTGCTCCTCCTCCCGGCAGCGTGTCGAAATGTCCTCGAGCAAGACACTTAACCCTGTGCATGGTTACCTCCGCCGTCGGTGTGTGTGAATGTGAGGAACAAATTGTAAAGCGCTTTGGATAAAAGCACTATATAAATCCAGTCCATTTACCATCTGCAAATACATGGGATATCAAAGAAATATTCTAAACTGACATATATGGTTCTTCAGTGCAAGGGTTAATTTGTTGTGTGTGTGTGTATATATATATATATATATATATATATATTATGTGAGGAGGTCCACTAGCAACAGACCCACGATGGTTTAGGAAATACTGCTATAGAGAGAGTGAGACGCTGTGTCTCTTATCATCTCCTCAGTCGAAGGCAGCGCAATGGAGGCCTTCTCCACAGATCAACCAATCACAAGCTCCGGTTCACGCATGACCCAGTCGCCACGGAGACCCCACCACCAGCTGCCCTCCCGCCTGAACATCCACCCCACCTCCAACCAGGAACTGGGACCTCCCACTCAGGTCCAGGTGAGTAGGAATGGGACTGCCTCAAAGCCAGGCATCTTGTGTATAGTCATAATGGGCAGTCTCTGCTGAGAACTCACTCTATATATTTATATTAGATTGTCTTTGTAAAAAATAATAAAAAGAATTAAACCTAGCCCATACATTAACCATAACCGTGACCTCAACCCCCTCCACCTTAACCTAAAATAAGAGTAACGTGACTGATTAACAGTCAGTTAGGTACATGAAACTGTACATCAGTTACCTGACGTTTTTCATCCCCTACTGAATTAAACTGAATGACACAAATAAAAAGCTGTCACTTTTCAGGTTAGAGTGAACTCTCTTTGACCCCAATACACAAGTAATTCAAACTTTTATGTTATCGGAATCCTCTATTATAACTTCCCCGTGTCCATGCCTTTTCGTAATAGTGAGCAATCCCAAAACAACTATTGTCATGGGTTTGGGTAGTTGTAATTCGTAAGAGAGAGGCAGAGACAGAATGAGAGAGAGAGAGAGAGATATGGAGGGAGAGCCAGCGCTACTACACAATTACTGACACGCTTATTTTAGTCTATGGAACGCACTCATTTCTGGCTAAAGAACGTCACAATCGATAAGATGGCTGACATCCTTTTACTCATAATGGTCAGTCAAGCAGAGACTGAGCGAAGCAGACATGCAGCGAGAGGGAGACGCCTGAATATTAATTCGTATACTTTTTCAACTATATCATTATAGTTGCATCTGTTAACATTGTTGCCAGGTTGGATAAGTGACTGCCTTAGTGTGTATTGGTGTGCATGTTACTAACCAGTGTAGTGTCTCCTATGCTACAGCGTATTCCCAGTCGTCGCCAGTCAGTGGGTAGAGTCCCTCAGCTAACTACTGGAATGGCCAGCAGTACTGTAAGTCACATCATCTGTAACCTGTGTGTGTTTTGTATTATTCAACATGGAGTAAGGGCCCGGCTACATCGATCCATCAAACAAGACATAAAGCAGACAGACGCTATTGCTGTCCGTTGGGTTTGTTTTTAGATGTGAAGCACCTCTATGACCGGAAATGTCACTAACTCACTCAGTCATTTACTCACACTTATCCACTCTGGAATGGCATTTTGCATTAAGACCAGTTCAATCTCTGCCAGAATGCTTCGCATCTATGACACTGTGTGTCCTTGTTAAAGTAGGACCTAACATACTCGTGCGTTTTCAGAAACAACAGCTTTGACGGATGGTGACGTATCCGTCACCTCCCGAGATCTCATCCTCTCCCAACTTTCCTGTCGGGGGGGTAAAAAAAAAAAAAAATTTAAAGACACAAATCTGGCAGAGACACGACGCATCATCAGCCTTGACCAACAAACTGATTAGAAACGGACTTAGACGGACAGACACAACTGATCAATGTAGCCTGTCCCTGGTGTTCATGTCTCTTTCTCTGGTTTATTTGTGTGTAGAAACTGATCCTCTTCCTGGTGTTCATGTCTCTTTCTCTGGTTCTACTTGTAACATTCTGTCTCTTTCTGCAGCATCATTTCTTTGATGACGATGACAGGATTGTTCCCAGCACGCCAACGCTGGTGGTGCCACACCGCTCCGATGGCTTCGACCAGACCATACAGTAAGCCATAATAGTGGCTAGAAGATCACCGTGAATAGTGTCTAGAAGGCATTCTATGTACTGGTAATTGTTAACCCGTCTTTGTTTGCGCGTCCCCAGTTCCCCCCAGGTGGCGGGTGTTCCTCGGTTCAGGTTTGGTGCTCCTGACGACATGCCCCAGACCAGCTCCTCCTCTCACTCCGACCTGGGACAGCTGGCCTCGCCAGGAGGTACACCCATCACTGTAGCAGTAGCACTGCTCTCTGTTCCTCTACCTGTGTGCACTGCTCTTGTTGGAGCTTTAGTCACTGTCCCATCATCTTGCCCCATTTACCTGGCGTCTGTCACGTGCACAGGTGTTTAAAGCCCCAATCCAGAGTCTTTTGTTTTTAACCTCTTAAGAGGTGGGAGGACGTATACGTCGCAGCACCTTGCGAGTGTCTAGCAGCTCTGGGCTGCATTTTTCGCCGAAAATATAATATACCGTTCGAAAGATCTATTTGTTGCTGTTCGAACGGCCCCTCACTCGACCAAATCCGTGCCTCGATTCTCAAGTTACATGACGATATGTCAGGCGAGCGTCTTTTTACGTGCCGCGCTTCAGATGACTACACCGGACTCCAGACGCTCCAGAAAGGCCAATCATCCGCTGATGGCGAAAATGACTGATCATCGTTGTAGCTAGCCCCTTTCGTGACTTTCGATTTGCAAGCCTGGGGCTTTTGTGACCGCAGTCACTTGTTTATCTGCCGCCACCACTTCAGAAAATATCAACCAAGCGTGAATGTGTGGATCACGTTGTGTCAAAAATATATCGGATATGAATTTCAAAGATACCCAGCGTACAATATGGGTTTAACACAGCTTTACGGTGGGGTCTGGAAGCTCGGAGTTGCTAATAAACAGTTTAAAACATTGTTACTCGACGAGTGGTATTTACAGACCGAACGTCCATCTCCGCCGTTGGTGTCACAGCGCATGCGCAAACAGAAAGTCACGAAAGGGGCTAATCCAGAACCTGAGCTACGGAAAGCAAACAGCAACTGGTGCCGCTATTAGGCTGCCTGGTGCGCATGCGCTGTGACACCAACGGCGGAGATGGACGTTCGGTCTGTAAATACCACTCGTTGTGTAACAATGTTACACACAGACAGACAGACCTGCTGGAATGTGAGGTGCACCAGTGCGACAAGGGGAAATATTAAGTCGCACTCCACAGATATTTGCCCATTTTTGTCGCACTCTGAGCCCTGCCCCCATGTGGGGTATCATTGGAAAGGTACATTCATTAATTTATTCATACAACGCTGACTAATCATTTTCGCCATCAGCGGCTGGAGCGCTGCGTAAAAAGACGCTCGCCTGACATAGTCGTGTAACTCGAGAACCGAGGCACAGATTTGGTCGAGTGAGGTGGTGTTCGAACGGCAACAAATAGACCTTTCGAACGGCAATTTATATGTTTAGCGAAAAATGTAGCCCTGAGCCGCTAGACGTTCGCAAAGTACCGTGCCTTTGTGCGTTCCGCCCACGGGCACGTCGGCTCGAATACGGGCCGGTTTTAACATATATATATATACACACGTCTATTTAAATGTGATGTATATTCACAGACATACTTGAATAGTTTGACTTGTGGATGGAAAAGTACTTCTATTCTATCTATTCTAAAATATGCTTTTTGGAACTTTTTAAACCCATCATTAATCAGAATATACTGTAGTTCTATTTTAACTCTAATGTTTACAAACATTACCAACATAAACTGAAGCATTTTTTCTTTTTACTACTATTCTCTTCCCTATTCCATACAAATTGTTACAACGTTTGTTTTGTCTCCGTTTGTCTCCGTTTGTCTCTGTCTCTCTCTCTCTCTCTCTCTCATAGGTCTTGGGATGTACGAGAGTGCTCTGTACCTGGCAGCTCATGAAGAGTCAGGGGGACGTAGCGTTCCCACCACCCCACTACAAGTATCGGCACCAGGTACACGGCACCATCTCTCTCTCGCCCTCTTTCTCTGTATCTTTCACCCTCTTTCTCTCACTCCATTTCTCGCTTTCACTCACACTCTCTCTATATTCATCCTTTGTGTGAAAAGCCTTTAAAATATCCCTGGGTCTCCCTCTCCTCCAGTTACCATCTTCTCCGAGATGGTCCCGTCTGACAGCACGGAGCACGCCGTCCCCACGGTCAGCACGTCCACGCCGACCCTGCTGGTCCTAGAAGGCTCGGGAGAGGAGAGAGACGATGTGTTCCTGGAGACGGAGGGAGACAGGTCAGACTCCTCCTGCTCCATACTACTTTCAGTGTCCTTCCCTGGGAGGCTTGGGACTTCTCCTCTTGTGCAGGGTTTCTTAAAGAGCAGTTTCACCCTGCTGCACACTCTGCCCCTCCCAAATCTCTGATGTTTTTAAAGGAACACTCACAACATTTTCTTCCCAGACAAGAAGATTCATATCGAGTTTCAAGTTAGGTTTTTTTTTGTCATATATAACCGTACATGTACACAGTGAAATGCTTTGTTCTATATGAGCCCCTGAGAATGTGCTTCATACAGTAAAAAAAAAAGTAAAGGAGGAATAACACTATACAATATACAAACTAAAGTACAACCTAAGTACAGTGAAAGACAATGAGGTACAAATGCAGACTTAATGAGGTACAAAACTTTTAAGGCAAGGTGCAAATGCAAATGAGGAATGACTGTAGTGCAAATCTCTTAACAGTTTGAGTGCCAGCCATTAACATTGGAAACATGGTTAAATGCCACCACCCACTTCAATGATAGCGTTGTGAACGCATAATCTCTGTCTTACATTATGGCTATGTGTCTAATCTGCCTGTCTCTTATCAATGACTTGTTTGCAGTCAACATTGTCGAAACGGATTGTTTTTTAATCGGTTCATTTTCGTTTTATAGCATTTTGAAAAGCCCTCGTTTTTCAGGAAAATATAGATTCCGTGATAAAAGGCATTTACTGGAATATTCTAGCATACACACAAACTGTGTAATTTTTCGTTTTCAAATAAACGCTAGATTATCGATAGTATATGTGTACTTATGCACGCTATAGAGGCGGGCTGAAAAAATCGATTCTCTCATTTCCTCATCACATTTAGTCATTTAGCTGACTCTTTTATCTAAAGCGACTTACAAGTTCTGTACGACAAGTCATCAGGAAGGGTACAACTCTATCAGCTGAGTAACAAGATCAAAGTGTTACAGTGTAGGTTAGTTTATTAGGAACAAGTGCATGACAGTAAGGTTAGTTAGGGTTAGTTTTTTTATTTATTATTTTTTCTTCATTATTTCAGATAATGGTTGAAGAAGTGCGTCTTTAGTCGACGGCGAAAGATTGGACGGGATTCGGCTGTCCTAACTGGGGTGGGTAGTTCATTCCACCATTGTGGGGCAAGGACTGAGAATAGGCGGCTTCTCTTTGATGACCCTCCCGGAGCTTGGATAGGAGTAGGTCTGAGGTGGCCAGAAGATGCAGAGCGTAGGGGTCTTGAGGGTGTGTAGTTAGAGACCATTGACCGGAGGTAGGCGGGAGCGGTTCCCTTTGCCGCGCGGTATGCTAGGTCGAGGGCCTTGAAGCGGATACGTGCAGCAATGGGGAGCCAGTGCAGGTCCCTAAGAAGTGGGGTGACATGGGCCGACTTCGGTATGTTTGAGATCAGGCGGGCCGCTGCGTTTTGAATGAGTTGAAGAGGCTAGGTGGCCGGGAGGCCAGCGAGCAGTGCGTTGCAGTAGTCGAGGCGGGAGATGACTGTTGATTGGACGAGGAGTTGGGTGGCTTCTTTTGTCAGGAAGGGGCGGATCCTTCTGACGTTTTTCAGGAGGAATCTGCAGGTTCTGGTTGTCGCTGCGATGTGAGCAGAGAAGTTCAACTGGTCGTCGAGGACGACACCAAGGTTCTTGGCGGTCGGGGACGCGGTCACGGCTGCATTCTCGACTGTGATGTAAAGGTCGGTCAGGGGGGAGGATCAGCGATCACCGCACGCACAGGGCAAACGCTTATATCTCTGTGAAAACAGCTCTGATTATCCTAAGACTGGTAAAATAAATTCCTTACCTGAGATCAGATGTTATCCAAAAAGATTATTCCAATTCCTGATCGCCATTCCAAATATCGATCACGCTTATTGATTACAGTGTTGAGTCCTGTAAATACATGATCCACGCGTTTTCCGGGCCGGTGAGCACAATCGATCCTTCAGTTGGCCTGACGGAAAAGTAAAATGAGCAAACTGACCACTCCCCCTGCATCAGTGTAAAGTAATGGGGTGCAGTTACACAGGAAGAGACGATAGGGGGCGGTATCTTCCCAATTGAGCTCAGAGAGACTCTGCAGCACTAACCCGAGGCTCGATTGATGAAATATGAATTCAAATCGCAAAAAAAAAAAAAACGACAAACAAACGCTATATAGCGTCGGGGGCACTCAAAGGTCGGCATGAACTAACGACAAAAAGCGTCCGTGGCACTCAATGTGTTAATAATAGATAAATATAATGTAGTGTTAAAGTGTCTAAAGTGAGTGTTAAGGTGAGTGTTTGTTTAGTGAGTGTGTGGATGTGTGTGCAATGAGTGTAGATGGATACCGTAATTCCTCTAATAGTAACCCCGGCTTGTATTTGTTTCAACTGTAGCGGGTACCAGGCTTGTATTAGGAGGAGGCATGTATAAGAGAGAGGCCTATATTTCTAATTTTCAAACAGATCATAATGAATAAATCAACATTTTGTGTCAGTTTGAACCCAGTAAAATGTACTGGGTTCATTTATTGAAACCAAGTACTGTATGAAATAGTAAACAGTGCAATTACAGGTGGTCGCTGGTCATTTCAACGTTTTCAAAGTGAAATCAAGTAACTAGCTCAGTATGCAGCTCAGTATATTAGTAACCCGGCTTGTATTAGGAGGTCGGCTTATAATTGCTTAGCTCAAGAGCGCACCCGGCCATTAATAGAGACCCGGCTTGTATTTGAATACCGGTTACTATTAGAGGAATTACGGTAGGTTGATGATGTTACATAGTCATTGAGCATCCTCATCCTGATGGCCTGATGATAGAAGCTCCTTCTGAGTCTCTGAGACTCCGGTAGAGCTTGCCTGACCGCAGCAGTGCAAAGAGGCAGTTGTTTGGGTGACTAGAGTCTTTAGTTATTCTCTTAGCCGTGGCCCTGCAACACTTGGTATAGAACACTTGAGCGTATTGCTGCCTCCCAACTCCACTCCCATCTCCAGTCCAACACCCTCTACGAACCCCTTCAGTCTGGCTTCCGTCCTGCTCACAGCACCAAAACTGCACTGGTTAAAGTCATCAACAACCTCCTCATCTCCGCTGATTCCGGTGCCCTCAACATCCTGATCCTACTGGATCTTAGTGCAGCCTTTGACACAGTGTGTCACCTCATCCTCTTCCAAAGGCTGCACCAACTGGGTGTTGAGGGCACAGCACTTGACTGGTTTTCCTCCTACCTCACAGACGGACACCAATTCATCTCCCTCTCCGGCCACACCTCTTCCCCCTCCCCAGTCACACAGGGGGTCCCCCAAGGCTCAGTCCTCGGCCCCCTGCCCTTCATCTGCTACATTCTCCCCCTTGGTCACATCATCCGTAAATACCACCTCAACTTCCACTGCTATGCTGATGACACCCAAATCTACATCAGTACACAATCCCCCCACAGCCCACCCCTCAGTCACATTGAATCCTGCATTACTGAACTCCAAACCTGGATGACTCACTACTTTCTCAAATTAAACAGCGACCAAACGGAACTCTTCACTATCAGCACAAAAACCACCCTCAGCAGATCCGGTCCCATCACACTCACCTTCCCCTTCCCCCTAGTCCGAAACCTTGGTGTCATTCGACCCCCACGTCCGCTACATTGTCAAAACCTCTTACTTCCACCTCCACAACATTGCAAAAATTCGTCACTGCCTCCCCCCCCCCCCCCCCCCCCCGCCGCTGAATCCCTCATACACGCCTTCATCTCCTCCCGCCTGGACTATTGCAACTCCCCCCTCACTGGCATCACCTACCGCTCCCTCCATAAACTGCAGATGGTCCAGAACTCAGCCGCCCGCCTCCTCACTAACACCCGGTCCCGTGAACACATCACTCTTGTCCTCCACTGGCTCCCGATCAAACAACGCATAAACTTCAAAACACTACTCCTCACCTTCAAAGCCCTCCATAGCCTGGCCCCCCCCTACTTGACTGATCTCCTTCTTCCCTACCGCCCCACCCATTCCATCCGGTCCTCCTCCACTGCCTCCCTCACTGTCCCGGCATCCAAACTCAAAAACGTTGGTGATCGGGCCTACTCTCGCACTGCACCCCAACTCTGGAACTCCCTCCCTCAGTCCATCAGAGACTCTCCTACACTCTCCACCTTCAAATCTCACTTCAAAACCTACCTGTTCTCCCTAGCCTTCAACCCCCCACCCATAACCCCCCCCTCCAACCCGATTGATGTCTGTTCTTGTCGCTCTGTCTTTTTGTGTTATCTCATGCCGCTTTCCCCTGTTTCCCCCATGGTCTCATGTTCCTTTTTTGTGTCTTTGTTTTTACTTTGTTCCTATAACTATTGTCAGCGACTTCGGGTCATTGAGAAGCGCTATATAAATAAAATGAATTATTATTATTAGATGTCCTGGAGAGTGGGAACTAAGCCCACCTACAATTGTGCGTTCGGCTGATAGGGCCACTCTCTGTAGTCTGTGGTCGTGTGCAGTGCTATTCCCAAACCAGGAGGTGATGTTACGTTACCAGTCAGGATGCTCTCTATTGTGTATGAGTAGAAGTTCTCTTTTTTTTGTATTTATTTTTTTATTTTTTAAACAAACACATAAACAAACATGACAACACACGATTAGATATACAAGCATTGTAAAACAGTGTACATCAGTTAACTCACCGTTTGGATAAATGTCTTATACAAGATATACCCCTAATACCTGCTATCTATTCCCCTACACACATATGCTCTTGCTCGCACCCCCCGCCCTGGACCCCCCAATGGATAATCCATCCATTATCCTTTGCTCCTAACCAGACACTACCATTAAATGCTAGCTTTTATTCTCTCCACCACTTCTAACCACATTGTCAATTTGAATTCATTGAGACCCAAAATTCTTGCTGTAGATATTTCTAGATAAATCACATCGAGATATGTAAGAATCCAGACCTTTCGGCAAATTTTTTGCGGTTGAAACCATCGTGATGCTATCAGTTTTTTAGCCACTGTAATACCAGATAAAACCAATCTCTTTTGCTGTATAGGTACTGCATATTCAAAAACATCATTCAGCAGTAATATAGAGGGGTGTACAGGTATATTCAGAATTAAGAGATTTGATAATTGCTGGGTCACTTCTTCCCAGAATATCTTAACTGGTGGGCAGTCCCAATACATGTGCATAAATGTCCCCTCGTCCCCATTTGTACATAAGGAGCATTTGGAGTCTTGTTTAAGACTCATTCTGTTCAGTCTTATAGGAGTCAAGTATGTCCTATGAATATAGTTAAGATTGATTTGTTGATGGTCCGGGTTCCTTGATGCAAGTCGAACATTTGCCCAGGCTTCTTGCCAATCAAAATCTTTTTCTAGGTTTGGTATATCCTTCCTCCAAACAGAGTCTAGGTGGAGGGTTTCATACGAAGCCGTTAGTAATTGATGATAAAAATCTGATACAAAACCTCTCGATGTCTCTCTTTCATAGAAAAATTTGTGGTATCTGTGGTGTGCAATTGGTATCCTTAATGGAACACCGTGAGTCTTCAAACATAACAATAATTGTGCGTAAAAAAGATATGTGGAACCGGTGAGATTACATTTTTTTTTCTATTTCATCATAGCTACAAATACCCTGTTTGTTGAAAACATCTCCTAATGTATGTATGCCTTGCTTTTCCCATCTAGGGAATCTTATAGGTCGTTTTCTAATCAGGAGTGCATTGTTATTGAATAAGGGAGTATGATTATGCCATTTATGTGGATTAGAATATTTTTTTTGTGTTTCACGCCATATCCGGATTGCATGTGTAATTATGGGGCCAAATTTCAGTTCGCATTGCTTAATTGATATTTTGGTGTATACTATGTCCTGCAGTCTCTGTGGTGCTACTATATTTACTTCTAAATTTCTCCAGGATACTGATGCTTGGGGTTCAAACCAGGTTGTCAGTGGTCTTAAAGTGTACGCCTTAAAATAGTGGAAAAAATTTGGGATTGCCATCCCTCCGTCGGCTTTGTTTCTCTGTGCGGTGGATCTTTTTATACGTGGTGGTTTGTTATTCCAAATAAATTTATATGCGGAAGAGTGTAATTTTTTCTAGTAACCAGTTCTTAACACTTTAATCGCCGGAGACGCCGAAACTCGTCTTTCCCCGCCATGCTCATTCTGCCGAAGACGCCGTAACACGTCTTTGATATCAATATTTCAAAAATCTGTGATCGAAATCATATTTCTCCCCCGGGGACCTGAGATATACTGCCGAGCTCCACTCAACTCTCTAACGGTTCAAGAGCGCCATCTGGTGGCCGATCGGGGGATCGCCCAGGGGAGAAACAGGATGTAGAAGCTGGTGCTCATTTCAATTCGGTCCGATCACTCGCTATAGGTCCCGGGACTCGAGCTCGACACAATACATAGCGATCCGTTGCCAATAACTCGATAAACAACATGATTTGGACGTATATACTATTATACAACCTGGAAATGGATCGGGTATTTCTCCATCCCATAATAGAAAAAATTCTGTTCCACGCTCATCTGCCAACGGCGCGAGGAAGCTACGGTGAGTTTCAGCGTTATTTTCCAATGTCCTCTATACTAACTGCTCTAATGATCATATCACCCACACTAGATGAATGATATAACGTTGCCCACGGAATTATAAACGACCCCCCGCCCATCCAGTCAACATCAGATCATACGTAGTAACTTCTAGAACTACGTGCAGTTGAAATTTTTTATCTGGCACCGATCGCTATCAAATTGTATTTGATCATCAATATAATGCATTTAGGGCTATAAATCAAGTTCTGGAGAAAGCTGCAGAAAACGATAAAAACATACTTATACTTTAGACCGTATTTTAGTATGAATATGTGAATGAAAAAGTATAACGTTGCTACACCCTGAACAATAGATATAGGACATTGAATGGGCCATAATAATGTCAATTTAGCAATACAATTTAAAAAGTTATAGCCCTGCAAAGAAGGGGAACTTCTCCATAGACAAATTGAGCTGGCTAGGGATGGTAAATTATGAATTTAACCATGGCGATCAAAGTGTTAAGGATCTTCTGCCTCATTTTGAACTTCCTTAGGCGCCTAAGGAAGTAGAGGCGCTGCCGTGCCATCTTTATTACACTGTCGATGTGTGTGGTCTAGGGATGGGCGTGAGTAATCGATTACTTGTAGCTATAAGAAAAATTGCAAAAAAAGTATCGAAATTATATATATATATATATTTTTTTTTTTTTTTTTTTATACATATCTTTTCACATGTATGTGTAAGATTATAACTGTTTGTTGGTTTCCTTAAACATATATATGTGAATGAACAAAAATAAGTAAAAAAAAGAATTCTAATATTTTAATTTTATTTTTAAAAGTTTTTTTTTTCCTTTTCGAGTAATACACGATCAATAGAGTATAGCATGCGATTAATCTATCTGGATTTTTCTTTAAAATGCCCATCCCTAGTGTGGTCTATACAAACTACAATAGAAGGTATATGTTTTTTTTTAGGTAAAAAAAACAGCGGATACATTTATATATTTAAAAACGGCAATTATTCTACAGTGCAAGTAACGGCAGTGTAATAAGTGTGCTTGTGTGGTGTGTAAGTCACTTAATATATATATATAGTGACAGACTCGGGTGTATTGAGCTGTCACCAGATTGGAATTAATTAAATACACACGGCACAAGGTAGAAGCAAGTTTAACAG
The DNA here is from genome assembly GCF_963971535.1 of Notolepis coatsorum. Lineage (NCBI taxonomy): Eukaryota > Metazoa > Chordata > Actinopteri > Aulopiformes > Paralepididae > Notolepis > Notolepis coatsorum. Next base: position 60,210,262 of record NC_140167.1, read on the forward strand.
ACTTGCTGTTTAGGGGGAAGGAAGAGGTTAGTGTAAGCGCCAGCCAGGCCGTAGTCCAAGTCGTTCTCCGATAGCGGGGGTCGGTACACTGGGATCGGTTCTCATACGGGCAGGGGCTGATCCTTCCAAAAACAGTCATCAACAGCATTGGGTCACACAGACGATAATCCTCTCTTCTCTCTATCTCTCCTCTTCACTTACTTCTCTCTCACCTCCTTCCACTCCCAGGTTTCGCCTTAGCTACTCCAATTATTCCTTCACTCTGTCTTGCTTTTCTATTGCACTCCATTATGCTCTGATTGGGCTCACCTGTGCCGTGCGCATCTGGCACAGGTGCACTGCATTGGCCTGACGCGCTCTGCTCAGCCGGGAGTCTCACCGGACTTCCTAATATGGGTTTTGCATATGTTTTTAGTATGGGTGGTCCCAGTGGGAGTTGAACCCATTGTTTGTGTGTCCCCCTTCCTCCCAGGGCTGGTGCAGAGGTGTCCGTGGAGCCGGTGGTTTCCCAGGGGGAGATGGAGGAAGCTGGTCAGGACAAGGCCAGCCTCCCGTGCACCAGCCAGGAGCCTTCCTCCAGCTCTGCAGGTACCCTGCAACCTTACCATGGTGTTACAGAATATTTCCGTCAGATAAAATGGTCAGAAGTACACAACGTTGCCTTTTCTATACATAAAACAGAATCGATATAAAAGATGAATTAAGTATGTATTGGGTCAAGCTGTCCTACAAGTTTATTTCTGTACATGTTTACACTATCTAGTCATGCTATTTATTGAAAGATCATTTGTTTTGATATAACAAGGTCACCCTCTCTGAGCCCAGCCAACTCTCCGTATGATTTGTGTAGTATATGTGTAGAATCTGAGGGACAGGGTTCGCACAAGGACCTTGAAGTGCTTAAAGTGCTTGATTTCTGACCCAAAAAAGTCTATGCCTGGAATTACTTGAAAACAGCAAATTTAAGGTGCTTAAAATGTCCTTGAAATTCAAATCAACCATTCACATTGAAAGTTTTGTTCATCCATGATCAAATGATTCTGAATCAAGAAATAATTTTTTTGTAACTAATTGTCGGAAATTGGTTTTAAGCCATAAATATTGGATCAAATTTGTTTTCAATATAAAAAAAAACGGCTAAAAGTGAATTGTATCCTTTTAACTCTTTAATTGCCAAACCCGAGATAAGTCGGAATAACTCCATGTTTTTGCTGCCAGACCCGAGATATCTCGGGTTTTGGTCTTTTATTCGATAATTTTATTCATTATTCATCCAGGAACCTTGGTGTTACCATAGGGAATTAGTCTGAGATCGCCAAAGTTCAAAACCGGCCGCATCCAGCTAGACGGCGGTATCGAGCACCCTTTGAAACCTTATGTCTTGGCCTGTGCAACGGTCAAATGTCACCGGGCGCAGTTTTCTGGGTCAGGCCAGTCGAGCAGTTCTCCCGGTTCCATTGTCAAATATCCCCAATCCATATGTTGTGGCCAGGGGAGGAAATTAGGCCATTTTACTCGCCAAATGCGAGTCTTTTTTATGTTTGGCGAGTGATTCATGAAGGCCACACTGGCGACTAAGTAAAGAAAACAAAACAAAAAAACCATGAACTTCAGAAAATGCCTGTCAGAAATGTCAACTGAAATAGCTGGGAGTTAACATGGCTAGCTAGTTAGCTGTAATGGATCATACATGACGTGGTGTGCTGTTAGTTATCTGAAAATAATACGGGGGGTAATTAACGTGAGCTAACGTTAGCCCTTCGACGAGTGGTTTGCATGGACACTGGACCGTAACGTTAGCTACAGCTTCGTTAGCCTAGCTAATGTTAGCTACATATCTAGCAAGCTATAGACAAAGCAAGTTTAATGTGACTGATCTAGTGAGCTAGAATCAGAATATTCCACCCATAAATAGCTAATGTCAAATATAAATAACACAATGGCCATACCAACCCGTTCGTTTGATGGGAGCTAGTTAACGTTAGCTAGTAGTACCAGTGAATCATGTTGCTAAAGATTTCGGTCGAGTAACGTTAGCGAGATTGGCCTACGTTCCGTTACATATTCATAATCATGAGAAGGATAGGAGTCTGAGGCGGGATGTCGAAAGACGATGCTAAACATTTATTAATGTTAAACTGAACTCTGTTGACGTTGTGCTAGTGTACTGACAGGAAAGTAACAAACAACATGGTCCGTGCGGAACCCTTCCCCAACACATAGTTCCGTCTGTGGTTTGATTGATTGATTGAAAACTTTATTAACAGATTGCAGAATGGGTACAGTACAGCTCAATACACACAATTGTTAAGGGGATGCAGACCAGAGAAAGACTTTCATCTTCTTTACATCAGGGTCCCCCATTTTCAATTCATCATAACATATATGACATGCACGACATACAGATAGACAGTACTGCTACACTATACATTTATGACATACCAGATTTGCAAATACAGTACTGTTTGTGATAAAAAAAGAGTCTTTGTTAGAGTTGTTGATCTTCCACAAAAGATTTATTTTTGGCTGGTAAAAAATCTGTTTGGCTGGTAAAAAAAAATCATCTACTCGCCAGTTGGTTGGTAAGCCAAAAAGTTAGTTTCCTCCCCTGGTTGTGGTGGGTTATGCCGTGGACCAAATGGACATTGCATGTACCAGATGGCGATCAAACAATTGGAATATTATTTTTGGAATACTCCCGATCACAGATAAGGACTATCTGACGTCAATTTTAGCTTGATCGTGCAATGCTTTTATACCGATCGGGCTGATCGTGTTTAGTGTTCAATACGAATGCCGTTACTGACAATCAAATTATCAGAAACGACCCCCCCCCCCCCTTTCATGCATTCATGATGGAACATAATACCTATTATATTGATTTGATTTGGGAATAGTAGCGTGTCCAGGCAAGAAACGGCAACGCTTATAGTAGGATTCACGTATGAGGCTATAACGCAGCCTTTCGGGAATTACCCCAGACCACTCTAAAACCATACTTATATTCACCACGGTATAACACGGGAACGTATAGATGAAAAAATCTATTCTTTTTCACATACTGAACGATAGATAGTTGATGTAAAATGGGCCATAGTATTGTATCCATAGCTATAATATAGAATACAGTTATAGCTCTACAAACAAGGTGACACACTCCTATCTTTTAAAGCGTGGCATTGCTACGACGGGCCCCGTCTAATAGCTGGCACTGAATGAGTTAAATGCCCTTTTTAAAATGAAATATAGTGCTTGGAAAAGTCCTTGAATTTCATTTTGCAATGTCTGGGAACCCTGGAGGGATGAAGTGTGATCCATTTAAAAACAAACTCTTTGAGTTAAAACGGTGACATTAGGGTCACTATGACCTTCATCAGACATAAGTGTCGAGCTCCATTCCTCAACACTAAAATGTAATAAAGGCAGGGTCCACAATTGGCCTAAAAACATCAATCTAAAATGTATTATATATATATATATATATATATATATAGAATTTATAATTTGATACTTTTTAATATAAAAAAGTGAATATATATGTGTTTCTTCTAGATACCAGCAGTGCTCACCCCAAACCCTCCAGACCGGCTCCTAGCAGACAGCTACACCGCTGGTCTGAGAACCGCGGTGGACGCATGAAGAGAGGTCAGATATCTAGAAGTTCACTTTCTTTCTCTCTCTCTCTCACAAACATACTCTCTCACTCACACATGACACTTGATGCATATCGGTACTTTTCAAACCAATTTTAATATTATTAAAAAAAACAAGAAAAAGCATACAAGACAAAACTGTCTGAAAATTCATCTTATATAAATCTTTATTGTTACATTCACATCCCCTTGCATTGCAACATGTATACAGGCGCTGTACAGAAATGTATACATTGTCAATGTTGTCTAACGCAGTGGTTCTCAAAGTAGGGTCTGGGGTCCTTCAGGGGGTTCCAGCTAAATGGTGAATAGTTTAATTTCACTATTTTATTCACTAGAAGTTTTCACGATGTATAAGAATGACTAGTATGATCATACAGTAGGGTTAACTTACTCCCCCTCTGCACTGTGTTGTGAGCGGCAATCGGATCATCAACTACTAACAACAGAACAACAAGCAGCCATGCCTAAAAGTTGCTGTGTTGTTAATTGTTCGGCCAACATTCATTCATTGTTGTTCTGTTGTTAGTAGTTGATGCTCCGATTGCCGCTCACATTCTCACACCACAACACCCCCTCTAATGGAACATTCCAGGGTGGATGTGCGTTGCGTCACACTCCGTGGCCAATCTGCGCATGTGCATGGGGAATCGATGCTTAAAAACGGTATTTTTCGCTGCCAATTTAGTTCTGATCGATTAGGAATGTCTCGTGCCGTGTTCAGGAGATTCAGGCGCATACAAGTCTATTCGATCATGTCTCTACCACAGCCGTATCTGCAATCACTTAATGTCAAGGCTCTCATCCACATTCATTAATTTGCCCGCCCCGCAATCTCCTCCCCGATTTCAATGTAACGCGGAAGTGTAGTGGTCTATTACCATACCTGTACCTCCCCTCCCCATGCTGCTATGACGCCCGAGTTCCCCCCAAGGGGATCATCAATAAAGGAATATCTTATCTTAACAAATATAAGATGTAAGACCGTCTTCTCAAATGGGGGGTCCATGGCCTAATGCACATCTATTTCGGGGGTCCTTAATGTGAAAAATATTGAGAACCACTGGTTTAACGAATGTTTGTGTTCAATTTGGCAGGACAGGCATTCCCCTCCCGAGGTTTTCACGGCAGACGGTTCGCCAGATGAAGCCCTGATCTGACATCACTGCTATGAGCCCCAAGCCCCTGACATCATTCCGGACTCTTAGAAAAACAATATAGTGTATTTTATGATTTGATTGTGTCCTCTTGTTCCGACTGAAGCGTATTGTGTTGACTTGTTCTTAAAGGGATAGTTCGGATTTCTGGACATTACGTTGTATGAAATACATGCCAGTAGTGTAGTCGGAGCAGAGCTGTTGGCTTACTTACCAGTTTGCTCAGAAACCAGCCAGAACTCCGACCACGGTTCTCGGTAAGTAAGCTAATAGCTTTGCATCCACCGCAAGTATTTCATACAACTTAATGTCCAAAAATATGAACAATCCCTTTTAAGCACAATTTTTATTTTTACTTTTAAAGTATTTTTAAGCAGAGCCCATGCTTAAGCGTTTCATTTCGTGAATAATGTTAATAAAGTTTGAAACTTCCTAAAAGAAGATGATTGTGTGTGCGTGTGAATGTTCAGTGTTCTGTTCGTCTTGACGAGACGTCAGACTGTCCTTGGGCAGTTGAAGAAGTCGTTGGCGGAGTTTCTCGGAGGAGAGGGGGAGGGTGGAAGGGCAGCAACAGCAGGACGCTCGCCGTCCATCCTGATGTTGTAGAATTTGGCTAACATGACACAAAAGGAGACATGTGGTTAGTTGTGGGCTCGTTGAGGTTTCAGATACATTAAACCTGTTTTTAAAGGAACGTGCCAACATTATGGGAAGACTCTTACCGTCTTCTCCAGTCAGACAAGAAGATGGATACCAATTTTCCCTCTGTTCAGTAGAAAGCTATCCAGCTGTGCACTAGCCTAGCTTACCACAAATGAATCTGAGCGGATACTAACCTAGCTTAAAACTCTGTTTTGAGGTGTTTTTTTTACCCAACAGTTAGGCTAGCTGATCCATATCCACTTCCATACTTTTGTGCTATGCGAGGTTAGCTTGCAGCTGGATAGCTTGCTACTGAACATACAGAGAGGAAATTGATATCTTATCTTGACGGTAAGCACACATAACATTTTCCTCTGGATGAATAAAGTATTTCTATTCTATTTCCCATAATGTAGGCATGTTCCTTTTAAGGTGCATATGAAGTCTATCAATATGCTTTGAAATGTATCCAAAATGTAAATGCACTGAACGTAATGATAAAACACATTCTCAATTTTAATAGGTTAGATGCCAAATGTTTTTCAAAATGTTTGACTTGGAAGGAAATCCACCTTTTTGAATAGGAAACTGAACAAAATCCAACCCTGTTTTCCAGAATCCCTTGGGGGGACATGCATTATGACATGAAGGAATAGGGAAGTGGGATATTAAAGTTGAGAGCCCTCTGCTATGGCAGACCTTGAATTTTTTATGTTTCTCTAGTGACGTAAACGACTAGACGGACAACAACACACTTCCCCTGCACACATGGCTTCAAGATTCCATTCACACAGACTCCCTGGGCCTAAAGCCTGCACCTCAGCATGCCAGGTAGTGAATATTGTCCTGTCACTCTGGAAAACACTAGGGCATGTACAGGTACTGTAGTGTTGATTTACCTATTAAATCCACAATAGTCATGAAGGGGAGACGTCGACATTGAGGAGGAGATGAGTTAAATAATAATAAAACACTGGGTAAATGAATCAAGCACACTCTGCGTCTGTCTAAGCACCCCACCCACCCTGCGTGTCTGCACCCCACCCAGACACACAAGGTGCTTATCAGGCTTGACGTGGTTAACTGCACTTCTCAGGCCAACAGGTGTCGAGGCTATTGTTCTTGAGGGAGAGTGGGGAATTCACTCCCATTTCTGTCACTGCTATCATATCGAGTTCCCAGGCTTGAGTCCCTTGGCTAACACCTCACATCACTTAGACTTCACATAACTCGCAACAATTACACTACTGTATACCAATGTATGAATCCAGCCAGAAAGGTTCCTTCTAACTGAAGGTTGCTTGGCTGGCTAGTGTTACTGCAGCTTTCAGAGTTGTCTTTCTTTAAACCTATGACACTGATCCATTTGAACTGTGGTATACTGTAGGATGCTTTGGGGACCAGGGAAGTATATACTGTAGGTTTTCAGAACTGAGGTTTTAATTCTGGTTCAGACCTTCTAGCAACACTAGGGACACAAACCTCATTTGGGTGTAAGAGCTCACGCAAACATATCTATGGAGCAGCCCTAGATTTTACATCCCAGTTTAACCGCCAATTGCCGGGTTCTCTCTGATTTCTAGCTTTAGGAGAGAGTGGTGCGTGTTTGTTCACAAATACCGACTGAACTGTCCTGTGCCACAGGAAGAGGAACAATTCTTAAATTGGGTGGCATTCCCATTTTAAAAGGGGCACTCCGCCCATCGCTTGTTGCTTGAGCCCCTGCCCCTCCCCCCAGATGCCTGTGCACAGCCCTGTTGCCGACTTACATCTGGAGAAGAGGTAGTACTTGTATCCCTCTGGCACCACTCGGCTGGGGACGGACACGGCGGAGGTGACCGCGGTGGGGAAGCCTCTCCACGACAGACGGATGCTGATGGCCGCTTCCAGGGGAGACACTGGAGACAAAAAAGACAATTCAGTATGTGACCAATTAATTCAGATCAGTGGGTAAGCGGTTAGAGTGCACATCCTGACACCGGGAGGTTGAGGGTATGATAAAAAAAAATATATTTAAAAAAATTGAGGGTGGGTGGGGACAGTGGCTCAGGAGGTAGAGTGGTCGTCTAGTAATCCAGAGGTTCCTGGGTCGATTCCCACTCCTCCTGGGCAGTGTGTCAAAGTGTCCTTGAGCAAGACACTTAACCCCTAATTGCTCCCGATGAGCAGGTTGGCACCTTGCATGGTTGCCTCTGCCATCGGTGTGTGAATGTGAATGAGTGGGTAAACATGTGAGGAACAAATTGTAAAGCACTTTGGATAAAAGCGCTATATAAATGCAGCCATTTACGTCGAAGTGTCCTTGAGCAAGACACTTAATCCCCTAACTGCTCCCGAGGAGCAGGTTGGCAACTTGCATGGTTGCCTCCACTGTCGGTATGTGAATGTGAGGCATAAGTTGCATAAGTGCTGCGGTCTCACCACAAAGACTACAGGATGTAGTATACTCCACTATTCCTATATCAAAATGCCAGCTAAGATATGGACCAATTATATCCCATGTGATTCAAACGTGGTGTAATGTTTTTATTTTATTTTTTTAAATCTTTTTCCCCCTCCTTTTTTCCGATTTTTCTCCCATCCCGCTGTTAGTCGTTATGCCAATTCCCAACCCCCTTCCTGGTTGTTGCGCACTTTCCCCTACTGTTGGTCCGAGAGGCCGGAGACTGTCACATGCTTTCCTCCGACGCATGTGCAGCCAGCCGGCAGCCAGCGTGGCCGTGCAGATTCTCACTGGGAGAGTGTAACGTGTGGGAGGCCGCACTACCTCTCACCAGATCCTACCTTCGCTGAGCAGGCGCCCAGGCACGCGGGAACTATAAAACGGCAGGGGGTGCTGGGGGGTCGCCAGATAAAAAAAAAAAATTGCGGTCAGGCCACTGAACTTAGAAGCAGGCCAGGCCAGTGTTTCTATTTGCACCAGCGCAATAGTTAGATAACCTATGTGGGGAACAACCAGGAGATCACTGCAACTCACACAAGTTGGAGAACTATCTCTCTCTCTCTCTCTCTCTTGCTCTCACACACACACAAAGGGAGCCGCATGTGATTGGTGGAGGCGGGATCCTTACGAAAAACTGCTAATCATTGACACATGCTAGCCTGTAATAATCCCCCCCAGAAAAATGTACTTTGCATTTGATATATTGCCAATATATGCCATCACACACACTGGCATTTAAAGGGTTAGAATTATAAAATGAATATGTGGTGTTATGATCAGGGCTGAAGTTGAATAAAATATTGTATTTATCAATTACAAAAAACTGAAAATCCATAAAAATCTGTGTTGTTGCTAATCATACATATGCTAGCCTGTTTTTTAACAATAAGTTGTGATGCCATCACAAACACTGGCATTTAAAGGGTACAAATAAAAAAAATGCCTGCACCAGAATGCAGGAAATTAAGTCTTTGTAACAAAAAAATTCCTGGTGGGGGACCCCCAGACCCCCTGCTTAAAAAGTGGCCTGACTGGGGCTATATTTCCTGGCCTGAATGATTTCCCCAGTCCGGCCCTGGTTAAAAGCCTCCAATGCTTATTAGTGTGTGTGCGTTTGAACGTTTGCATGTTTCAACCATACATTTCCATTTAAATTTTTTTTTTTTACCTCCTATAATAGTGGGGGTCGCGGCTCTCTGACACCGTTTTTTTTGGGTCGCGGCCTGAAAAATTTGGGAACCCCTGGTCTAGCCTGTACCCCCCAGACATGTTGCTGGCCCCGTCAAAACAGTATCCTATCAGCCTCTCCATGGGCAGGTCGAGGCGTAAAAGTATTTTATACACAAAAACAGCGTCTCGGCTGTTGTGTCTGGGCCGGGCATTGTAAAAACCCCAAAAGAAGTTCTGAGCTTCCAAGTTGTCATCGGCTAACTGTATATTACACGAGAATTGTTCTTTTCCGGTGAGTGACATCAGTGGTTCCGTCAGCGCTCAAGCCAAAGATTGGGCTTTTGGATGCTTTGCCTCTAATTTGTCGCTGAATATCATGGGCAAGCAGCTGTAAGATTTCGTTTTGGATGTTGTTGGACATCCAGTTGTCTCTCTTTTGGAGCCAATTCTTCAACTCGGGATCAGACTCGGTGCGCACTCTTTCCATCATGAGCTGCCATAACACCCCATCCCTATTTGCATCACCCCTCAGTGGAAGCCCCTGGCGCCCGAGGGGGGGTATAGGGGAACAGACTCAGTTAACTCTTCAATACCTGATGCTAAGGCTGAACCTGTCGTCTCTGTCTCTCTCTGACGTTTATCAGATTTAGTGGGACTGTCACTGGGACCGGCGGGACGTTTCGAAAATAAATCTGATATTTTTCTTTTCTGCGAGTGAGACATTCTGTGCTAGCAAAGTCTGACTACTAGCTCAAATCGACTGAGTGCGCAAGCACTGTATCACAGTAGCTCAGTGGTTTGTGGCGCGTGGGAACGGCGGGAGACGGGAGGTGAATACAATTAGTTGTTTCACCTGTCATTCAATCAGTCTGTGACAGTCTGTCATCACTCGAAAATCTACTCGGTTTTACACGTATGATTGTGTACATACAGTAGTGTAATGAATGAATGAAAACTTTATTTAACAGATTGGAGAATGGCTACAATACAGTACGGCTCAATACACACAATATTAAAATGGTGACGTGCTTTGATCAGGATAAACTTATAATATACAGTGTTACAGTTATACAGTTACAGTATATACAAATATATAAATACTGCCATAAAAAAAATATATATATATATATTTTTTTTTGCAATAATTGAGAGGGGGTGCTGCAGCACCCCCCGCACCCCCCCTTCCCGCGTCCCTGCAGGCGCCCCGACCGAACTGTAGGGGTCGCTGTCCACAACGCCCAGGACCCACCCACGGCTCCCCTCCCCCTAACTCAGCCAAACGAGTTAGTATAGCGATCAGCCCGAGCCAAGGCAATGCTGACTCTCCGGGAGTCGAGACCGCAGCCTCTTGCATTGGTGACGAGCACAATCTCCGCTACGCCACCTGACCGCCAACGTGGTGTAATGTTGAGAGGTCCTGTGTGGTTAAATGCCTGTGGCACCTTGACCCTCCAATTTTTCATAACCAGCAACTACTTGTTGGGCACAAACCTGTTAATATTCCTCAATGGGAGAAGAGGGAAGTTCATACTCTGGAAGATATATATGATAAAAACGGTCTTCGAGCGTTTCAGGACCTAAAAGAGTTTTATGATATACCTGGCGAATCATTCTTCCTTTACCTTCAGCTAAGGTTGCACCCACACCCTTTTGTCGGGCTTATTGGCGACAGGACAACCACAAGAGGGTTTGTCTCAGATTTGTATATACGTTTAATCAAATCCACATATAAAAATGTAACATTAGACATTCCAGAGTTAGACCCTGAGTTTGACTGGGACGACGTTTGGACAAATGCTATATTAGCCTCCCGCAACCCTAATCACCAACGAATTCATTTAAATTATATTCATAGGACATATCTCACACCTAGGAAACTGTTTGCTATGGGACTGGTGGCCGACTCCCGGTGCACGTTATGCTCTCTAAGAGCCACCAGCCACGTATATGCATATGGTCTGGGATTGCCCACCAGTGGCCCATTTCTGGAAATCTATAGCAGCTACATGTAGACTCTCGGGCATCTGTAACATATCGATTCCACTCACGGCAGCAACATTACTTCTAAACGATATATCTTCACTACCAACATCCATACAACAAAATAATTATTCTGGCAGGCGTTACAGCAGCCAAAAAACGTATCGCTATGAGATGGAAAGAACCTGAGAATCTCACAGTAATTCACTGGTCCCTGACATTGCTGGACGTTATTTGGAGATATCGGGTGGTTGGGGTGGGACAGGCGGGTATTGAAATGTGGACTGCGACGGCCGAGTTGGTCAAAAGCTCCATGTAGCGGCGGAGTGGGGGTGGGGTGTTTGTCCTGGGGAATCCGGCGGTCTTGGGGGGGGGGGAGATGTCTGTCTAATGTATTTTGTGTTGTTCGCGGTGTTTTTATTTATTTTCTACTTGTTATATTTTGTATTTTGTATTTATTAGTTAACACAATGGGGACGAACAACGGAGATCTCCGTGTTTCGATTCCACCCATTGTGGACAGAAGCACGGATAAATCCGTGGCAAGTTGTTATTGCTTTTATTCCATTTTAATAACCTATTCAAGGTCGCCGAGCGGCACTGCAGATGTACCCTACTCTTTGAATTCGAGAAGGTACAATACCGGCCAGATCCTCTTAGGGGCGCTATCACGATAATGCAGTGTTCCCTGTGGCCGAACGGTGGACTATTTTTTTTTACTTTCAATGGAGTTTTATGTTAGCTCGATTCTGGATCTGCAGCCTGTAGCTTGGATTACGTTTTGCATCGCAGATTTCACCATGCAATAAGGGGATTTATCATCAGCCAATGGACATATCGATCTACCAGATGGCGATCGATAACGGGGAAATGCTCGGGGGGATCCCATCGGACCACAGTAAGATCTTTTTCACGTAAAGTACATCCCGATCGGGCCTTGTTTTGATAGCCATCCAGGCGTTCGGCCTATGAAGCTAATGAGGCTAACACGGTTATTGGTAATCAATCATCAGAAACGACGTCCCCCGCCCCCCCCCCTTTCATGCGTACATGCGTGAGGATCGTGCCGATCATATGCAGTTTGAGTTTTAACTGGAGCGTATCTATAACCGAAATGCCATTGGATTTAACATTATTATAGCTATTAGCCCATTATCTCGGCTTCCAGGAAATATACTAGACCAAATCTGGTATAATGCTTATATTCATGGCGCTATACAATGAGAACGTATTGATGAAAAAAAAATTCTTTAAGCCATTTTGAAGGGACTGTTTATGGTCTCAATTCACAATGAGAATGGACAGATAGCAATACTATAAAGTATAGATTTAGCTCTACAAACAGCCCCACGTCTGTTTACATTTCCCGGTCCTCTTGAGATTAATTAGACTCATCCCAGTGGCCACGAAAATGTTGAGTGTTAACCTGTATTTATTATTGTCTTGTCAGTATTATTATTATTGTTGATGTTGTTTTGTTGTTTAAAAAAGAAAGAAGAAAAAAATATTTGATCACAAAAAAAAGTTTGAAAGTGCTTTGGATAAAAGCGTCATATAAATGCAGTCCATTTACATTGTATTAAAAAATTCCTTAGTCACAATATTAAAATGTACAATTGTATCTTATTTGTATATTAACTGCTGAGTTTGTTTTCTTTACTTGTGATTCTTATCTCTATTTAGTAGAAAAAGAATAGTTGAATCAGTCTTCTTATCAGTTTTGGATTATGGTCATGTAATTTATAGGCATGCTGCGGCATCAACTCTTAAACCTCTGGATTCTGCATATCACTCAGCTCTTAGGTTTATTACTGGTGACAGATATGATACTCACCATTGTGTCCTGTATGATAGGGTGGGTTGGCCTTCTCTTACAGAAAGAGGCAACAAACACTGGTATTTATTTATTAATTTTTAAAGCCCTTATTTGTAAACAACCTGTTTATATCTCTTAACTGTTAGATTGGAATATTGGAACCTATTCAACTCGATCGAATGACTGGATGGTGCTTAGGGTCCCTCATGTTTGTTCTGATCTAGGGAAGTCAGCTTTTTCCTTTGATGCCTCCAACTCATGGAATGTCCTTCAACTCTCTGAAATTGGAGGTTCTCCCTTCCCTTGGTATGTTTAAACGTATGATTTGTGTGACTACCTGTAACTGTTTTAGCTGATCTTTTTTTAATTATTTTAAACGATTTTTACTCTGGTGTTTAATTTTCTGTGAATATTGCTTGTATTATGTACCGGTACTGTTTACATTTTGTACAATCGTTGTTTCTGTAAATGAGGGAAACCTCAGAAGCTTAGGATTTTAAATAAAGGTTGAAATGAAAATCTACACGTCCCTTCTAGGTTAGTTTCTACATAAAAATCTATTTGGGGATAGCAGCAGCACCCATATGTTTGGACACATCATGGACCTTGCCCCCCACCCCCCCCCCACCTCTCCCTCACACCACAGCATGACTCATTCCTTCACGCAGAACAAAATGTGATCAAATAAAACCTTTCTGGTTTCTCGTTCAGTCTGTTAAAGGAACACGTCAACATTATGGGAAATGTGCTTACCATCTTCCCCAGGGTCAGTTTCCCCTCTGTGTTCAGTAGAAAGCTATCCGGCTGCAAGCTAAAACTCCGGGAGAGATGTTTTTGTCCATATCCACTTCCATTCATTTGTGCTAAAACAGGCTGGTTGCAGACAGATTGCTTTCTATTGAACGCACAGAGAGGAAATTGGTGTCCATCTTCTTGTCTGATTCTGGAGAAGACTGAGTGCATTTCCCATAATGTTGGCGTGTTACTTTAAATGTAATCTGTACACAAATTTTTTTTTCACAAACAAGCAGGTGAAATCCCTATTTATAAGGAAGGGTCTGGATGTATTATTGGATGTATTACTGTATTATGCACTCTCCCTGGTGAGACAATCATAGTAACATCAGTTGTAAATAAGACGTATAGAAGGCTTGGCACACTGAAAGATGACTGGCTATCACCTCTGTTCTTGTGAAAGCCCACTCTTTAAGACAGTACCTGCTTGGCGGGTCACTCGGCTGCGGACGGTGTACACAGCATGCTGGACCTTCCTGCCACAAGATGGACTGGAGCCATGCTGGTACGAGTACCTCTGTACCATACCACCTGGGAACCAAACCAAAGAGAGATATCAGCACTGCAGAAGGGATTTAACCTACCAAACAATCAATCAATCAGTTAATCAATCAATCAGTATATTGAATACAGGGATGGAATTTAAGAATTTCATTTAAGAGCTCTAATCCAGCACGGCTGTTTGGCTGCCAACATATCTCCCTTGGCCAACATTCAAAGCCTGTTGAGGACTATTTTGGCCACTGGCCTTATTGCTATCCACATCCAGTTTATTTGCACATTTATTGCCAATAAAACTACATTCCCTTAGCAAGTCAAAAGGACAGAGAATATAGTAGCAAACAGAAAACTACAGAGAATAAAACATTTTATGAAAAGTTTACTGTTGGTGTCAATATTGTCCTAACATGAATCATTAATTGATTAATTAATGACCTTGTATTAACCACGATAATTTAATCCACTCAGTACAAAATACTGCTCTAGGTACTGTCGCTCACCTCTGTTAACCCTTTCACTACCACACTACAAAGAGTTATATTTCGTATAGCATCGCGTCCCGCTCTGAGCCTTACGAGATACTTCTATCTCCTGTGATACCTAATGTATCTCCCACGAACAAAAAACACATGCACCCCACCTGTATGGGGCCCCGCCCCTTATGGTGGTACCACCCATATAACCATGACTCTGGTCATGAAACACCCTTCCTCTATTTTCGTCCCAGCGTACTGGATGCTTGCACCATACGAGCTAGCGGAATGAAAAGATTAAGGAAGATTAATAATGTTGAGGGCTTACCGGAGGATTGTGTTTCCCTGGATTCTCCGGAGCTTGTTTCGACGACGCAGACCTATGCTGGTGGTTCCTCGGCTGACGGCGACGGACCGAGGGGCAGCGTACAAGGTTTGGCTAACGGGTCGGCTTGTACAAAGGTGAGGTCTGTGTCAGTAGGCGTCAATGTCGGTGTTGGTCGTGCTGTGGAGTATGTTTCGGCACCAGGGCCGGGGCGGCTTGGCGATCGTTCCACTGTAGTGGGCGATGTCTTGGCGATCCTGGAACATGCTGTTGACGCTAATGCTACTGCTACTGCTAATGCTAATGCTACTGCTGCTTCTTCTGCTAACGCTGATGTTGACGCTGGAATGTCTAATAATCCCCGCCGCGGGATTCCGCTTTTCCCTCCTCTTGCCACCTTCATTGATGAAGGTCAGTCGGTGGTGGGTGTGGGGGGGTTCGCTGAGCTCTATTTACCTTTTTTGCGGGTGAAGGGGCTGACGACGGGGTGCAGCCCGGGGGTACCTTGGCTAAGTAGCCAGGTAGCTTCTTTTTTGTGCCCAGGCGGGGATGAA
Organism: Notolepis coatsorum; assembly: GCF_963971535.1. Lineage (NCBI taxonomy): Eukaryota > Metazoa > Chordata > Actinopteri > Aulopiformes > Paralepididae > Notolepis > Notolepis coatsorum. The sequence continues at coordinate 60,225,771 of NC_140167.1, forward strand.
CGACGTTCCGCCCGGCCGTTGCTTGATAGCATGTCGGCTCGGAGGGTGGCAGTATGGACGAATGAGTGGTATACTGCTGCAGGATGGCATTTAGCGGCGGCCAGTGTTGTGGCTCAGCTGGCTACTTTCCTATCCAAGATGGCGTCGGGTTGTAGGTCTTTGGGTCCAACCGACACTATGAACGTGATTCATGTTTGTGGTGTTATAGAGATCTTGACTCAGTCGCAAGCTATAACTGCGGGGAGGATTCGGATGCTATCGACTTTGGTTGTTAGGCATCTTTGGTTGGAGCAGTCTCCTCTTGGGGAAGAGGATAGGTTTTCTCTCCTCACGACTCCTTTTTCCACAGATAGTCTTTTTGGGCGTTCTGTGGAGGCGCAGGCGGTTTTTGATTCGGGTCCTACACCGCCTCACGCTGTGCAGCCAGGGGTGGGAGCACGGTCTCGTCAACGACTGTGGCGAGATCCTCGACAGGCGGCCATGTTTCCCCCGCCAGTGGTGCCCTGGTTGGAGAATCGACAGGGTTTCGCAAGGCCGACAGTCTTGGCGGCCGAGGGATCGGCCATTTTGGGTGATTTCGGGGTTGGTAAACCACCCCGTCGTCATTTTGCCGCGAGCAGCCCGCTCCCTGTTCAATCCTCTCTCTGGTATCCCCAGAAGCGGGGCTCTGAGCGTTCTCCTTTGGCTGCGGGCCGCGAACCTTCTTTGAAGCGTATGCGGCCCCATTCTTCACTTCTCATGGAGACAGGGGCTGACACCCAGTTGATGGCTGAGCCTGGGTCTGTCCGTGAGAATGTTCCGTCGTCGCGTGGTTCCTACACCGCAGGTTGTGGGTGGGTGGAACCTGGTGTTACAGCTGCCACTAGCTCCAGTGGTCAGCAGGGGGACTCGGTGCCTCTTCTGTTGAATGCTCAGCAGGGGTTACCCCGGCTTCGCCCTCGCCAGGCGGGGTATCGCGCTGTTGCCTCCCACTCCCGTCAAACCGGCAGTGGTCTGCAAAGGAGAGGCTGGCGTGATTTGAGTGGTAGCAATATCACTGCAGGGCTTCGGCGTGTAGGAGCCCATGGGGTCCTCAGGCCTTGCGTGTCTGGCTGCGGAACGGCTCCTCAGCGTGTGCTGGAGGGGTGTTCAGGGGGTGAGTGTGTGTCCACAAGTTTGATGACCGCTCCTCCCGTATCAAACCGGCCCTTTCTGTCGGGGTCCCCCCTTGGGTGCTTTGCACGACGGGGGGGACCGGGCCAATTATCTGCTGTTCCTTGCGGCCCAGCGTCAGTTGACGGCGGGGGCGCTGTGGGATTATATTCACATATGGCGACGGGAATGTCCCTTGAATCGGTGGATGAGGAGAACGTTAGAGGCGGGGCTGGTTTTGCAGTTTGCGCGGCCCCATCCTCCGTTCTCAGGTTTGGTGCCGACCCTATTGTTAGGGTCGGGCGCGGTGACAGCCCTGGCCGACGAGATTCAATCTCTGTTGGCGAAGCAGGCCGTCGTTGTGGTCCCGAGAGAGGACGCAATGTCAGGCGTCTACTCCCGTTATTTTCTGGTGCCCAAGAAAACTGGGGGGGTCAGACCTATACTGAATCTGTCCATGTTCAATCGGTTGATTGTAGTGAGACCGTTCAGGATGTTGACCGTCCGACTCCTTCTGCTTGCTGTCAGGAGGGGGGACTGGTTCACCTCCATAGACCTGAAGGATGCGTATTTTCACATACCCATTTTCCCTCCTCACAGGAAGTTCCTACGGTTCCTGTTTCAGGGCGTAGCGTACGAGTACCACAGAATGCCGTTCGGTTATTCTCTGGCTCCCCGCACATTCACCAAGTGCGTGGCGGCTGCTCTGGGGCCTTTACGTCGTCGGGGGATACGAGTTCTGTTCTATCTCGACGACATTCTGCTCCTCAGCCGTTCAGAGGAGGTTGCCAGGTCTCATACTCGATTGGTGGTGGAATTCCTCACCAGCCTGGGTTTTGCTGTGAATTGGAAGAAGAGTACCCCTCTTCCCAGTCAACAGGTGGAGTACTTGGGCTTGACATTGAGGTCGAAGCCCATGCTTGCGACCCTCTCGGAGCAGCGTCGGGGGGATCTCCGTCACGCGCTCGGGGGTTTCCGTCTGGGAGGGACGGTTACGGCGCTGCAGGTGATGCGTCTGCTGGGCCTTATGTCGGCGGCCCACACGGTGGTTCCTCTTGGCCTCCTCTTTATGAGGCGGATACAGAGGTGGTTTCTCTCTTTGAGAATAGATCCGGTGTGGGGCAAAGGGAGACGGTTGACGGTTCCTTTGTCGATATGGGGGGATCTCGCCCACTGGGGGAGGCTGGGTATCCTCTCCGCTGGGGTCCCCATGGGCAGCAGTGGCTCCCACGTCACGGTTTTCACCGACGCCTCTCTCACAGGTTGGGGAGGGGCGTTTCGGACCCACGCAGTGGGGGGCAGCTGGACGGGTCATGCCGACCCAGCTGTCCTGCATATCAATGTGTTGGAGTTGAAGGCGGTCCTCCTGGTCCTCAAACGGCTCGGCCACCTGGTGGTAGGCGAACATGTTTTGATCAGGACGGACAATGTGACGGCGGCGGCGTATATCAACAGGCAGGGTGGGACTCGTTCCGCCCGCCTGCTCCGGGTGGCGCGCGAACTGTTGCTATGGGCATCCCGCAGGCTGCGCAGTCTGCGGGCGCTCCACGTTCCTGGTACGGAAAATGTGGCGGCGGATATAATGTCTCGGGGCGGTCCTCGTCGCGACGAGTGGGAACTCCGCCCCGACATAGTCAGACAGATCTGGGATCGGTTCGGGGAGGCCTCGGTAGATCTGTTTGCGTGCCGACGTTCTCACAAGTGCCCCTTGTGGTTCTCGCTCAGTCGAGCGGATCATCCCCCCTTGGGGGTGGATGCCTTCTCGACCTTTCCGTGGCCGCCCGGTCTTCTGTACGCCTTCCCTCCTGTACAGCTGTTGAGTCAGCTGTTGGAGCGGATACGGAGGGAGCGCAGGACGGTGATCCTGGTCGCGCCGGACCGGGGCACGTCAGTGTGGTTCCCGGTCTTAATCCAGCTTCTGGTCGCTCCTCCTTGGGTCATTCCGTGGTCAGCGACGGCCCTCTCGCAGCACAACGGAGTGCTTGTCCAGCCTCCGGTGTTGGGTCAACGCCTGGTGGTGTGGCTGGTGGGAGGGTGAGTCTGGAGAGGATGGATCCCGCAGTGGTTGATACCATCCGGTGTGCGCATGCTCCCTCCACTGTCGCGGTTTACGCGGGCAGGTGGCGTGCGTTCCAAGAATGGTGTAAGGGGGGGGGCTGGGACCCAGTCTCCTGCCCCCTGGATGCTGTTCTGGGTTATCTCCAGTCTCTTCTTGGTAGGCTGTCGGCTTCGACAGTGAGGGTATATGCGGCAGCTATATCCTCCTGTCATGAGGGTTTTGAGGGGACTGTTTTGTTCAGCCACCCTCTTGTGAAGCGTTTCCTGCTTGGCGCTCGACGCGTTAAGCCGGTGCAACGCTCCTTGGCTCCGACTTGTGATCTTCAATTGGTCCTCGGTCGGTTGTCCTTGGCCCCGTTTGAGCCGCTCGAGCAGGCGCCGTTGGGACGGCTGTCTTTCAAGACCGCGTTCCTACTGGCTGTCACTTCCGCTAAACGCGTGGGTGAGCTCTGTGCTCTCTCGGTACGTCCAGAGTGCCTGTCTTTTCGGACCGATTGCGGTGCCACTCTGCGACCTAATCCTGCTTTCGTGCCTAAGAATATCCGGAGTTCCTTCCGCTCCCGGGATATTGTGGTTCAGGCTTTTCGTCCTCCTCCTCACACTAGTGAGTTAGATGCGGGCCTTCACCTGTCATGTCCAGTCCGTGCTTTGGGGTTTTACCTCAGCCGTACTCAGGACTTCAGGGTTACCGACCAGCTTTTTGTCTGTTACGGTGGGGCTCGTGCTGGTAAGGCACTGTCGAAGCAGCGCCTGTCCCATTGGTTGTGCGAGGGTATTGCCCTCTGCTACACGTTGGCTGGGCAGGATCCCCCTGGGGGCGTCAGGGCGCACTCCACTCGTGGGGTGGCTGCCTCTGCCGCTCTCCTGGGTGGGGCCTCGGTGGAGGACATCTGTGCTGCAGCTTCATGGTCCTCACCGGGCCCCTTTGTAAGGTTTTACCTCATGGACATGACCGGGGGTTCTGTCTCCCAGGCGGTTCTGGGGTCTGTGGCCTTTCCTGCTTCCCGTCCTTTGGTCGGGTAGCAGGAGTGTATGGGTATGGGCCGCAGTGTGTTGAGTCACACGTGGTTCCGCCTGTACGGTGTGTTCAAGGGGTTCTGGCTCCCTCTTGTTCGCATTCAGGTGGAGTTGACTGCGCCCCCCCTTCGTTAGGAAGGATGGGGTGACAGGGCTCCCCGCACCCCTTGATGTGGGCTTACGGGTCCTCAGGGGGTACATCTGTCGGGTCTCGCGCCCGCTCTTCCCCATTATCTCGTAAGGCTCAGAGCGGGACGCGATGCTATACGAAATATAACGATAGGTTATGTAGATAACCTAGTTATATTAGTATTGGCTAAGCGTCCCGCTCTGCGCGCCCTGAGTTCCCTCTTGAGGGGTCTTTTCCTGGGACGGGTTTTTGGCGAGGAAGGGTGTTTCATGACCAGAGTCATGGTTATATGGGTGGTACCACCATAAGGGGCGGGGCCCCATACAGGTGGGGTGCATGTGTTTTTTGTTCGTGGGAGATACATTAGGTATCACAGGAGATAGAAGTATCTCGTAAGGCTCAGAGCGGGACGCTTAGCCAATACTAATATAACTAGGTTATCTACATAACCTATCGTTAACACTTTCACTACTGCGCTGCAGAATGTTAACCCTTTCACTACCACACTACAATGGGTCTGTGGTGTTAGTGAAAGGGTTAGCCTTCTATACAGTGGTAGCAAAAGGGTTCAAGTAGACAGACTCTTTTTCTACAATGAGTCATTAATTTATCCATCCATCCATCCATTAATTTATCCATTCTCCAGGTTATCCTGTTGGGCGCATCATGCTGGTAGCTCTGGGTCCTGTCTCTTACCTCTCTTGAAGAAGTAGACAGACTCTTTCCTCATCTGGTACTGCGGTACTGACAAGGCAGCTGTGATGGTACCCTGCAGCCCGTTAAAACCCAGCCTGATGGACTTGGGATAACCCATGTCCACCATATCATTGTCAAACCTCCAGTACTGGTTTCCCTGTGAGGATTACATGTATCACAAACATCAATATATTGTATATAATATCAATATAGATATATATTGTACACTTAAAATACTGTAAGTTTTCCCCTGGCAGTTACCTTTAAATTAGTGCTGTCAGGCGATTAAAAAAAGTTATCTAATTAATTACAGGATTTGTAATTAATTAATCTAATTAATCGCATTTTAATCGCATAACCATTTTATGCCTGATATTCTATATTCTATAATCATATTTCAAATTGCATGTGTCCGGATGGCAGAATTCAGTACTGTATCTACAAAACCTTCTGTTTAATCATCTTCCATCTATTCATTTGCTTAGATTTTTCAGGTCTGGTCAATTTGAGCATGGTGTTATTCACAGTCAAAGATAAAGAAAAATGTATTGATATTCTCATTTGGTTCATTACAATTAATAATAATAATAATAATAATAATAATAATAATAATAATAATAATAATAATAATAATAATAATAATAATAATAATAATAATAATAATAATAATAATAATAATAATAATAATAATAATAATAATAATAATAATAATAATAATAATAATAATAATAATAATAAATTCGTACCGCACTTTACATTTGTAAAAATCTCAAAGTGCTACAAGAGATAAAGACCAAATTTTTTTTACTCAAGCCTAGTAACAGACACAGTATTTCTGACACTGGGAATACATTCCCTGAGATCCATAGATGTCCCTATAATCAGATACCAAGAACATGCAAATGGACCATATTAAAAAAAAATCTGTAAATGTGTATTCTACGTTCTTATGGAATGAATGAGATAAAAAAAAATATTATAAAAAGAAATATATATATTGTAATTAATTTTGAGTAAATGTTCATAACGTGATAATTTGCTGTGTAATTAATTAATGCGATAAACTGACAGCTCTACTTTAAATATGTATGTTTTCCCCTGACAGTTACCTCAAATATGTATGTTTATCCATGGCAGTTACCTTAAAGATGTATGTTTTTCCCTGGCAGTTACCTTCAATATGTATGTTTTCCCCTGGCAGTTACCTTAAAGATGTATGTTTATCCCTGACAGTTACCTTAAAGATGTATGTTTTCCCCTGGCAGTTGCAGCGGGTGAAGGCAGTATCGATGGGGGAGGGAACACCCCACACCTCTGTGATGGCACGGGCAGGTCCTGGCACCCTGTTTCTGTCCAGCACCCAGAAGTAGTGTCCTATGGGAAATAACGTTTAGTATTACAAGTACATACTATATTTATAAAACATACTACATTCACAATAACATTCTGTATCACATACCTATACTACCTGCACCTTTGTGGTATGGTAACATTTATAATAAAAGTGTTCTGTTTCTAAATTAGTCTTGCTGTATGTACAATTATATGTTGTTGTTGATACTGCTGTTGATACAATTAACCACAGTCTTGTCAAGAGGAAAATAATTCATATGAGTTTCCAGTACATTATTTTTTCTTTTTAAATATCTGCTCTTTATAGTGTATCTACATTCTAATATGTTTCTTTTAAAGATTCAGTACCATAAATACTGTGTTTTTCAATCTTGTTGCAGGTATGTTGACATACAATTGTTAGAGCTGTTGTTGTTGTAAAAATGATGACTAAAGCCATTTGATGTCTATCCCCCTAGATATCAACAAAAGCAAGCCATTTCCGATATCCAATCTACTTATTTTTTTTTAAATATGGCATCATACCTCCAGTATGGTCAGCAGAGGATCTACCTGCTGAGAAAGTTGAACACATGGGCCGTATGGGGATGGGGATACATGCCGGTGTTTGCAGGGCTTAAACTATACTATCTATCGTTCAATTTGTGAAAAAGAAATAATTTTTTCATCCATACATTCCTGTTTTATACCATGGTGAATATGAGTATAGTTTTAGAGTAATTCTGTGTAATCCCAGGAAACGCCGCTAAGCAGCATTTAGTGCATTCACTAGAAACCGTGCCATTCCTCGCCTAGATCAACAATCAACCTGAAATCAACGCTATATTATCGGTATTATGTTTCATCATGCATGCATGAAAGGGTGGGGGGAGGGTTTCTATGCTTCGATCGTCACACAATACATTACACAGTACATTACAGACACACGCTCCGATCGCGGGGAAGGAATTATTGGATCAACGCAAGATTGACTAGGATGTACTGCAAAAAGAATGTTCCAATTATCTGATCGCCATTTCAAGTATTGATGTTGATCGTGTTGCCAACATAATCCACCCAATCCATGTGATATAAACCTTACTCATGCCCGACAAGGAAAACCCAGACCGGACCTTTTAGATCGATGTACAGGCTGAGCCAGAGAGATTCCAAGGATGTGCAATATCGGCCGCAAGGCGTTAGGCGGCTGTATTGGACGTTTGCGATCTCAGACCCATTTCCAATGATAACATCAAGCTCCCTCGATGGATTATGAATGGAAATAGCGAATAAAAGAAATAACGACCAAAACCCGACTTTTCTCGGGTTTGGCGCTCAAGCGATGGCAAGTTAACCCGACTTATCTCGGGTCTGGCGTCCAATGTGTTAATGTTAGTGTGAAGATCCTGAGCACTTTTTATGGTTATTTTATTGAAAGCCTCTTAACTTTTTCTTTTATCTGCTGGTTCAGTGGCCTATCTATTAAAGATAGGAACAGCCTACAGTATATTGTGAAAGTGTGCTCCAAAATAATTGGAGTAAAACAGGGAGACCTATGTTCTCTCTGGATGGACCAGGTGGTCAAGAAGGGGACGAGCATCACAAATCAACCTCTCCACGCTTTGTCTGAGCGGTTTTTGCTGTTGCCTTCTGGCCGCCGTTATGACGTTCCATTAAGTAGGATCAACTGTTACGCCAAATATTTTGTACCCTCGGCTATCAGACTTTTAAACACAGACAGTAGTAATAGCCTTTTACACTTAATTGTCTGTTTTTACTTTTACTTTGACTGGATTGTGTATTGCATGGCATGTTGTTGTTGCCGTGCTGTCGTTGAGATGTTTTTGTTTTTGTTACTCGTGAAGCTACAATATGAATTGCCCCACGCGGGATCAATAAAGTTGTCTGAATCTGAATCTGAATACCAACATCTAGCTGCTCTGATTGGCAGCATCAGTCACATCTAGCTGCTCTGATTGGCTGCATCAGTCACATCTAGCTGCTCTGATTGGCTGCATCAGTCACATCTAGCTGCTCTAGCGGCATCCCCGGCCGCGTCCTAAAAGTCTGTGCCGACCAACTGGCCCCAGTATTCACTGACATATTTAACCTGTCCTTAGAACAGGCTGTCATCCCCACCTGCCTGAAGAAGTCCACTATTATCCCTGTACCCAAAAAATCCAAGCCTGCTTGCCTCAACGACTACCGCCCTGTAGCTCTCACCTCCATAGCCATGAAGTGCTTTGAGAAGCTAGTAAAGGGCTACATCTGCTCCTCCCTCCCCATCAACATGGACCCCCTGCAAATTGCATACCGCCCCAACAGGTCCACGGAGGACGCCATAGCCCATGTGCTGCACACAGCAGCATCACACCTGGACAAGAGGCAGGGGAACTATGTGAGAATGCTATTCATCGACTACAGCTCGGCATTCAATACCATAGTCCCCTCCATACTCATAGCCAAGCTCAGGGACCTGGGCTTGAACTATGACCTCTGCCAGTGGGTCTTGGACTTCCTGACTGGCAGACCCCAGGTGGTGAGAGCAGGCAACTGCACCTCCTCATCCATCACCCTCAACATAGGGGCCCCCCAGGGCTGTGTTCTGAGTCCCCTCCTCTACTCCCTGTACACACACGACTGTGTGGCTCAGCGGAGTAGCAATACAATCATCAAATTTGCTGATGACACAGTGGTGGTGGGCCTGATCTCTGCCAACGACGAGAGGGCCTACCTGGAAGAGGTCAAGGTCCTGGCGGGATGGTGCCAGGAAAACAGCCTCTCCCTGAACGTCAGCAAAACAAAGGAGATGATTGTGGACTTCAGGAGGTCGGGGGTCAAGGACTACAGCCCCCTCAGCATCGACGGGGCACCGGTTGAGAGAGTCAACAGCTTTAAGTACCTCGGAGCCTACATATCCGAGGACTTGACATGGACCACACACATTGACAGTGTTGTGAAGAAGGCACGACAACGCCTCTACTTCCTCAGGCGCCTAAGGAAGTTCCAAGTCAGTCAGAAGATCCTTAAGAACTTCTATTCATGTACAATAGAGAGCATCTTGACCGGCAACATCACCTCCTGGTTTGGGAATAGCACTGCACAAGACCGAAGCAGACTACAAAGAGTGACACGTTCAGCCGAACGCACAATTGGAGGGGGGCTCCCCACCCTCCAGAACATTTACAACAAGCGTTGCAAGGGCAAGGCCAAGAGAATCATTAAAGACTCCAGTCACCCGAACAACTGCCTCTTTGAACTGCTGCGGTCAGGCAAGCGATACCGGAGTCTCAAGGCGAGCACAGAAAGACTCAGAAGAAGCTTCTATCCCCAGGCCATCAGGCTGCTAAACGAACAATGAACACTACACAACAACAACCACCAAACGCACATAGCACACACATCCACACGCACACACTCACTTTAAACAAACACACTGTAGCACCCACTCCACACACTTTATAGCACACACCCACTTTAAACAAACACACTGTAGCACCCACTCCCCACACTTTATATTTATTGATGAAGGATTGCACTACAACTCGTACACCTTACTGTAAATTGTACCTAAATTGTACCTCATCCCATTTCTGCTTTGCACTATATAGTACTGTACATTAGTACACTGCATAGTATTGTATATTATATGGTAACTCAGAACATTGTACATATGTCTATACCGAACACTGTGACCTCATTTTCTTCTTCTAAATTACATGCTATACTATGTTATTTGATACTATCTTGTCTAGCACAGTCTCTGGAGCGTAACAGTAAGAAGCATTTTGTATGAAAGTATTCTGTACTTCTGTATGACAACTATTAAAGAAACTTGAAACTTGATTGGCAGCATCAGTCACATCTAGCTGCTCTGATTGGCTGCATCAGTCACATCTAGCTGCTCTGATTGGCAGCATCAGTCACATCTAGCTGCTCTGATTGGCTGCATCAGTCACTTCTAGCTGCTCTGATTGGCAGCATCAGTCACATCTAGCTGCTCTGATTGGCTGCATCAGTCACTTCTAGCTGCTCTGATTGGCTGCATCAGTCACATCTAGCTGAGTGCTGCTCACCGGCTGCCTGGGCCCCTAAACTGAGTCCTGAACAGTCAAGCATCTATATAGTGTCTAGTGAACAGAATGCCGTGCTGAACAGATGATACCCATGACATTAACAGTCCACAGTAAGCAATTTAAGACTGAATTAAAACACCATTGTACTGGATCTTTAATCCTCTTTAGCTATATTTCCGAACTGCTGTCGTGAAACAGTTCCTTCTAATGAATTTGAAAGCCAACCGGATGGGGTTTAGTTGGAAATCAGTTGTCTGGCACTGACCTCGGAAAACCACTATTGTGCCGTTCCTCAGTGTGGTGACCGCGCTGGTCGGACGCCCACTACAGAGGTTGATGTCGTTGTTGGCATCTGGAGAGAGGGAGACATTTCGAATGAAACCATATGTCAGGACAGAGACATGGATACATAGAAAACATGGAAAACCAGACTTGGGACACTGGGCTTTAATTGTTACATTTTCTTTTCTTTTTTTAATCTAGAGAAAATTTGATATTTGGCAAAAAGTCTCCACCCCTTTTGAATTGGTTAATTAGTTAAAAGCATTTAACATACTTAAAGAAAAGGAGATGTTTACAAAGAAACCATATGTGAGGACAGACGAGTGATAAACAAATACAATAAGACATATTAAACCAAACTGGGACTTATTTTTTTTTATCTACTTTTTCTCCCCATTTTCAATTTTTCTCCCATCCCAATTTCGTATTATCCAATTCTACCCTCCCCTGTCTCGAACGTTGTTAGACCATGCCTCCCACTGGTCGGCTGCAATGTGGACCAAGCCTTGCATCACGTGTCCCCTCCGGTACACGAGGAGGCAGCCGTCGCATCTTTTCACCTGCACAGCGCGATCTCTCAGCGGCGAGGAGTAGCGCGTGGGAGGCTCACGCTGCCCCCGTTGCTTCCTGATTCTGCTGTACAGGCGCACCAACCGACCTGTAGGAGTCGCTGTCCACAACGTCCGATCCCCATCCACCGGATTTCCCACCCCCTAATACTGCCAATTGTATTAGTATGAACGACCAGCCAAGCCGGAAGCAACGGCGAGAGCTGTGCTCGAACCCAGCATCTCCTGCGTTAGTGGCGAGCGCCTTTCCCACTCCGCCACTTAGCTGCCGAACTGGGACTTTTCAGTGTTAAATGGATCTTAACCTTGGCTACTTAGAGAAAATGACACATTTATAAGGGAACCATATTTGAGTGCAAAAAAGGAATAGGACAGGGTGGCAGGTTGCATATAGCAATCAAACGGTTGCTGGTTCGATCCCCAATACAGACAGTGCCCATTATAGTTGAAGTTGGCCCTGTGAAAATATACCATACACATTCTTCCCTGACAGTTACCATAAAGATATATGTTTTCCCCTGACAGTTACCTTAAATATATATGTTTTTCCTTGACAGTTACCTAAAGATGTATGTTTATCCCTGACAGTTACCTTAAAGATATATGTTTTTCCCTGACAGTTACCTTAAAGATATATGTTTTTCCCTGACAGTTACCTTAAAGATATATGTTTTTCCCTGACAGTTACCTTAAAGATGTATGTTTTTCCCTGACGGTTACCATAAAGATGTATGTTTATCCATGACAGTTACCTTAAATATATATGTTTTTCCTTGACAGTTACCTTAAAGATGTATGTTTATCCCTGACAGTTACCTTATAGATATATGTTTATCCCTGACAGTTACCTTAAAGATATGTTTTTCCCTGACAGTAACCTTAAATATATATGTTTTTCCCTGACAGTTACCTTAAAGATGTATGTTTATCCCTGACAGTTACCTTAAAGATATGTTTTTCCCTGACAGTAACCTTAAAGATATGTTTTTCCCTGACAGTAACCTTAAATATATGTTTTTCCCTGACAGTAACCTTAAAGCTGCATGTTTATACATAATTCCTCAATGGGCCAGTGTTAATTGGTTAATTGGCTCGTCCTGGAGCTGCCTGGGAACTCTGGATTTGTGTTCCATGGTTAACATTTTTGGCTCTTTTATTTCCAAATGAAAAGGAACAGCTTGACTGAAGTTGTGGGAAAACAAGCACATCAGTCAGCTTATATGGTGTCAGTTTATATAACACTTTGAACACGCTTTGAAGGAAACTGCTTTCACCCAGGAGCGTCATAAACACAACCACCAGTCCTGCAGAGCCATGAAGCCAGAGGTTTGGTACAGAAACACGTGGCCACTGTAGGATGACAACCTCGTATCTCCAAGAAGTCAACTTTTCCCTGGGACAGTCCCACACTTCTGAATCCTTACAATAAGCCAATAGGTTCTGGATGGGTTCCGTGGTCCTAACAGTCAATCGCTGCTGTCGGGACAAAACCTCATAACTCCATTTTTTGAAAAAAAAATTTATTATATAAATCAACTCCGTAGATCATCCTCCATATGTGTGTGTGGGTTTTACAAAGTTTAAACAATGGGAAAGCATTAAACCGATCATCTGTCTAAACCTCCTAACTCTATTCACCCTCAAATCTGTGTTCGTTTTTTTCATCTGCTGAAAAGTTGGGTTTTTGGAGTTATGAGGTTTTGTCCCGACAGCAGCGCAATGGTAACTAGATCTATCTGGAGCCAAACCTGACATAGTACAGTTTTCCAGCAGGAAAGAAGGAGATTTGGAATAAATGTCTGTGACATGTAGAACGTGCATCATGTTCCATAACCTTTCTAGGCCGGAAAAACATAATTTTCAAATGCCATGACTATGCCAGGTGTTCCACGATCGTAGGAACCCTGACTATGATGGCGTCCAGAAAAAGGCGTGGCATTTGAGATCCGCCACGTGCGTTTGCTCTGTGTTTTCCTCACTCAGTCTCCCTCTCAACCTTCCTACTATCTCAATAAAGATTAATAATAAATATATATACTAAAGTGAGTTGACTGCCCTCTGTCCTTTTAGAAACAAGGACAAAAGTCATAGACGTGAGGTGCATTTCCTGGGAGCCACCACTAGGGGCAGAGTGGCTAACTGAGTGAGTTGTGACATCAGTTGCTTTGCATTGAAGAAAAACAACTATGACAGATGAGCATAGGACTGCGCTCACCTGCTTGGTAGTCTATGTTCAGAGTTTGTGCAGGATTAACAGGCTTGGGATTTGGTTTAGATGCCTGGTTTGGTTTGGTTACAGGTGGTTTGGTTGGGTTGGGTTTGGGCTTGACTTGGGGTTTAGAGGTAGATGGTGCAGGCTTGGTCTGGGCTGGAGTGGGTTCTACCCTTGGTGTGACCTCCACCTTCTCTCCCAGTGTTGGGCCTAGGAGTACAAATTAAATCATATTAATTGCAACGATACTGACCCCAGTTTCAGGTATTCCCATACAAAAATTAACTATAGCAAAACTATAGTATTCCTGTGTGGTTTTTGCATTCACAATTACAATTATAATTACTATAGAACTACAGTACTATACTGAATCACTAGAAAACCACAGGAATACTATAGTGATTCACCATTCATTTATATTATTCCTCAATACTATTGTGAATCACAACAGTACTGTATTTCTGTGGTAAATCTCTGTAGTGTATGAAAAACCACAGGAATACTTTATGTTTTACAATGTACTTTTTTGTATGGGTTGACCCAAGACCAGGTTAATACTTGTATCAGTGAAGACCACAGATAACAAAAACATAGATCGTAGATAGAAGGTTACAGTACATTAGAAAATGTAAATGGAACTTGATTAGATTAGATTAGATTTTCTCATCTTATATCATAACTTAACTGCTTAAAGAATGTTTCCACAACAATTTTCTACAAAATTTGTAACTGTCAGCCAATGGCCAATATCAAGATTAGTACTCATTTTGGTACTCAGAACAAAGTACTCTTACTTGGTCAGCAAAAAGTGCCATTGGTGCACGTCTAATAATTACAATCGCCCCCAAAAGTGGTAATTTTAGTTTTCGTTTTTGAGGACTGCATACTTTTTTTGCAAACCAAAATACTATACTTTATACTTAGCACATGCATGAGCCTGGTCTCTTTTGAAATGTTTCTGATACAATAAAGAAAATTCACTTTTAGTGCTAATGAAATAGAGTAACATAGGTCTGAACTTGAGTTGTAGAAAAACGTGTTACTCACGTTTTTCTGTAGTAGTTAGTAGTCCAGAAGTAGTATTTCCCCAAAAATTGGTATGGCTGAAAATACACCCTGGGTCCATAGCCTGAAGTCTTATGTAGTACATGTCCAAATTTCATAAAAATCCGTTCAGAAATTAGTGATTAGGAGCGATTTTGGTAAACTGTGTAGCGTTCCTGGTTTCCTTTTCCTCATAGACTTCAATTCATTCTGGTTTTTTTCTCTTCCTGTTTTCGCTCGTGACTTTTCACCTAGATCTCTGATTCGTCCATCCCCATGTGGTTGTATCATTGGAAAGCCACACTCATTGGCTACAACGCTGTCCAATAATTTTCGAGATCGCCAAATGTTGACGGAGCTAGAGCCCCGGGAGTCGGGGGTGGTAATCTGACTCTGCCGTGTACTTTGGCGCACACCTCACATAATCGGCATGTAACTCGAGAACTGCTGAACGGATTTTGTCACCTGAAAGGGCTATCGACAGGCAAAAAATAGGACTTTAATTCAATATATATATTGTATTAAATAATATGCACACCCGAGCCGCTTGGTAAATTGTCCTCAAGAGGGCACACATGTGGGCCGTTGCATGCTAAGAGGATTTATTAAGCACAATAATGAATTATGATCAATAATCTTACATACTAATTAACGTAATGATTGAATTATTGAATTAAATCAATTTCTTCTGTTTAATACCTTGTGTTGGGTTTGCAGGTGAGGTGGGACGAGTGGTCAGGTCTGCCTCTGGATTATTCTCAGACTCTGAGGTTTGAGAGTCAATGGCATTAGGATCCTGAGGGACTGAGGGGGTGGCATTAGGATCCTGGGGGACTGAGGGGGTGGCATTAGGATCCTGGGGGACTGAGGGGGTGGCATTAGGATCCTGGGGGACTGAGGGGGTGGCATTAGGATCCTGGGGGACTGAGGGGGTGGCATTAGGATCCTGAGGGACTGAGGGGGTGGCATTAGGATCCTGAGGGACTGAGGGGGTGGCATTAGGATCCTGAGGGACTGAGGGGGTGGCATTAGGATCCTGGGGGACTGAGGGGGTGGCATTAGGATCCTGGGGGACTGAGGGGGTGGCATTAGGATCCTGGGGGACTGAGGGGGAGGCATTAGGATCCTGAGGGACTGAGGGCGTGGCATTAGGATCCTGGGGGACTGAGGGAGTGGCATTAGGATTCTGAGGGACTGAGTGGGTGGCATTAGGATCCTGGGGAACTGAGGGGGTGGCATTGGGATCCTGGGGGGCTGATGGGGTGACATTAGGATCCTGGGGGGCTGAGGGGGTGGCATTAGGATCCTGGGGGGCTGAGGGGGTGGCATTAGGATCCTGGGGGGCTGAGGGGGAGGCATTAGGATCCTGGGGGACTGATGGTGTGGCATTAGGATCCTGGGGGGCTGAGGGGGTGGCATTAGGATCCTGGGGGGCTGAGGGGGTGGCATTAGGATCCTGGGGGGCTGAGGGGGTGGCATTAGGATCCTGGGGGACTGAGGGGGTGGCATTAGGATCCTGGGGGGCTGAGGGGGTGGCATTAGGATCCTGGGGGGCTGAGGGGGAGGCATTAGGATCCTGGGGGACTGATGGTGTGGCATTAGGATCCTGAGGGACTGATGGTGTGGCATTAGGATCCTGGGGGACTGATGGTGTGGCATTAGGATCCTGGGGGACTGATGGTGTGGCATTAGGATCCTGAGGGACTGATGGTGTGGCATTAGGATCCTGGGGGACTGATGGTGTGGCATTAGGATCCTGAGGGACTGAAGGGGTGGCATTGGGATCCTGGGGGACTGATGGTGTGGCATTAGGATCCTGGGGGACTGAGGGGGTGGCATTAGGATCCTGGGGGGCTGAGGGGGTGGCATTAGGATCCTGGGGGACTGAGGGGGTGGCATTAGGATCCTGGGGGACTGAGGGGGTGGCATTAGGATCCTGGGGGGCTGAGGGGGTGGCATTAGGATCCTGGGGGACTGAGGGGGTGGCATTAGGATCCTGGGGGGCTGAGGGGGTAGCATTCGGATCCTGCGGGACTGAGGTTGTGGCTGAGGGATCCTGGGGGGCTGAGGGGGAGGTGGAGGAGGTGGTGGTGGTGGTGGTTGTGGTAGATTCCTGGTTGGAGTCAGGGGTGTCTGCATTCTCTGGATCAGCAGGCGAGCCCTCAGGTTGATCTGGAGTAGGTTCAGCTGCGTCTACATCACTGGTGTCTGGAGATAATTACCCATATGATGTAGCATTTTGCTAATACAGTAACAGGAAATACACTGGCGCCCAAGCTGTTTCCCTAGCAATGAAATCCTTCTGAAAAGGTCTATAGCCACCTGTTCCGTTATATACTCTAGCTGTGTGTTCTCATAGCACAGCCCCGAAGAAGACTAACGTCAGTGTTGACACATTGGTGAATGCCTAGTATTGCCTACTATGCTGGCTCTTCAATACATATGAAACATCATTTAGCATTACTACCATCTCTTTGTGTGTTTTCCCATTTAGAATATTCACATGCAAATGCTTTCCTTGACCACAAGGATTGTATGGCGTCTTGAGCTATTTGTCTGGTGGTCATTCCCCACCCCTGCTTACCTGCAGTCTCAGTAGCGGCAGCTCCACTGGTTGGTTCTGTAGGGGTGATGGTTGTTTGGCTGTCTGAGGGGGTTTGTGGGAAGAGTGTGAACGTCTCCTCTGGTGTGAACTCGGGGTCGTCCATGATGTCGGCCAGGGTGGGGTCAGAGGTCACAGGCTCAGAAGGCTCGTCACCACTGGTGCTCTCTGCGTTAGGGTTGGGCTCTGGGTCCTGGGTCACATCTGTGAGTAAAAAGAAAGAAAGAAAGAAAGAAAGAAAGAAAGAAAGAAAGAAAGAAAGAAAGAAAGAAAGAAAGAAAGAAAGAAAGAAAGAAAGAAAGAAAGAAAGAAAGAAAGAAAGAAAGAAAGAACAAGACAAGTTACTTGTATCCATTGTGAGACCAATGGCAATTTTTCAGGTTGTGTGGATAAGTTCAGTTAAGAAGAAGTCTCTATTTGTAGCCCACATTCGCTACATTGTCATGCAGCGAAAACACACATGCAGGATGGACGACACATAGGAACACACACACAAGGGCAGCCGGGAGCAAAAGTGCTCCTGTAATGTAATATCGGAAATTATTGGTAGCGTTTTTTTAGTTTCTTTTGTTTTTTACATTTATTTAACCTTTATTTACCCAGGCAAGCAAGTAAGAACAAATTCTTATTTTATTTATTGTCAAAAGTATGCATAATGTTGTGTTAATTCCACGACAAGAGATATGTAATGTTAATTACCTGAAATTATTCCGTTCTTTTTGGGGGGAAACCCCACATATATCGGTATCGATTGATATCGGTATTGGAAATTAAGAGCTGGACAATATCGGTATATCGTATATCAGTAAAAAAGCAAAAAAGCCAATATCGAACATCCCTTATCTCTTTTTCTGGAGGGGAAACCCTTGTGAGCACGGGGAAAACATGCAAACTCCACACAGAAAGGCCCGGGAGATATCCCACCTAGGTACCTGGCAACCTGGCAACCCTGCAACCTCTGCATTTAACCACCCCAACCAGTTAGGACTAGTTAGGAGCAGTGGGTGGAGCAGTGGGCGGCCACAGTCCAGCGCCCCGCGACCAACTCCAGCCGCAAGTAGTACATACATAACATATATGTCTATTACTATTTGTAGGAGCCATTATGATGGTGGCATATTATTTTATTATTTGTAATATTATTATTGGACACCTGGTGGCGGGTTTTAGATTTGACAGCACTGGTTAGGTATTTAGGGTCACAGGTGCAGTAATCAACTAGGACACAGGTAGTGAGGAGCACACCGTTCTTACCAGTAGCTCAGTAACAGAAGCTCAGCAGCTCAGCAACCAGAAGACAAGAAATACCAAATAAATATAGAATACCATATAATTCCTACAGAACCCACTCTAGCAATAAATTGAATGTACAACTGCAACTTCAGCAATAAACACCCCTAAACCTGGAATCACGACTGGACATCCATCATTGCTGTGTCTACTGCATAAGATCACTCCCTACCATACCTGTGAAGTAACGGGCAAGAGAAAACAGGACATTGGAAATGGAAATTTGCCGTTACACTATTACTGTAGCATGCAAACAAACCACCTCTTTCTCACCGTCACTGAGATCATCTTGTGGTTCTGTTGCTGGAGTAACCAGTGGAATAAACTGGTCACCTGTAGAAAGAACAATTTAGAAAATTATTAAGAATTACAGTTCAGGAATGTCCTAGTTCCATCAACAAAAAAATATATATATGAAATAATTAAGAATTACAGTTCAGGAATGTCCTAGTTCCATCAACAACAACAAAAAAAAATATATATATATATATTAGTGCTGTCAATCGATTAAAATGTTTAATCGCGATAAATCGCATGATTGTCCATGGTTAACTCGCGATTAATCACAAATTAATCGCATTAAAAAAAAATGTTATCTACCTTAAACGGATCTTTTTCAAGTTCCAAGTTTTAATACTCTTATCAACATGAGAGTCAACAAATGCTTGCTTTATGCAGCCATTTAACACAAAAGGATGACCCTCATGCATTGCAAATTTGCATCAAATTCAAAACTAAAATAACTTAAAAGAAAATTATAATTTAAAACGATGAATAAAGTGTGCATGAAATAATAGGGGAAAGAAAACATTAGGAACTTGTTACATTCACCCACACAAGGGCTGAGTAATCACACACCCCCCCTCTCGCTCACACCCCCCCTCTCCCAGCTCCCTTTCTCTCTTGCCCCTTCCTCATCTCTCTCACCCCCCTCTCTCTCTCTCTCTCTCTCTCTCTCTCTCTCTCTATATCTCACACACACACACACACACACACACACACACACACACACACACACACACACACACACACACACACACACTTCAGAAACAAACATAGTATCAACAATGAGAGCATCAATAATACACCTGAGTGAAGTCTAGTTAAAAAAAACGCGGTAACGTGTTAATACCGCGTTAACTTTGACAGCCTTTATATATATATATAAAGAAATAAACTGGAATTTTATGTTATTTGATGGATGTCACTGAGCAACAGCTTGGATGCATTTAGCATAATTATGATGAAGGTCTTTGTGAAGAAGACAGTGCATTGGTGTCCTTATGTTCTGCTATTGTCGGATGCATTCATCCAGAGGAAGACAAGAGACTGAAAGTGTTTTTGTTTCCAAAATTGGATTGATTCAGACACTGATATCATTCTGAGATCATTCAGACACTGAGGTCTTTCTAAAGAAGACAGTGTGGGAGTCCTTGTGTTCTATTATCATTGGATGCATTTTATCCAGAGGGAGACAACGACTGAAACACTGAGATCATTCTGACGTTGTGATATCCCAAGAGGAAATACCAGCATGAGGAGGACATTGTCTCCGTCTTCTGGGAGATAGAAGACTCTGCGGGAAGACCAAATAATCTCAGCAAGTCGTCCCGACCTGACCTTTGATTTCAAACCATCCTACACTGTACGAGGCCTCATCCTTTCTTTCCTCACTCTACTTTCTGATTGAGTTGTTGCCCGTTGCCCTCCTCCACGCAGTTCAGTCATAATGACACCACCTCCTCATGTTTCTCTTGGCTGCTGTGAGAGGCTCAAGGCTCAAGCTCCTGGCATCCTCTGGGGAGACTTGGACATCAGAACAAGCCATAGCATTGGACAGAACCACAGCCTGGCAGCCAAATCCCACAACAACTTTGTCTAATGCTTACTGATGTTTGCCTTATTGATTTATTTTTTTCAGTTCAGTTCAAAATAGTCATTCTCCTATAGCTTCTTTAAATCAATGACATTATGTTAAAGCCCCAATCCCCAATAAACTTATGCTTTATGCAGATGACATTTTGCTTTTTGTTACAGACCCAGGCAATGCTGTACCCGCACTACTCAAGACAATAGATACGTTCTCAAGATTTTCAGGGTATAAGGTTAATTGGTCGAAGTCGGAGGCTCTTCCCCTAACGTCCTACTGCCCCAAATCACTATTTAAAGATGGCTCCTTTCAGTGGCCTGAAAAGGGTATTCGGTATCTAGGGATTCTTTTCCCCAAGCAAGTAAACGACATTGTTAGTGTCAACTTTGACCCACTACTAGGCAAAATCTCAGCGGATGTGGAGAGATGGGCTCCCCTTTTCTTGTCACTATGGGGCAAGGTTAATGTTCTTAAGATGAACTGCATTCCCAGAGTAAACTACCTCCTCCAGTCACTGCCGATAGCAATACCTAGCAAGTATTTTAAACAATTTGATAGAATATGCAACACATTCCTGTGGAACGGTAAAAGACCCAGGATGCGTATTGGTAAACTACAACAGCCTGTGGACAGAGGTGGCCTGGGTCTCCCCAAATTATTACTATATCATTATGCCTACAGTTTCAGACATATGACACAGTGGGCCCTGCCCCCTGAGAGAGCGCCTCCATGGTACATAATGGAGCAGTCGGTATACACACGGCTGCCCCCACTGTCGTATATTACAGCTAAATTACCACCAACTGCCCGAACTCACCCTATTATCTCTCACATACAGGCCGTATGGAAGAAGGTGTCTCGCATCTTTCATATCAACCCCCATTTAAGCCTGTCAGCAGGCTTATGGGCCAACCCAAAATTGTGTATATGCAGATCCCCCTTTATGTGGAAGGAATGGATAGACAAAGGCATCCTCACCCTGGGGGACCTCTATGAAGACGATGCATTAAAATCTTTTGAAAAACTGATTCAACAATATCAGCTGGCCAACAATCAATTTTGGAGATATTTACAATTGAGGCATCTTCTCATAGGTACATTTGGCTCGCCACAGACCCTCCCCCAGGGTACAGACCTGCTGAAAAAGATTTTGGCTATTTCTGGGTTGGGACATGAGGCCTCGGTCTACTATTCCATGTTTATCGACAGGGAGGGCAGTGGGATATCCTCTGCTCTCAAAATAGTCTGGGAAAAGGATCTAGGGGTCACATTTGAGCAAGAGGACTGGGATATAATCTCGGGGATCCCCAAACAGGTGTCCAGGGATATTAGAACAAGGCTAATACAATTCAAGATCTTCCACCGCATTTATTGGACCCCCTCTAAAATGTATAGACTGGGCCTGAAAGAGAACCCAGATTGCTGGAAATGTCACACAGGGGAGGGGGACCTAGTCCATGCACTCTGGTCATGTCCGAAAATCAGAGACTTCTGGAGTAACATACATGACTACATCACAGAGGTCACAGGGACGGAGTATGATTTCTGTTCTGGTTTATATATCCTGGGGGATCCCTGCAGTCTTAGCCATATCGCAAAGCCCCTAGCTGATTGGATACAGACTAGTATAATGATAGGCAAACAGATCATAATGAGAGGCTGGAAGGCACCAGAAGGCCCGTCATTCCGAGAGTGGAGTGGAGAACTGGGTAGGGTAGCTGCCTATGAGAAAATATCCTTTAGTTTAGGAGAGAAAGGAGACAAATATATTAGCAAATGGGGGAAATATTTGCAATTTCACTTACTATAAAAGGAGGAGGGGCACACTTGTCCAAGACAGCGACGATGCACATGTGTAGAGAATACCTGACAAATGCACCATGTTTATGTAGACAAGAATGGCTCTATGTTTGAATGTAGATTTATTTTTTCGTTTGGTGTTTCCTTTCTGTTTTGGTACTACTTCCCATTATATTCTCGGCTTAGTCTAATTTATCTTTCTATTTTTTATTTATTTTTTGTTATGGTAGAATTTTTCATTTGTTTAGGTTTACTTATTCTAATGTCTTTATTTTTTATTTTTATTTTTTTTCTGTCTTCCCCCCCATATGGGGGGTATCAGTGTAACCTAGACGTTAGGGGTCCAGGTGTTTATGTTGTCCTTCAGGACTGACCCATGCTGATGCAAAATATGTCATTCATTGTATTGTCCTGAAGTACTGTGTGCAAAAAGAAAAAATATGCAATAAAGTATAAGTCATAAAAAAAAAAAGCCCCAATCCGTGATCCTTTTCACATACATTCTTTTGATTTGATCTGTAGATGGAAGACATCGATTTTGATAAAAATACAGATCTGTTTCTGTATTCATGTCTCCATTCTTATTTCCTATTTATTGTGATGGGATTACCCATTTGTTTGTTTTGGATCACTGATTGGGCCTTTACTCTGTTGGGTTCCGAGGAGGATATACTCACCTTGGTCGTAGTCCTCACTAAAGGTCGCCTCTGTAGGTTCTGTGTTTATCAAAGTACAAAATTAGACAAATAACTCTATAAAGGAAATCCCCATCTATAACTGGTGATAATCGAGACTTTAGCTCAGAAAAAAACACATTTGGGTCTTTACTCTCAGCGAGATTACGCAATTAGATCAATACATTAGAGGTAGTATAGCACTATGAAAGACAATTCACTCACTTCAAATCCTAGTTATTATGATTTAATTTGATGATTCGATTTTTTTTTTTATTTTAATGCCATGCACCCAGGGTGCCCAGCCCACACTGACTTACAAGACATGACATATACAGACAATGCAGACAGTGTACAATGTAAAAATCAAACTCCAGTTCACATATTCAAAGTGTTCCGTCTCACTGAAAAATAAAACCTCTGCCAGGTAGACTATACCTTTGGGCTTGCTATCGTATACATGAGGGCATGAATTAGGCTTCAGTGGCGCTGTTGGACTGGCCGTTCCGACTGTCTCTGTGATGAATTACAGAGACAGAAAGTATTGTCAAGGATGAAGTGATGCCGTGATGCAGATTACTGCATATTACTGCATGCTACACTATACATGCTCTCTGATGTGCAAGGGACCATCCTGTAGGAGTTCTGTGATCCTTGCCTTCATGTTATATCATAAATAAGCATAATTGCGACTGTTTTCCATTTATTAGTCAAATAGATAAGGAAACCAAATTTGTTGAATATAGTAGAAAAGAAACACTCAAAATCAGTAGCTGAATCAGTGCAGTCGACACAAACCAAACCATCAGCTATATAGTCAAATACCTACTTCATTTTGAATAGTTGA
This sequence comes from Notolepis coatsorum, assembly GCF_963971535.1. Lineage (NCBI taxonomy): Eukaryota > Metazoa > Chordata > Actinopteri > Aulopiformes > Paralepididae > Notolepis > Notolepis coatsorum. The sequence goes on from NC_140167.1 coordinate 60,249,401, forward strand.
ATATTCAAATATTCAAATAACCATGCCCATCCCTAACATACCTCACGCAATCGTGCCGATCAAAGTGTTTGATTACACTCACCCTCTGTGTCACAGTGGGTCTTGTAGTCGCCGCAGCACTGGTTGTATGTGGTGCACTCAGCATCACAGCTGCACAGCCTGCCCCTCCTGAAGATCTCTCCACACCGACCTTTACACGAGTCCCCTGGATCACACACACACACAGGCATCAGCACAAGAAGGGAACTGCATAATAATCATTCACATCCAAAGTTTATTTATTTATTTGTTTATTTACCATATTACTGGACACTACAAATAAATGCAGTGTAAATACACCGGATTTAGCAAGGATGCTAGTTTTCATCCGCAGTCCCCAATTACCCCAGATCTGCATCACCCCAGTTGATGGGTGATATATTGGGGAAGAGGGATCGGCTGAAATTAATGTGTGGATGATATGAGTACTGTTTATCAGTAGTTATAAGTAACAAAAGATGTAATGGGGGAAGGAAAATCAGTTGATCATGTTTGTTGTCAATATTGCCCATCAACGATTACTGTACCTACAAAGTTTCACAAAGTTTCCTCATGATTTCTGGGATATATAAAGTAAGGTATATAATGTACTCAAGTGTACAAAAATGTACAGCAGTACATTACACTATATACTATAGTTATACTATAGGTCACACAACATAATCAATAATAAAAGCCTTACTTGTTGTGCACTGGCCTATATAGTCTCTGCAGCACTCATCATTAGCCAGGCAGTCATAGTCACACTGGCACATGTAACCCCTGTAATATTCACTGCCACAGCGTCCCTTGCATGTGTCTATGGAAAGAATAATAACTGTACATGACAACCAAGAACCAACCAAGAAAAAAATATTATTCATGATAAACAACCAGATTATTTAAGATATTTAACTTAACACTTAAAGATGCAATATGTAATTCAGATGTAAAATATATATATATGCATCCCCATCATTAAAAACTAACCAAGGGATTAATTGACTCAAATTGACTGAGTGAGCTCTTGACACAAGGATATACTAACATAATGAGTCTCTACTGTTGAAATGAATCAAATTAGAAATTATCCCCATCATGGCTGTAATTTAGTCTGGTGTTATGAGATAGAATGTGTTTAAAAAAAGTTACAGAGCATAATACATTCATGAATGTATGTGTTATGGAATAGTATCTTTGTTGAAATAACTGGCATCCTAAATGCAATCTCTTAATACAACATGGGGATCTGTTTCTCAACCATGACACACTGACTAATATCTTCCTCCTAGTAAATAATTTACTAGTTAGCCTAACTAAGTAAATAATATGAATCAGTGCATTCAAGCACAACAACCTCTTGATAGTATGATACCCTCTTAAAGCCCTCCAATAAACATGTTGTTCTTGATGGCTGTATGGTATGGATACACTTCTGACATTACAGAATGTTGGAAAAATAGGTTACATTTCAATAACAATATCTCTGAACACAGTTGTAATTGTACATCTGCATATTTTATGGAAGCAACCTGGCTATTCGCGAAAGCTATAGCCTACTCACTCTGGGAAGCAGTAAATGTACAGGAACAAAGCAGCAGAATGACAGACAGTTGTGGAGTCATCTTCAAAGGGTCTTCTGTGGATTAAGACTAACTATAGCAGAACAAACAAATACATCCAAATAATTGTACGCCTTATCAACACGTTATTCAACTTTCCAATAGGACCGTAGTGATTAAGAATTCATAAAGTAAGCAACTCCGAATCGGTAAGTAAGAAATACAAATAAATAATGAATAATAATAATAATAATAATAATAATTAAAAACGTAAATAATAATAATAGAAAATAAACGTGGCTTACCTTGGGACAACCAGTTCTGTCCTATTCCTGTAGGATATTTGCTCTCTGTCCCTGCTTTTAAAATGTCGAGGGATACACCGAGACGGTCATTTCCCGGTAATTGGCGGGACCCGTCTAATTAAAAGCGTGACGAGTTCACGGAGTGGGGAGGGGTGCGTCCAGACACACCAATGATCTTTTACCGACCAGACTGCATGCTCACGATATTTCCCACAAAGTTTTGTTTTGACAGTTGGAAGCACATCAACGCACATCTGTGCCAGGCCAGACTGATGACGTCACATGCTGGGGTACATTGTGTGATTGGGTTTATAGAAATGTGCCACACGTTCAGTTTTCAGTTAGGTTAAAAATAAATACATCATTTCAAAGCTGTGTCAGATAACACATCCCAAGTATAACTTAATTTACCAAGATACAAACGGAAATTGTAAACCTGTGACAGCTCCTATCTGGGCATGGGTGGAGCATCCCACTTCATTCCTAGGAGATGCCGAACTGGGGCGACTGGGCCCAGTACGTCTCTGACTGCACCAAGCCAAGCCATGATGATGACCATGACCACCATTGTTTTTATTATGGGGCTGGCCAGTATTTTGACTGGTTTGTGGTTTTAGGTGTTGGACCATGCCATGCCTGTGGTATTTACTCATCATGTCACTGTAACTTTAGAGGGAAACATCATTTATTCATTAGTGGACTTGTGTGGAGAGTTATTTCCATCAGAAAAAACATAATAGGATCTGACTGATTGTGGAAGTTATGAAGTCAACACATAACCACCAGGGGAATTGGTTGATTGACTGAATTGATTGACATTTGTATTAACAGTTTGCTGAATGGGTACAATACAGTACGGCTCAATTCACACAATTGTTAAGGGGATGCAGACCAGCGTGGACATTTACCAGGGCCAGTTTAGAATTGCAGCCTCCCGTAGGTGCTCTTTGAGAGCGGTTTCGAAGGAGAGTAGGGATTCACATTCTTTTACGGCTGTGGGTAGGGCGTTCCACATTGTTGTGGCATAATTGCGAAACGTGTTTAGTCCCTTGTTTCAACCGAATCTGGGTGGAACATGATTTGTGGAACTCCCTCTGGTGTTGTGGTCGTGGAATTCACTGACCTTTGGGAAGTATTTTGACATGTACATGGGATACATGGGTATCTTAGGAATAGTCCAAACACCCCAATGTAGGAAGCGATAGCAGCACTATGAGGATAGGAAGTATCAAGCTCGTATCATGCTCGTCTGAAACACTGACCCAAGTCTGAAATAGAGTTACAGTGCTACTTCATTAGATAAGGGTTACAGTAGGTCACACACACAAGGGTTTCAGAGTCTGGTTTTGAACGGCAGTTTAAAAGTGGTGCAAGCACGCCCCCTATAATGTAACCTAAATGTTGTCTATCATCATCGTTGTGGTCTCTTCACCTCTTCAAGAGGGTTGTCCGCAAAAGAAGCTGACCTCATCATCCTGACGAAGTCAGAAGTGGTAGCTTAACACCTATGTTTTTAGTTGTAGACGTAACATAGCATATTAACCCTTTCACTACCACACTATAGAAGGTTAACCCTTTCACTACCACACTACAGACGGTTAACTGTCTGTAGTGTGGTAGTGAAAGGTTAACCTTCTGTAGTGTGGTAGTGAAAGGTTAACCTTCTGTAGCGTGGCAGTAAAAGGTTAACGGGTTAACCTGGGCCCCCAAAATTGGGCATTTTAGTTTTATTGATATTTTTTTAATTTTTATTCTCCCATCCCAATGTTAGTCGTTATGCCAATTCCCAATCCCCTTCCTGGTCGTTGCGCACCTACCCCCTACAGTCGGTCTGGGAGAGTGGAGGCTATCACATGCTTCCTCCGACACATGTAGCCAATCAATCGCTTCTTTTCACCTGGCAGCGCGGACTCTCACTGGGAGAGTGTAACATGTGGAAGGATCACACTACATCCCCCAGGTCTTTCCCTCGCTGTGCAGGCGCCCCGACCGAACTGTAGGAGTCGCTGTTTACAACGACCAGGACCCACCCTCACCAGGTTTCCCACCCTCTAACACTGCCAATTGTGTATAGACGGCCGGCCAACCCGGAAGCACCACAGCTGGATTCGATCCCACTGTCTCTGTGGCGGTGGGCAGGCGCTTAGTCCGCTGCGCCACCCGGCCGCCTGGGCATTTTAGTTTTAGTTTTTGAGGACAGCATACTTTTTTTGCAAACCAAAACAACATACTTTATACTTATAGCACATGCATGAATGAATGAATGAATGAAAACTTTATTTAACAGATTGCAGAATGGGTACAATACAGTACGGCTCAATACATACAATTGTTAAGGGGATGCAGACCTGAGAAAGACGTTTGTCTTGTTTCCATCAGGGTCCCCCATTTTCAATTCATATAGACATATATGACATACATGACATACAGATAGTCAGTACTGCTACATCTATACATTTATGACATACCAGATTTGCAAATACAGTACTGTTTGTGATACAGAAGGAGTCAAGAAAAGGGAGTATATACATTTGACGTAGAAACTGTACATTGGAGGTTGGGTGGGGGGGGTTGGGTACATTGGGATATTGACAACCATACTGGGTAATTTACATTGGAGGTGGTTGGGGGGGGGGGGGGGGGGGGCGGGGGGCATACTGTATAAACAGTAACACTGTACATTGAGGGGGGGGGGAGGAGACACTGTACAAACAAACACAATTGTACATTGAACTATTGACAAAACCATACTAGGTAAATGACTGTACATTGGAGGGGGTTGGAATGATTGGGTTAGGATATTTACAGGGGCCAGTGTTGAATTGCAGTCTCCCGTAGGTGTCCCTTGAGAGAGGTTTTGAAAGTGGGTAGTGATCCACATTCCTTTACAGCTTTGGGTAGGGCGTTCCACATTGATGTGGCATAATTGCGAAACGTGTTTAGTCCCTTATTTGAGCCGAATCTGGGTTTGACATGATTTGTGGAGCTCCCTCTGGTGTTGTGATCGTGGTATTCACTGACCTTTGGGAAGTATTTTGACATGTACATGGGTACCTTGGTCGTGTAGTGTATCTTGTAGACCAGGCCCATTGCAAGTTGTTGTACTCTGTCGTCTACTCTAAGCCATCCTAGGTTGTCGAAGTGGGCAGGGGTGAGGTGGGTTCTAGGAGTAAGGTCAAGCAGTAGTCTGACCAGTTTGTTTTGTGATGTTTGTAATTTTGTTTTTAGCGCCTTTGAGGTGCTTTGGTACCATGAGGTGCAAGCATAGTCGTAGTACCCCTGAATGAGTGCTCCTGCCAGAGTCTTCAGGGTGTTCTTGTTTACCAGAGAGGAGATCCGGTACAAGAATCGAGTTCGTTGGTTGACTTTTTTTATTACATTGGATGCCATTTTGTCACAGGAGAGATTAGCCTCTAGGATGGACCCCAGGTAGGTAATTTCATCTTTCCTTGTGACAATATTGTCACCCACTGTAACTGAGAAGCCGTCGGTCTTGCTGAGTTTGTTATTTGAACCGAAGAGAATGGACTCTGTTTTGCCCATGTGTAATGATAGTTTGTTATCAGCGAGCCATATGCAGATTCTGCCTAGTTCCGAGCTGAGGGTTTTTTCAACCTGTAACTTGTTCTTGTCAGAGACCAGCAGGGCTGAGTCGTCCGCAAACAGGAACAAGTTGCAGTCACAAGCTGACGACATGTCATTTGCATAAATTAGGAACAGTAGCGGTCCTAGTATGCTTCCTTGTGGAACACCACAGCTCACTGTGAGGGGGGGGGATAGGGTACCGTTTACCTCCACCATCTGTTCCCTCCCCTCAAGGTAGGATTGCATCCAGCTCACTGATAGACTATCAAAACCAATTGCTTTTAGCTTGTCAATCAGAATGGAGTGATTGACCGTGTCAAAGGCCTTTTGTAGGTCCAGCATGACCATGCCGCAGTATTTGCCTGCGTCCACCTCTTGTTTGATGTGGTCATTCAAATAGAGAAGGCATGTGTCAGTGGAGTGGGATGTTCTGAAGCCAGATTGGAATTCGTAGATTAGATTTAGATGAGCCTGGTCTCTTTTGAACGACGACATTCTGAAGTTGTTACTCAAGTTTTTCTGTAGTAGTTAGTAGTCCAGAGGTAGTATTTCCCCAGAAGGTGGTATGGCTTACACATTTCATAAAGATAAATGAGTGATTAGGAGTGATTTTGGTAAACTGTGTACAAAAGAAAAACTCAGTTTTCTCATAGACTTCAATTCATTCGGCTGTTTTTCTCTTCCTGTTTTCGCTCGTTCATTTTGTTTTGTTTTTTAGATTCATACATCCCCACGTGGGGTATCATTGGAAAGCCACACTCATTGGCTACAACCCTCCACAATCATTTTCGAGATCACCAAATGATTGACGGAACTAGAGCCCCAAGAGTCGGGAGTGGTATTTTGTGCAATACCGTGTACTTTGCACAAGCCTCAAATACCGGCATGTAACTCGAGAACCGCTGAACGGATTTTGTCAGATTTTGTCGCTATCGACAGGCAACAAATAAGCCTTCAATTCGATATATATATATATTGTATTACAAAATATGCACACCCGAGCCACTAGAGGTCGCCAAAGTGCCGGTGGGCAAATCGTCCTCAAAAGGGCCCACATATAAACGGTAAAATAGTTGAAAACTGTAATGTATGGAGTTAGTACAGGGACTACTTAACGTTAGTCTACCTACACCCCTCTTGTCAGGCGCGCTTACGTTACGCACAGGTCATATGAATGTAGTGCCAGGTTGGGGGTACGTCATTAAAGCCATGGGTTCAACACTATCTCCATCTCCGTGATTCTTATATTATGTAGTTGTGTAAATTAGACAACATACACAACAAAAAGTTAAGTAATTTTTTTAAATAATAATACATTTATTTTATATAGTGTTGTAGAAAATGTTCTTTGTAAAAATAATAATGGTATAATGTATAGCCTACTGTTGTTGTGAGATGTTGGATGATGACACTTGTTATTCAAGATACTGACTGGTAAAACATTAAGCAATTGTATGATTGAGCAACCTTGTAAGTTTCCAGAAGAACACTCTGGAAGCCAGGAAAAGGAATGCTTATGTAACACTATAAAAGCAGGAAGATTGTATGAGTGTATTAGATCCTTCTGACGGGAGTCAGATCATGTGATGATTTGTTGTGATCCGACTATAAAACGGGTGGGGCCACACCCCACTCGTCAGACCTTTCTTTCTGCAGATGGAAACTGTCTCTCCGTGGCTTTAACTATTAATAAAGTTACATGATAAAGTCCAGTCTCTGTAAGTTTATCTTTTCCTTTAAGTAGGAAGATCATTCTCCTCTACAATAGTGCTATACTTAACAGGGAGCCAGTGAAGTGAGGAGAGGACAGGTGTGATGTGGGTGAACTTGGGGCAGCGGGTGATGATGAGAGGCAGTTAAATCATTTTGTGTCCTGTACTGTGCAGGACAGTGATGCAACAGTAGCAGGACAGTGGATCACAGTGATGTAGCAGGACAGTGATGTAGCAGGACAGTGATGTAGCATCACAGTGATGTAGCAGGACAGTACATCACAGTGATGTAGCTGGACAGTGATGTAGCAGGACAGTGATGTAGCAGGACAGTGATGTAGCAGGACAGTACATCACAGTGATGTAGCAGGACAGTGATGTAGCAGGACAGTACATCACAGTGATGTAGCAGGACAGTGATGTAGCAAGACAGTGATGTAGCAGGACAGTGATGTAGCAGGACAGTACATCACAGTGATGTAGCAGGACAGTGATGTAGCAGGACAGTACATTACAGTGATGTAGCAGGACAGTGATGTAGCAGGACAGTACATTACAGTGATGTAGCAGGACAGTGATGTAGCAGGACAGTGATGTAGCATCACAGTGATGTAGCAGGACAGTGATGTAGCAGGACAGTGATGTAGCAGGACAGTACATCACAGTGATGTAGCAGGACAGTGATGTAGCAAGACAGTGATGTAGCAGGACAGTGATGTAGCAGGACAGTACATCAGTGATGTAGCAGGACAGTTAAAGGTGTATTCCACCCAAATGGTTAGCAGGACAGTGATGTAGCAGGACTGTACAGTACAGTACAGTGGACAGTGGTAAAATGGCTGCAGGACAGTTAAAGGTGTATTCCACCCAAATAGTGTTAAAGGTTATAACCCAAATCGAATGATTTTAAAGGTGTATTCCACCCAAATTGTTTTAAAGGTTATAATACAGTAGCAGTACAGTGGATCACAGTGATGCAATAGTAGCAGGACAGTTAAAGGTGTATTCCACCCAAATGGTTAGCAGGACAGTGATGTAGCAAGACTGTACAGTACAGTGGACAGTGGTAAAATGGCTGCAGGACAGTTAAAGGTGTATTCCACCCAAATAGTGTTAAAGGTTATAACCCAAATCGAATGATTTTAAAGGTGTATTCCACCCAAATTGTTTTAAAGGTTATAATACAGTAGCAGTACAGTGGATCACAGTGATGCAATAGTAGCAGGACAGTTAAAGGTGTATTCCACCCAAATGGTTAGCAGGACAGTGATGTAGCAGGACTGTACAGTACAGTGGAAAAATGGCTGCAGGATAGTTAAAGGTGTATTCCACCCAAATAGTGTTAAAAGTTATAACCCAAATCGAATGATTTTAAAGGTGTATTCCACCCAAATTGTTTTAAAGGTTATAATACAGTAGCAGTACAGTGGATCACAGTGATGCAATAGTAGCAGGACAGTTAAAGGTGTATTCCACCCAAATGGTTAGCAGGACAGTGATGTAGCAGGACTGTACAGTACAGTGGACAGTGGTAAAATGGCTGCAGGACAGTTAAAGGTGTATTCCACCCAAATAGTGTTAAAGGTTATAACCCAAATCGAATGATTTTAAAGGTGTATTCCACCCAAATTGTTTTAAAGGTTATAATACAGTAGCAGTACAGTGGATCACAGTGATGCAATAGTAGCAGGACAGTTAAAGGTGTATTCCACCCAAATGGTTAGCAGGACAGTGATGTAGCAGGACTGTACAGTACAGTGGTAAAATGGCTGCAGGACAGTTAAAGGTGTATTCCACCCAAATAGTGTTAAAATCGAATAATTTTAAAGGTGTATTCCACCCAAATTGTCTTAAAGGTTCTAATACCCAAATGTGTCTTCCCCGAATAATTTTAAAGGTGTATTCCACCCAAATGGTTTTAACGGTTCTAATACCAAAATGTGTCTTCCACGAATCATTTTAAAGGTGTATTCCACCCAAATGGTCTTAAAGGTTCTAATACCCAAATGTCTTCCCCGAATAATTTTAAAGGTGTATTCCACCCAAATGGTTTTAAAGGTTCAAATACCTAAATGTGTCTTCCCCGAATCATTTTAAAGGTGTATTCCACCCAAATGGTTTTAAAGGTTCTAATACCCAAATGTGTCTTCCACGAATAATTTTAAAGGTGTATTCCACCCAAATGGTTTTAAAGGTTCTAATACCCAAATGTGTCTTCCCGAATCATTTTAAAGGTGTATTCCACCCAAATGGTTTTAAAGGTTCGAATACCCAATTGTGTTATGGTGTCTTCCCCAAATCCTTTTAAAGCGTATAACCCCAAATAGTTTGAATGAATAAATGAATGAAATGAGACTATGAAGTCTTTATTTGTAACACATGTGAGATGGGCAGCACACACGCATTCCTTTGGGGGGGTTGCCATTGAAATGTCATCTGCGCTTGACCCATCCTGTCATCCTTCATCCTGTCGTGGGTCCGCTCCAATACAATACCTTGCCAATCCAAGTGCTCCTGTTCATCTTCATCAGGGACGTGACAGCATTAGAGATCAGTTCTGCATGTTTTTCCATTCTTTCGTTTTTATTTTTGTATGTGTATTCCCACAAATAGCTTTAAAGGTGTATTCATCCCAAATGTTTCTAAAACTTTATTCCACCCAAAGTTAAAATACTACTTCATGTTCAACTCCTAAAGGTATATATGCTTGAATTACATTCAAGTAATCTCATGACTTCCAGCTTGCTAGCCCATACAATTCCTTCAGGAAAATGTTTGCTGTTTTAAGGAATGCCAGGTGACAACTTAATAGTAAAAAACTTGTATTTAAGGAATGACAGGTGACAACTTAATAGTAAAAAACTTTAATTTAACATGAAACATCATAAACACCTCCCAAAAAATCCTCGGTCTCCCCCTGCCCACACTGGATGACATATTAAGAACATGCTGCCTCCGCAGAGCTAGCAGCATCCTGAAGGATGAAACGCACGAAATCGTTCTAAATGTGTATGTGTCCGGGACATCTACTACTGTTCGATACAACAGAGAATTACTTCTCCAGATCCGCGACGATGTTCGGGAAGTTTCCCACGTTAATCCCGAGCTCAGATGCAAGGACTTCGCTGCATGTCCCTCGGCAGGTGACGGGAGCCGTCAAAGACGCAGACACCGGGGCAGGCGAGGCGGGGTGCTTGTCAAACTCCGCGAGCGCCCTTTCAAGCCTCCACTGCCTTCCATCTACCTGGCGAACATGCAGTCCTGCCGCCGGGATTCGCTGTGTTTCGCTCAGACCGACTGAAGGAATGTACCGGCAAAACCAAAGGAGGAGGGATCTGTCTTCTTGTGAATGAAAAGTGGTGTACCGATACTACGGTCATGAACAAGACCTGCAATATTAATCTTGAATGCCTAGTCATTAAATGTCGCCCCTTTTATCTCCCTAAATAATTCCCAGCCATCTTTCTTATTGCTGTTTATATACACCCTCAGTGTATTTTTAGCATTTGTCCTTTTTATACCGTCTGTGTTTTTACATATTTTTCCTGTACTGTTTACACAGTGTTTGCTCATGTACCCGTATTCCAATGTGGATTCGTCCATACATGGCAATAAAAATCTTTGACTTGACTTTTTTTACTTTGACTTGACCCCTCTCACCACCTCTTCTCCCTGTTGCCATCTGGGAGGCGATAGGCCTACAGGGCCTTCAATGCCCGCACCTCGAGGATGCAGAACAGCTTCTTCCCAAGAACCATCACTGAACTGAACAATCACCCCCCCCCCCCTATTGCGACCACATCTACATCTACCATGTAGCAGCTTTCTACTTCTACCTCCTGAGCCACTGTCGCCCACCATCTATAGATCTATCTATCTATCTATCTATCTATCTATCTATCTATCTATCTATCTATCTATCTATCTATCTATCTATCTATCTATCTATCTATCTATATATTATCTTTTTGTATTTTCTAGCCGCTACTGGTGTTCCGATGAGTTCTTCTCCTTGGTATCGGTTCATGCCTTCATATTTATTCAATATATAAAGACATGCCTAAGGGAAGGAGGGACAGACATTAGTAATACAAAATAATATCATAACAATTCATAAATGATGGGCAAACAAAATATTATTATACAAACAAATTATTTAGGATGGGTATCAAATCTCTGCACATTCCAGTAACATAATGCTGCTTGCTAAATCACAGCAAAAATGTGGCAACTGATTTTGGTTCCAAGGAGAGCACATAATAAATTCCACAATTCCATGTGTGCCTACAAGTAATTAGTAGGTGTTTTTGTTACCAAATAATAAGGTATATTAACCTATAGCTTTTTAATTATAATTGTTAACATTGATCAGAATTAATGCATATACCGGTAGACAAATTAGATGTATAACAGCTAATTTGTTAACCAGTGTATTTCCTATAATCCATATTTTTTATAAGATTATAAATATTCCATTAATTTGGAACAAATAGCAAAACACAAATTCAATATCTGGAATTCAAACAATACACATACCTTGTTTAACTAGACACAAAAATATAATTTGAAATGTATTCTAACCTTAGTACATTAGTACATTGAACACGTAGTCTATCTCCATATTTTTCCTTATGCTTGGGAGAGCTTTAATGATAGTGTCTGCCAATTCTTCAGTCTAGATAGATAAAAAAAAGGACAAGAGTCAGATGCAAAGCATTTATCATGATACAAGGTGTACTTAAAGGGCAACAACACCCAAATTAAGAATTAAATTATGTTATTTCCATGGCTTAGGGAAGTTCAATAAATTTTTCTGCACATGAACTACTAAACTTGTGATGTCATCTGGTATAAAGTCTTAAGTTCCTCCATTGATCCCACAATGAATGGGAGACTTGATTTCATGGACCCACAGAATGTTTGTTGTTTTATACCCAAATTAGCTTTATTCTAAAGTAGTGTTGTCAGTTCTGAAAAAGGTTTTAATGTATAAAGCATAAAATAATTCAGCAGAGCATCCCCGCCTTCCCTTGTTCGAAAAGACAAGTATTTTTCTGGTCTTCATCCTCTTAGCAGTTGTTAGTATTGAGCTGTACTATATTGTACCCATTCTGCAATCTGTTAATACAGTTTTCAATCAATCAATCAATCAATGTTATCGTCAATTAGTTTTTTATCCATAAAGGTATCCTTACAGCATCAGAACCAAAAATGGAGTATTCAGCTTTCTTCTTAAAAAGCAGTACACGATGCCAACCCTGACTGCTGTAGGAACATTCTTTGAGAAATGAGGGTTCCATTTTTCAGGTCTCTATCAATTCCCTGCATGAGAACATAAAAGACTATTTCAAATAAACATACCTACATTTACAAATGTACAATAGCAGTCCAAAACAGTATTCTAATCATGGCAGACATGAAGAAATATTTTATTGGATCTACAATACCCTTATTTCGTCTGCAGTCAGTAGACTTACCACGCTGTTTTCTCTGACAGCATTTCTCAGTCTGTAAAAAAGTCAAGGATATGTTGAAAAATTATCACTGTTAGTAAGTAGACTCGCACAGTCAACAGAAGAGGGTGAAACGATCCCAATCCATTGTGGCATCTTTAGACAAGGCCCCCAATATGGTAAATAGTGTGGCCATCTGACTTTGTGCAGCCTTGTGTCTATCTTTTTCAATCTAGAAAGCATCTGTCTTATGCCAGGATCAGACTACACAATATTTTTGTCTTCGCCAGAAACCACATCGCTGTTCTTTGATTATGTCACACTACAAGGGGTAAAGACACCCATTTGTAGTTGTTCAAATTGTGTAAAGGTCTGGCTGAATTAATGTAGTCTGATCCTGGCATCAAATGTTGTACAGCACATTTTCCAACTGAACAATGACAAATCAGAGGTAATTTTATTTGGCCATCCCTGCTCCACTAACGCTTATTTCAGAAGAGGGCAGAAACAAAGTATTTGAAGGTTGGGGAGTTATTGAAAAGCGTACTTTCAATAGCACTATAGTAGCATATAGCATATATAGAGCTAATCGGTCAGACCTAAACTCACCTACGGTATGTCAACTGGTCACACCCACAACTGAACAATTCTTTCACACCAGCACATTCTGTATGGTTGTCTTTTTTGCACGTGTGACACTGGATCATGTTTTTTGGCCTATATACACAATAAAAGAAAAAATTAATAATTAGTGATAACATAAATTGTCTTTATCATCCCATCGGAAAAATCTGGTGTATTTTTAAAATGTAAAAAATCGGGTGTATTTTATCTATACCAATACCACTATCTATACTGCTTATCGATACCAATACTTGTCAATACTCTTATTGATACTTCCTAATTTTGTGTCCAAAATAAAAGACATGTTGTGAAAACAATTATCAATAGCTTTTATTATTAGTTTGGGCAAACATTTTTACTTCAGCCAACTTGTATTTGTATTACAGGTACAACTGAAAGTGTCGCTGTGAAACTGATCTGTTTCTTACCCGTTTTGTAGTTGCCCATCTTCCTTTACGTCAGGTTCAACTTCCTAAAACAAACAAGACAAAGAATTTGTTAGGTGTATTATAGTGTAGGTAGGCTCCATAACCTTGCTTTCAAAAGAGATGATTGACAAAATAAAGAGCCTGACTAAATATGCAGAGCTGGCTGTGAGTTCCTTTTACTCTAAATTAAAGCAACCTTTCTGCCAATACCAAAAACCCAGAGTGATACGAACAGAACGCAGACCATGGGACTCTGTAAGTAAGCTCGGCTAATAGCCTTGCATCGACTCACTAGACTACTGGCAAGTATTTCATACCGTATTTATATAAGAACCAAAAGAGAAGTCTGCTCACTCCACCGCTGTCTTGATAACGGAAACGAACAAGACCTGACCCCTTCTACAGATGTTTACCATGGCAACCACTCACTGCAAATATTGTGATTAATTTAAAATATATTTAAAACTAGAAAACTAGCGGGCGGTCAGGTGGCGTAGCGGAGATTGCGTTTGTCACCAACGCCGGAGACGCTGGATTCGCCTGTTCGAATCCAGCTCCCGGCGTTGTCACCAGCTTGGCTGGCCGTTCACACTAATACAATTGGCAGTATTAGAGGGTGGGAAAGCTGGCGGGGTGGGCCCGGGTCGTTGTAAACAGCGACTCCTACAGTTCGGTCGGGGCGCCTGCTCAGCGCGGATAGGATCTAATGGGGGTAGTGTGATCCTTCCACACGTTACACCCTCTCAGTGAGAGTCTGCGCTGCCAGGTGAAAAGAAGCGGTTGATTGGCTAGGCGTGTGTCGGAGGAAGCATGTGATAGCCTCCACTCTCCCAGACCGACTGTGTGGGGTAAGTGCGCAGCGACCAGGAAGGGGATTGGGAATTGGCATAACAACTAACATTGGGATGGGAGAAAATCGGAGGAAAAAGGGGGGGGGGAAAGATCAATAAAAAATAAAAAACTAGAAAACTAGATTATAATCTACTGGACATAAAATAATATCACATTTAATAATTTTCAATTAATATGTTTTGTAGCAAGTAGCTTCAGTGATGCAACCATAATTGCAAATGTCTCCATTCAAGATTTCTCCAGGGTGCTGTCTCCTCATAATATAGTGTGTCTCCGTATTAACTACACAAAATCCTGCAATGACTATATTTTTTACCTGTTCTGCAGTCCTTGAGTTCTAAAATATATAATTATTTGGGCCTTTAATTTATAGTTAATATAATCTGTTGAAATATTAAATGATTACCTGATCTTGACTTGTGAGACAAGCAGCATGGTACATACGAATGGCAATCCACAACTCTTGACCAAGATAGATATTTGCCATAATTTGTCCATTTGCCTCCATCTCTGCTGCCTGCAAGAAAGTATTTGGAGTATAAAAAGAAGTGACAAAATACCAACAATATGTCACACCTACATTACATTTAAATAACATTACAATGAAGAATATCTATATTACATCACTGTGCTTATGCCCACCTCATACAAGATATAGACTTAAACATTTTCCCATTTATATTGTGTTTATTACTCTTCTAATAATCAGTGTTAAAAGCCATGACTTGCAAATATGTCACTGAACAACTTTCTCTTACACAGCAAACCGCCAGCCCACAGTTGTCGAAGTCTTTTTGCCGCCACTGGGGGGGATAACACACTCTCCAGTTATCCAGGGACCAAACATTCCTGAAGGCACTCCTATAATATTAAAGTTGCCTTTGTTAGACTTCTTGTAAACTATATGACATAAAAACTAAAATAAATTAATCTTAATTACAGCATGTTTGATTGTGACACTACTTACCCCAAAATCTCCATTTCCACATTAGTGATTGACGTGTACATCTCGAGTGAGTCAGACTCGTATCTCTGGTGGATCCCTCAAGAACCTTTTACAAAGAATATATTGCAATTAGGGCAATGTTGCCAAATTCTCATTTGTTTATCAAGGTGCAGTGATGTGGAATGATATACAAAATCGAATAGAAACATGTTCCACTTTAAATATATTTAAAAGTAAGCTTAAAAAAGAACTACAAATCCTGTAGTCTATGGTATACATGTGTATTTGTGTAAAGTCTTATTTTTTATTTTTTTCAACATTATAATAGTTGTATAATGCTGTATTGTATGTATCTGTGTGTATGAGAAAGGGATATGCGCATGTGTGTTTGTGCATAATGTGTAATTTTTTTGTGTGTAGTTATCCTATATAGGTTTAAGAGGGGAGGTCGCTTATAAGCCCTTGGGTTTTTTTTTTTTTACCTTTCCTGCACATTTTAACTGTTCTTCTTTAGTAGGACCTATTTCCTTGTACAGTATTCATGAATTATTTACTACTTAGCATTAGAATAGAATAGAAAACTTTATTGCCATTTCAACACATGGTTGGAATGTGTTTAATTTTTCTTTATAAACTATAGTCATATTGCCATATTTGGTGATTGTTTTACAAAAGCAACAGTTAAATTCAGGCCGTGATTTATTGTGATTATACATTTACATTTACATTTAGCTGACGCTTTTATCCAAAGCGACTTACAAGTTCTGCACGACAAGTCATCAGGAAGGGCACAACTCTATCAGCTGAGTATCAATGTTCATCAAAGTGTTGTGTGTTACAGTGTAGGTTAGTTTATTAGGACAAGTGCATGACAGTAAGGTTAGTTAGGGTTAGTTTTTTCTCTCTCATTATTTCAGATAATGGTTGAAGAAGTGCGTCTTTAGTCGACGGCGAAAGATTGGACGTGTTTCGGCTGTCCTAACTGGGGTGGGTAGTTCATTTCACCATTGTGGGGCAAGGACTGAGAATAGGCGGCTTCTCTTTGATGACCCTCCCGGAGCTTGGATAGGAGTAGGTCTGAGGCGGCCAGAAGATGCAGAACGTAGGGGTCTTGAGGGTGTGTAGTTAGAGACCATTGACCTGAGGTAGGCGGGAGCGGTTCCCTTTGCCGCACGGTATGCTAGGTCGAGGGCCTTGAAGCGGATACGTGCAGCAATGGGGAGCCAGTGCAGGTCCCTAAGAAGTGGGGTGACATGGGCCGACTTCGGTATAGGTTTGAGAATTGAGATCAGGCGGGCCGCTGCGTTTTGAATGAGTTGAAGAGGCTTGGTGGCGGTGGCCGGGAGGCCAGTGAGCAGTGCGTTGCGGTTGCAGTAGTCGAGGCGGGAGATGACTGTTGGGGCTTCAACAGTCATGGGGCTTCACATCGGACCAAGCAACGCCCCTTAGCTGTGATATAATCACGATACAACCTGTCATGACCTATAGCTTAAATATATATGGTAACTGTGTGACCAAAGCTATTTGGTGTGTCTTTTTTCAGTTTGAGCACATGCTTCTCTCACGCTCCGAGGGGGATATAAGTGGCATCTAAATGCAAAACTCTCATATTGAGATTGAAAGGCTCCCATCAGGATGCTCAATGACTATGTAACATTAACCGATCCAGCTATATTCATTGCACACACTCCCTTTAAACAAACACTCACCCTACACTCACTTTAGACACTACACCATATTGTATCTATTACAAACGGATTTGCACTACATCCATACCAAATTTGTGCATTTTTACCTCATTGTTTGCTATTTTTTTTTTGTTTTTACTGTATGAAGCACATTCCCAGGGGGCTCATACAGTAACCACTTTATACGTGACAAATACAAAAAACATGACTTGGTTATTCTTCATTATTCAGTTAGCTAGCTAGTATCACCCCCCCCCCCCCCCCCACACACACACACCCTTAATGATATAACTCATAATGTTGCCTAGATAAGATGGCCAACTCAAAGCCAACTACACACACTGCAAGCTGGATGTATTGATTGATTGATTGAAAAGTTTATTAACAGATTGCAGAATGGGTACAGTACAGTACAGCTCAATACATACAATTGTTAAGAGGATGCAGACCTGAGAAAGACTTTCGTCTTGTTTCCATCAGGGTCCCCCATTTTCAATTCATCATATGACACACACGACATACAGATAGACAGTACTGCTACATCTATACATTTATGACATACCAGATGAGCCAATTACTTAAACATTTTCTTCACAAACATAGCCACAACACTGGTAAACAAACTACCCTCCCACTCAGGGCATTATGGGGTAGAACACATAGTAAATGTCCTAACCCAACCCCCTCAAATGTACAGTACTGTCTATCTGTATGTCATATGTTATGATGAATTGAAAATGGGGGACCCTGATGTAAACAAGACGAAAGTCTTTCTCTGGTCTGCATCCCCTTAACAATTTTATGTATTGAGCTGTACTGTACCCATTCTGCAATCTGTTAATAAAGTTTTCAATCAATCAATCAAACACAACTACTGTACGTAACATTATAACGTTAGCCAATAATGCGCGACGTACCCCCCCCACACACATACACAAGTTAACACAACCTATAACTTTTATATCAGTATAATAAAACTCTCAAAGCCAATGTAGAGTTTGTGCACTCTACCCTCAGGTTTAGGAGAGACATTGTGAATATGATTAGATTTATTGTATAGCCTTAATAAGTAACTTACCAGTCTCGGGAGTTGTACAGTGTTCGACAGGTAACTCCGGTAGAAAAGATGGCTGCCATTCTGAAAATTGAGGAGAAAAGCCAGCCCCGCCCCCAGCCTAGTGAATGAGAAAAGCCTGCCCCTAGTGGAGCAGGACAGTCCCTACACAGTACAGTACACAAAATTATCACTGTCAATAGGGGGTATCTGCAGAGCCGCAGAGCCAGGCTGGACGGGTATAAGTGGTCTGGACAAGTAGTTGCGAATGGGGGGGGGGGGCGGGGTTCGTCTCGTTTACATAGGTACATTATACATAGACAGTAATGTTACATCTAGACATGTAATAATAGAGTAAACTTGTACCCATACAGTGTTACATCTAGACATACCAGATCTAGTAATAATAGAGTAAACTTAACTTTCGTCTCAGTAACAATGTTCATAAAGTGTTGAGTGCTACAGTGTAGGTTAGTTTATTAGGACAATTCCACCATTGTGGGGCAAGGACTAAGAATAGGCGACTTCTCTTTGATGACCCGACTTCTCTTTGATGACCCTCCCGGAGCTTGGATAGGAGTAGGAATAAACTGTACATATACAGCACTGTTTGAACCTGGCACACAACATACTTCACATGTCATTTTTCTTTTTGTTATTCCACCATTGTGGGGCAAGGACTAAGAATAGGCGACTTCTCTTTGATGACCCGACTTCTCTTTGATGACCCTCCCGGAGCTTGGATAGGAGTAGGAATAAACTGTACATATACAGCACTGTTTGAACCTGGCACACAACATACTTCACATGTCATTTTTCTTTTTGTGGAGACGAAGATGATGAGTACCGGTCTTCTCCTCAGACATAAAATCAGTTTTTCAATACAAGTACGACTCAAGACACAGAACATTAGTATGCAAAACAAAAAATGAACACAGATTTTGAGTGTGAATGAAAACTTTATTGCAACAAGATTGCAGAATGGGTACAATACAGTACGGCTCAATACACACAATTGTTAAGGGGATGCAGACCAGAGAAAGAAGTTTTGTCTTGTCTTCTCGTACTGAAAACGTGACTGTTAGCACAGGGCCATTTTCGTTTCGTTTTCAGGGTCAGTTTCGCTTTTCAGAACGCAACGTAATGGCAGGCAAGTTGCCCAGTCCACACGAGCGCTGGATTTAATATAACCATGATTGTATGTGCGCAGTTGCACTGTTCGGCCACACACAACCGGGGATTTGCTACACTGCAACCCCGGTCTTTGAAAACCGGAGTCCAGAGTGAAGTTTTGCGGTTTTGGTAGGCAATGGCATGATGTCATGAGAATGATATGAAGTGGTATTTTTAAGTAATTGCAATCACAAGTATCTCTGCTTGCAAGTTGTGCCATATGTGTTACATAGGCCCTTTACTTGGTTGGAAATACAGACCTCTGTGAACTGGAACCGGGTGTTGGCGACAATGCAAAGGGTGTACTGAAAAAAGGGGAGGGGGAAGAGCGCTTTTAATTTCCTAACTCTACTAAAATGTGGTGCATCCAGCAGCAGTAGTTATATGTAATGTTCTGCGTCTTCAATAGACTTAATATATATATATTCAAGGGTAAAACCAATGTATACCAATATGAAACAATCTTACCATAAGCATAAAAATCCCACAGTCAATTCCATTTGTTTGTCTTGGAATGAACATGTGCTAGAAATGAAAGAAAAGAAGAAAAGAAAATGGGGGCTTTATACATATGTTATCTTACAACATAACAATGGCAGAAATCATGGGGATAATAGTAATGATTGTATTAGCTTTTCACCTGCAAATCATAGGCCGTGGTCTCAGTCCAGGGTCTAGGATCTATGCCCTGTGCCACACGCCTGAGGGAGGGAGGGGGCAGAATTAATTATTCGATATCAGTATAATAACTGGACTTTGAGAAGTCTTTATTCGGCATGCAGACAGACACGCAGTTAGTTGGGTCGCTGATACATTGTTACATTGGGTCTAGATGTAACATTACTGTCTATGTATAATGTACCTATGTAAACGAGACGAACCCCGCCCCCCCCCCCCCCCCCCCCCTGTCGTATTCGATTAAATAGAATAATCTTCAGGACGAGGAGATAACAATTATATGTTTATTCAAAGGTAAGCATCGTTCATCATGAGTGTAACTCCATTCACGGCTGGCAGCCAACTGCCTGTGAGGACCCCTGGTCAGGTATACATAAGCAAGGTGCGCCTGGCGCGCCTGTCGTAAATGATATATTCACAGCATGAATAATATGGTAAAGATATATTCAAAGCATGAATATTACATCCTCCTTCTTTTAGAGAAAGCTTAATAAGCTATGAACAAAATTGAAATTAGGAATGGTTGTGCAATACTCTGTAAGAGTTTCTTTGTAAACAATAACAAGTGCGTTACCTGTGTCAGGACCAGGTAATGTAAACAGGTAGGATTAATATGTTAAACATAAAGATTCATGTATCAAGGTATTACAGTTCGTATTGTGTGCCCTCTTATTCTGGATAGTCTGCTTTAATATTTGAATACTTCAGCTGTGAATAAGGTATGTATTCATGGCTTATTTGGTCGTGTCTCAACACTCTTACCATATGCAGTTCTTATTTGTAGAAGTAGCTTGCTAACAAAATGGGAATATATCGACAATTAAGCAAGGTAAGTAGGTCATAGATTCAACACATATAGTAAGTCATCATTTCAGCATACATTAATATTTGTTACATTTCACCACCCCTTTTTTTTTTCTTTTTTTTTTCCAATGGGGCAAATGGTGTTATAATAGGGCAGCGATCCGCCTGCACCCTGTACATTTATAGGTCTAAAATGTCCAGAGGCTTCACTGCTCGGCCGGATCTGGTGTAGTATGAAGCTGAGTTCTCTTCTGAGTCCTCTGGCAGTTCAGGGTCGTTGGTCTCCGGCGGTTGATCGACGCTCTCTGGACTCGGCATACCGTCGCTGTCCTGGAAGTGTTCCTCTTTCGTGTCCCTCAGGTGCCTGCGGTTGCGGCGGTATTCGCGTCCATCTTGGGTGCGAACGTGGTATGACCGCGCAGTGTCAGCTGGTTGTATGACTACTGCTGGCCTCCAGCGTCCAAGTTCTTGTAGCCTGACAGATTCACCACAATGTAGTGGGGGCAGCGGTCTAGCTGACCTGTCATAGTATTTCTTCTGGTGCTGTTGTCTTTGCACTCGTTTGTTATGTCCATCTTTTTGGCTTACTACCCCTGGCCGCAGCTGTTGGTTGGTGCTCGGGAGGGTTGAGCGTAGCCTGCGGCTCATCAACAGTTGTGCCGGCGATTTGAAGTTGTCGACTGGGGTATTACGATACTCCAGGAGGCTTAGGTACGGGTCTCTTCCGTCTGCCTAGCCTTGTCCATGAGTGATTTTGCCGTCTTCACGGTTCTCTCCGCTAGTCCGTTGCTTTGCGGATAGTGTGGGCTTGACGTGACGTGTGTGAACTCCCACGACTTGGCGAATGCCTCGAACTCTTTAGACTTGTATTGTGGTCCGTTGTCCGAGACTATGGTCTCTGGGACGCCATGCCTGGCACAGGCTGCCTTTAGCTTGTGGATAACAGCTGCCGATGTGGTGCTGTGAAGTCTGTCTAGTTCGAAGAATCTGCTGTAGTAGTCGACGGTCACAACATAGTCCTGGTTGTTCCAGTTAAAGAGATCTGTCCCTACAACCTGCCAGGGGCGGTCTGGGATACGATGAGGCATCATGGGCTCCTTGGTGTTTGATGGGCGGCGCTCTTGGCATATTGAGCACTTCTCTTTTGGAATAGTCTGCCCAGTGAACTGAAAACCATAGACAGTGCCGTTAGATTCAAGTCCAGCCTGAAGACATGGCTCAAAAGGGACTATACCTAGACACTTAGCTTAAGGCACCCTTGCATGTTGTATGAGTCTGTATGTATATAAATGTTAAATGGTATATGTGATGTGTTGTGATGTCACGTTTTGTATGATGCATGTGTTAAGCATCACATTCCCCCACCCCCCTACAAGGACCACAATGGAAATAAGCTCTGAGCTTTTTTGTGTTTCATCCTTGGCAGTATATCCCGACTGTGCTCTTCTGTCACATGTTTATTTTTTATATTGTCAAATAAAGTCATTCATTCATTCATACTCCACGACTTGCTCTATATGTCTACCCATTCCAGGCCAGAACATGATGTCTCGTGCTCTCAGTTTGCATTTTTCCATTCCCATGTGGCCTGCATGGATCTTGATCAGCATATCTCCTCTGAGGCTGGTAGGGATGACTATTTTCTCCCCCTTGAAAATTATTCCATTCGTCTTGGATAGTTCATCTCTGTGATTCCAGTATTCGGTAATGTTCTGGGGGCATTGTTTTCTTTCCTCAGGCCATCCCTCCAGGATAGCCTGGCTGAGCAGCTTTAGCAGTGTGTCATTGTCTGTCGTTTCTCTGATCTCCTGTAGCCTGTCGTCGTGTACAGGTAAGCTGTTGTACACCATGTGTACCTGAAGGTCCATCCCTTCACTGAGACCGTCGTCGTGAGAGGTGAGTGATTTCCTGGACAGCGTGTCGGCTACTGGGATGTCTTTCCCAGGGCGGTGCACGATCGTGAAGTTATACTTGTGTAGTTGCAGTATCATCCTCTGTAACCGCGGTGGGGCTGCGGCGATCGGCTTCTTCATGATCGACTCCAGGGGCTTGTGGTCAGATTGCACCATAACATGGCGACCGTAGGCATATTGGTGGAAACGTTTGAATCCATAAAGGACTGCGTACATCTCCTTTTCGATTTGTGCGTAGTTGACCTCGCTGTCCGTGAGTGATCTGGATGCGTAGCTAATGGGCCTTCCTTCCTGCATCAGCACAGCACCCAGACCATACTTTGATGCGTCCACTTGTAAGCTGAGCTCCTTATCTGGGTCAAAGTAGATGAGGACTGGCCCAGGTTCACTGGTAAGTATGTCTTTCATCTTTTGGAATGCAGCGTCGTGCTGCGCGTCCCACAGGAATTCATTCGATTGTTTAAGCAGCTGTCTCATGGGTGCGTTGATCTCGGAGAGGCTCGGGGCGAATTTCGCCAGATAGTTGACCATACCTAGCACGGTTTCCAGTTCTGCACGGCTCTTTGGCGCCTCCATCTCCTTGATGGCAGCTATCTTGCCTGGGTCAGGCTTCATGCCGTCAGCTGAAAGGATGTGCCCGAAGTAGCTCACTTCGGTGGCTCCGATGGTGCACTTGTCTGCGTTGAGCCGAACGCCTCTCTCCCGTGATCTCACCATCATTGCATGTAGGTTCTTATCGTGTTCCTCTCTGGTCGCGCCATATACAAGGATGTCGTCTACTATAGCTGCTACTCCGTTCAGTCCCTCGTATGTCTCGTCGATTTTTCGTTGGAACTCGTCTTGGGCAGAAGCGAGCCCAAATGGTAATCGTAGGAATCTGTACCGTCCAAACGGTGTGTTGAACGTCGTCAGCTTCGATGATTCTGTGGAGAGCTTGATGGACCAGTATCCCGACCTTGCATCCAGTACGCTGAAATAGCGTGCGCCTGTTAGTCTGGGTGTGATGTCCTCTAGTGTCGGCAGAGGGTAGCCGCACAACCATTCGCAACTACTTGTCCAGACCACTTATACTTGTCCAGACCACTTATACCCGTCCAGCCTGGCTCTGCGGCTCTGCAGATACCCCCTACTCCTGTGATCCACTCCTGCTACATCACTGTGATCCAATGTCCTGACTCCTGCTACATCACTGTACTGCTACATCACTGTCCTGCTACATCACTGTGATCCACTGTCCTGACTCCTGCTACATCACTGTACTGCTACATCACTGTCCTGCTACATCACTGTGATCCACTGTCCTGACTCCTGCTACATCACTGTACTGCTACATCACTGTCCTGCTACATCACTGTGATCCACTGTCCTGACTCCTGCTACATCACTGTACTGCTACATCACTGTCCTGCTACATCACTGTGATGATTGATTGATTGAATTGATTGATTGTTTGATTGATTGATTGATTGATTGACAACTTTATTAACAGATTGCAGAATGGGTACAGTACAGTACAGCTCAATACATACAATTGTTAAGGGGATGCAGACCAGAGAAAGACTTTCGTCTTGTTTACATCAGAGTCCCCCATTTTCAATTCATCGTATCATATAATATATTATGACATACATGACATACAGATAGACAGTACTGCTACATCTATACATTTATGACATACCAGATTTGCAAATACAGTACTGTTTGTGATACAAAAAGAGTCCAGAAAAAAGAGTATATACATTTGACGTAGAAACTGTACATTGGATTGGGTAGGTGGGGGGGGGGGGGGGGACTGTACATTGGAGGTGGTTGGGTGGGGGGGTTGGGTAGGAGTGGGGGGGAGGTTGGGTAGGAGGGGTGGGTGGGGGACACTGTACAACTGTACAAACAAAACTGTACATTGGAATATTGACAAGACCATACTTGGTAATTTACTGTACATTGGAGGGGGTTGTGTTCGGACATTTACAGGGGCCAGTTTCGAATTGCAGTCTCCCTTCTGTGTTTTTTGAGAGTGTTTTTGAAAGTGGGTAGTGAAAACTTTATTAACAGATTGCAGAATGGGTACAATACAGTACAGCTCAATACACACAATTGTTAAGGGGATGCATGTATGTCTGTATGTCATGTATGTCATATATGTCCTGATGAATTGAAAATGGGGGACCCTGATGTAAACAAGACGAAAGTCTTTCTCTGGTCTGCATCCCCTTAACAATTGTGTGTATTGAGCTGTACTGTATTGTACCCATTCTGCAATCTGTTAATAAAGTTTTCAATCAATTCAATCAATTTTCAGACCAGAGAAAGACTTTCGTCTTGTTTACATCAGGGTCCCCCATTTTCAATTCATCAGGACATATATGACATACATGACATACAGATAGACAGTACTGCTACATCTATGTACTGTACCCATTCTGCAATCTGTTAATAAAGTTTTCAATCAATCAAACAACTCTCAAAGCCAACGTGCACTGTGGTAGAAAAGATCGCTCCTGTGAATTAGAAAAGCCAGCCCCGCCCCCAGCCTAGTGAATGAGAAAAGCCTGCCCCTAGTGGAGCAGGACAGTCCCTACACAGTACAGTACACAAAATGATCTAACTCCTACTGGTGATGATGCAGGCTGAGGTGTTCTGAACTAGTGAAAATGAGGGCATGAACCAGCTTTTCAGTGTCTGAGGGGACAGTAGTGGTCTAATGCGAGAAATGTTCCTGAGGTGAAAGTAACATGTCTTGGTGATGTTATTGATGTGTGGTTCGAATTATAGTTTGGGGTCAAATAGAACACCCAAGTTTTTCACTTTGGGGGAGGGGAGGATAGAGTGGCTGTTGGTGGATATGGAGCAATCAGGGTTTTTACGGAGAAGGTGAGGTGGGCCTATTAGAATGATTTCAGTTTTAGTACTGTTAAGTTGGAGAAGGTTGTGATTCATCCAGATTTTTATTTCAGAGAGGCAGGAGGAGAGGGCAGTAGTAGCAGCAGTGGTGTCAGGAGGGGAGTGGATGTATAACTGTGTGTCATCGGTGTAGCAGTGATATTGGAGACCATGTGTTCTGAAGATGTGGCAGAGGGGTAACATATAGAGGGAGAAAGTATGGGACAAAGGACTGAGCCTTGGGGGACACCAGATGTAACAGGGAAAGAAGTTGGGGTATGACCATCCATGGTAGTGAATTGCTGTCTGTCTGATAGATAGGCGTGAAATATTAGCAGAAATAGGTGGAGAGCTGAGCCTGTGATGCCAACTGTGTGTTCTAAACGGGAGAGTAAGATGTTGTGATCAATGGTGTCAAATGCAGCGCTGAGGTCGAGGAGGATGAGTATGGACAGAAAACCGGAATCTGAATTTAGCAGGATATCATTGGTGACTTTAACTAGAGCAGATTCTGTGCTGTGGTGAGTTCGGAAGCCTGATTGAAAGGTTTCAAAAAGGGAGTTATTCTGAAGGTGGGTGTGTAGCTGGTTGGTAATAATCTTTTCAAGTATTTTGGAGAGGAATGGTATAGGTTGGAGATTGGCCTGTAGTTACTGAGGGTGTTGGGATCCAAATTGGGTTTCTTGATGGGGGACAGCTGCTGTTTTCAGTAATGGGGGGACAACACCAGATGAGAGGGATGTGTTGATGTGTGTGATGGGGGGGCTGAGGGTAGAGATGCAAGATTTGGTAAGAGAGGAGGGGATAGGGTCAAGGAGACATGTGGTGGGTTTTAATTGCATTACAGTCTTGGTGACAGTATCTGTAGAAACCTCAGTGAAGTGGGTGTGGTGAGCATTGTTGGCTAAAATATATTTTCGGATGTTGTCAACTTTGTTGATAAAAAAGTTCATGAAGAGGTTGCATTCGTCAGTGGATGCTGGGAGTGTGGCTGGTTTAACTGGTTCAATGAGAGTGTTGATGCTGGGAAAAAGAGACCTGGGTTTGTTGCGGCGTGTTTGCATATAGCTAGTACTTGCAAAAATGTGTCTGTCCTCCTAAGCCAGTTATATTATACTGAGGGCCGCCGAGCCTGTGATGATGAGAGACTAATATTGTCATGCATTATGTTTTATTAGTTACTGCTGTTTTA
Source organism: Notolepis coatsorum (assembly GCF_963971535.1). Classification (NCBI taxonomy): domain Eukaryota; kingdom Metazoa; phylum Chordata; class Actinopteri; order Aulopiformes; family Paralepididae; genus Notolepis; species Notolepis coatsorum. The sequence continues at coordinate 60,276,268 of NC_140167.1, forward strand.
TGTGAGTGGTTTGATGCATATGGATATATCTTCGCCTTCTGTCTTTACAGTATGTTTATTTTATAATCTGTTACAGCCCTCTGGCTTTACAGTATGTTTATTTGATAATCGGTTACGTTAGCCCTCTGTCTTTACAGTATGTTTATTTTATAATCTGTTACGTTAGCCCTCTGTCTTTACAGTACATCTATTCCATACTAAAATGTCATTGAAATGGTAATCTGAGTGGACTGGAATCATGTTGTTTCAGGACCCAGGACAGCAGCAGAGGTCTGCGGTAGCCTAATTAGTTTAGCCCTTTCTGGCATAATGAATATGACTAAAGTGTGTTAAATGCAGATGTCTTTTATTGATTTTAAATGCTCAGAAACAGGAGTTGTGGTCCCGACTCGGTCTTGAAATAAAATTCGGAGTCCTCTTTGTCTGAGACAGTAAAGAGCCAGTGCTGATGCCTGTGCACCACTTTTTCCCCCTTGGTTCTCCACCCACAATAAATGAATGTGCACAGCTAGAGCTGGCAACAGGAAATGACACACATCTGTCAGAGGAGGTAAAGCAGTGACATTGACTTGTGTAACTTCTGTCTCCAATGTTCGATACTTCAAGTACTTGTTACATTTGTGAACAGGAAGCAGGATCCCAGCCAGGCACTCAAAAAAGTACATCAGGAAGGAGAAAATAGTTCAAAAGCCTTTATTGTGGCACGGTGATATCATGTTTTGGCCAGCCTGGTCTACAAGATACACTACACTACTAAGATACCCATGTACATGTCAAAATACTTCCCAAAGGTCAGTAAATTCCACGACCACAACACCAGAGGGAGTTCCACAAATCATGTTCAACCCAGATTCGGCTCAAACAAGGGACTAAACACGTTTCGCAATTATGCCACAACAATGTGGAACGCCCTACCCAAAGCTGTAAAGGAATGTGAATCACTAGTCTACCCTCCTTCAAAACCGCTCTCGGGGCTTGTACTCTGTTTGAGGCGGGACTGCGGGGTTTGTACTCTGTTTGACTGTGCATGGGCGGGGCGTCGGGGCTTGTACCTTGTGTTGTTTCCTGTAAAACCCGGAAGTAGTCAGTTTGTGCTGTTTATTTTTAACCCTAACCCTAACCCTAACCTTAACCAACCCTAACACTAACCTTAACCCTAACCCTAACCTTAACCTTAACCCTAACCCTAACCTGCAACATGGAACACAGAAATGCAAATGCTGTCGAGTCCTCACTGCTTGTAAAAATAAACAGCACAAACTGACTACTGCACAGTCAAACAGAGTACAGAGTACCTCCTAATAGACAGTCTCCTCCCCACCGCATGTATATATTCCCTCCCCGCCGTATGTATATTTCTCTCCCACCCACCCACCCCCTCCTAATGTACAGTCCCCTCCCCATCATATGTATATACTCTGTCAGGATCTAGGGGTAACAGTACTGTATATTTGAATACCGTTTATGTCACAAATGTATCAGTACTAAATACCTATATCATGTCCCTATGCCATAAATGTCATGTATGTTGTGTATGTCATAAATGTCTATATGAATTGAAAATGGGGGACCCTGATGTAAACAAGACAAACGTCTTTCTCAGGTCTGCATCCCCTTAACAATTGTGTGTATTGAGCCGTACTGTATTGTACCCATTCTGCAATCTGTTAAATAAAGTTTTCATTCATTCATTCAAGCCCAGAAGGCCCGCCTCAAACAGAGTACAAGCCCCGAAGCCCCGCCTCTGCAGATATCCCCTATTGGTTCACCCTTTATTCATACACCACATGTGCCCAGTAGAGGGCGATCTCATGTCATTAACAAGCAATCAATAAACTATTCATTATTGAAATATTTCACATCTAAAATATTTCACATCTAAAGACCCACTTTTTTCTCTTGCTTTTAGTGAAGTTTGAGGTTGCCCTACTTTCTTTTTATCCTTTATTTATTTCATTATTTAATTTTATTATATCTGTACTGTGCTCTATTCATGGCTTCATACTGTTTTGTTGGCACATGTTATACTGCAGTGTTTTGTCTTTGTTATTGTAATGTTTTTATTGTAATGACTGGAAAGCACTTTGGCTCAACTCCTGTTGTTTTCAAATGTGCTATATAAATAAAAGCGAATTGACTTGACAATCAATCCATCCATAAATGAATCTATCAATCAATCAAATCACAAGATACATGACACTGAATATAACAAGTAATATACAAGAACAAGAATCTACAGAACATTTTCCCATGCAGAAGCAGTTATTCCTCACATTGGACAAGCGAAATGACAACTGGTAATTAGAGGCATTTCGCTTGTCCAATGTGAGGAATAACTGCTTCTGCATGGGAAAATGTTCTGTAGATTCTTGTTCTTGAATTCTAATTTGTTTTTCTTATTAGATAGAAAAGACTCATAGGAAGCATGTGAATTCAATATCCTCATTTAACCCTTTCACTACCACACTATAGAAGGTTAACCCTTTCACTACCACACTACAGGCGGTTATGTACCCATAATATCCCAGTCAAATCATCACCATGGCTACTGTCATAGTGTCCTAGGAGTTGTTCCACTATTCACTGTCTCTAGGGTATTGTCTCTCTGGTGTTCAGCTTAAGCAGAGACTTGTTCATAGTCATAAATCAAAACAGAGTTGTACACTATCGCGATTCGCGACGCAGACATGTTAATTCTGTTTTAGGGTGGATTTTCTGTAAGGACAGTACCAAAATGGGCCACTAGGGGGAGGAAGAAGAGAACATTTGAGCCAGTGTCTGAACCGTCTGCGTGTCCCACTCTCCCAGGATAAGAATAGGCACACCAACAGGTGACAGAGAGACTGCTGCATAATTATATCCCTGAAGACAGTGTTGGGATATTATTCACCCAGACAGCCGCTGTGGATCCTCTGTGTGAACATGACAACTCAAATCTTTTCGGAATTGCTGTGAACCATTCATTGCCTCTAGACTGAAACCTATTGTTTTTGGTGACCTCATGATGACCTTTCCTCTCGTGCCACCATCAGGCCAAACGTGACATTTTCGAATCCCCTGAGCCGTGTCTCGAACACCAGCGGTGCAAGCCCACATTCAAATGTATTGAGCACAGGTTCAGGCAGACTATGTGCAAAAAAGACGCAAGAACCCCCAACACCATCCGCCCACATACAAATGACCTTCAATATGAACATTATCCGACCTGTAATTTGATTTTGTTTTTGTTTTTTTTTCCAGGTGGAGGCAAAGATACTGCCATGCTGACTGTTTGCAAAAGGGTTTGTGTACTGTATAATTAGACAGGTTCGTTTGCAGGGTTATTCTGTTTAGTTATAATGTAGTATTTTATTGTCGGTTTTCCACCTTTAAATGATCCTATTATGGCTAAACACTCCTTGTGTTCTCATTCTCATTACAGTCAATTTGCACACATTTACATTTGAATGGTAAATATAGCACACATGCTAAACAAATTATGTAGTCTTAATCTCACTTTATTGTGTTTTATGTTTTTTAACAAAGAAATCCTGCCCTGTGACTTTGAATGCTGAGGTCAAATCTCCTATCAGCAGCCTATACCTGTAGATCTCAAGGTGAACCCAACTAACCGCCTCGGCCAGTCCTTCATACCAGCGGCCATCAGGCTCCACAACAGTGGGCAGGGACTGCTGCCAGACATCCAACTACTAGGAACCTAGTAGCTGACCCCCACCTAAAAGGACAATATACTTACCTTATGCATATACCGCACTTTATGTGAATACTGTATACTTCATCAGAGCACATATTTAGCATTTAGCATTTTAGCATTTAGCATTTTTTTTTAATTATAGATTAGATTTAGACTATTGGATTATTAGATTATATTTTGCATATACTTAGCATTTAGCATTTTAGCATTTAGCATTTTTAGATTATATATTAGATTCGATTTAGACTATTGGATTATTAGATTATATATTGCATATATTTAGCATTCTATAATTATTATTTTTTTAATTATATATTAGATTAGATTTAGATTATTAGATTATATATTGTAACTATATTTATTGTAGGGCAAAATAACTGAGAGGGCATACATACCCTCATCTCACACCTTGTTTCCCATATGCGCATGTCCAGAGTTAATGATATTTATATTGTTTACACTGTCTTTTTATTCTATTTACATTTTTACTTCTCCACTGTACTATGTATGTATTCTACTACCTGTACCTCCCCCCCCTCCCCCATGCTTCTATGATACCGAATTTCTCCAAGGGGATCAATAAAGGAATATCTTATTTTATGTGATGATCTGATCTAATCTCTTTCAGAATGAGCACACAGGAAAAAAAACAATACTAACTTTATCCATATGGTATACAGGGGTTCTCAACCTTTCTGCTGCTAAGGCACCCCTGTGTTCAATAAAATATTCCAGGGCATATGATAAAGACTTTTCCGGTCCTGTCTTTTTTGCTACAATGATGACAAAAGTGCTTGCTTTCAAAATAATGTTTACAGAAAATAAGCACTCGTTCACTCAGTGGAAATGTCTAGCTCAATGCGAGGTCTGCTGCTGCTGGCTAATAATACGGTCAATACGTGGGGAGATCTTTGACAAGGCAACACACATGTCATCCTCAAGGCTCAACTTGGCCCTATATTTTGTTTTCAGAGCTGTCATGGATGAAAAGCCAGCTTCACACAGATATGTGGTGCTGAATGGTATCAACACCTTAACTGCTGCATCATGAGATACTTGGTACTCAGCACCACACTCTGAAACTAGCTCTCCAGGTGGTATCAGATGAGATTTCAATGAGTTCTTCCAAGAGTTTGGATGGAGATGTGTCAGGAAGCTTTGTCTCAATGTTGTCTGTAAAAAAAAATGTTATCCAGAGTAACTTGGTGATCCTTTTCTGTGTTTTATTAACACCAAGTTTCATAATGATTTTCAGATTTTGAGAAATGGTCAAACTTATCCAAATATGGTATTTTCATGGAAAACAGTGCAGCTGCAACAGATAGCACTTTAGTGATAATTTTCTGTAATCCAAAAAGAATAAAAAAAAAAAAGATTTTATATATATTTTTTTATAAATCTCAAGGCACCCCTGGCAGCTCTCTGCGGCACCCTAGGGTGTATTCACTATACACACATGACTGTGTGGCCAAGTTCAGCTCCAACTCCATAGTGAAGTTTGCGGACGACACAGTGGTGGTGGGGCTGATCTCTGACAACGATGAGAAGGCCTACCGGGAGGAGGTCGAGATACTGGAACGCTGGTGCCAGGACAACAGCCTGCTCCTGAACATTGGTAAAACCAAGGAGCTGATTGTGGATTTTAGGAGAACACAGCAGGGGACACACACACCACTGAGGATAAACAGGGCTACCGTAGACAGGGTGAGCAGCTTCAAGTACCTGGGGCTCCACATCTCAGAGGATCTGACATGGACATTGGACAACACACATAGACTCAGTCGTAAAGAAGGCGAAGCAGCGCCTCTACCACCTGAGACAGTTAAGGAAGTTCAGAGTATCGGGGAAGATACTCCAGTCCGTCTACTCCGGAGCTGTAGAGAGCATCTTGACTGGAAACATCACTGCCTGGTATGGAAACAGCACGGCACAGGACAAGAAGGCCCTACAGAGAGTGGTACGCTCAGCTGAGCGTACTACGGGTATTGCACTACCACCCCTGCAGGTCTTATATAACAAGAGGTGCAAATCCAGAGCCTGCAGAATAATGAAAGACCCTCACCACCCCAACAACAGCCTGTTCAAGCTGCTGCAGTCAGGCAAATGCCTGCGAACACCAGCAACTAGGACAGAGAGACTTCGGCTCAGCTTCTTCCCCCAGGCCATCAGAGTCTTGAACACTGAACTCTCCACACACAAGCACACATGAGCACACACACAACACACACACTGTATATGCCCACACACTAGCAGTCACTTTAACATGAACACACACACACACATGCTGCACACGCTCACACTTATGGTCACTTTACACAATGAAAGGTCACTTTAAAAAAAACAAGAACGGGAGTGGTTCTTGTATAGTAAACAGAAGGATAGCAAGCTAGCATAAGGACACATAGTATAACTGTAGATTGTATAGTATAGCATTGTATAGTAGTGTACATAAGACCCAGTGCCTCATCCGTAGCTAACAGTGTATTGCACTATCACAGGATCTAGCATGTCTTACCATGCTTTTGTAAAACTCATGTACATATACCTGATATATGTCTTTACTCTTATTACTTGTATTATTGCACAAACGTCGCATTCTCATCCTATTGGATTCTTATTATTGTATTATTGTATTATGCACAATCGTTGCGGGGAAGACCCCCCGCATTTCAAAGTATACTTGTATGCCGTGACAAATAAAACTCTTGACTTGAAAAATACATATACATACAAACACATACACGCATATAGTTACTTTTATTTTAATTTAATTGTATTACATTTATTTTGTGAAAATCAATAGCCTATACAAATAGTTGGTAAGAGTTTATTGTACGTATATCCAGTGCCTATGAATCAGGGTAAAATACTGTAGTACAGTATATGTATGTTTATGGTTTCTCACTGATTGTGAATTGTATTATGTAATATATAGTACTATGTATGATTACATATGTTTAAGAATATGGAATGTATAGTAATATGTTTGAGAGAAAGGATATTGTTACGCTCTGATTTTAATACCACTTGTTGTTTTGTCTGTAAATGTCTTCTATTGTCATGTTTTATGTTATGTGTAAGTAGCTGATGTTCTGCATCAGCTAATGGGGATCCTAATGAAATCATAAAGTCATACTCTACATAGAAAAAGACAATGCATGCGTGTGTGTTCCGGTGTGTGTGTGTGTGTTGTGGATAATAGCCAATGCCAATTAAAGACCTCTGAGCAGGTCCTGCATTATTATTTATTATACTCTCAACTCCATTCTTTAATACAGTAGGCTGATGATAATCTAACCTAATCAACACACAGCACTACACTGACTTTTACTCTGGGGACTAACTTTTTCCAACGCAGTTTCTTCTTGGGAACACACATTGATGGCCTAATTAAACTAAATGTACTTTTAACACAAACATACAGTATTTAATTCAGCCTATTATACATTGCTGGAAAATACTATGGAAAGAAGTTTCATTCAAATGTTGAATTTTCCAGTCAAAGATTTCTTCCAGTTCATCCTGTCGCCCGAGGCAGTTCGTCAAAATGTGAACATGCACCTCTCTTTCCTGAAGCTAGAAATCAGACATGTTGAGCTCTCGCCAGTCGCACCCAGAGGAGGTTTACGTTCTGCTTCACAAGGTCTGCAGGGAGAAATGGCCAAAATGTCATAGCACAACATTTCTGTTTTGACAGTATAACAGTATTTGACGGTACTTAGTTTTCCAGTACAAACTATGTGATATGATACCTTTTATGGTGTCGTTATCTTGTAATACAGTTGTCATGGTTCTGTTTAATTCATAATGGTCTATTTTATTTAGCTATTTTAAAGCTGCTCCAGTGAACAATTGTTGTATTAAGGCGAGACACTGCAGGTGAATAGGCAAATATACTTTTTTTGTTGATTTTGAGATTTTGTTATATTTTGCTTCCTAAACATGTCTTCTATGAAACTAGTGACAATAAAACGTCAATAACACACATTTAGTTGTTTATTTTACTTCATTTTGCCTTATTGCATCCATAAATGTGCACATATTTAATGGGGAAGTGCCTCATTTGCATATATAAACATACATTTCAGAAAACTTGCAATATATTTTTTCTTAGTTTATATGTACATAACAAACTGGGAAAGTTTCATAGTGATATCTATTTAAATATTTTTTGCCTATTAGGGGGTACTACACTGTACTACACTGTTTGTAGCCTGTGTGTAGTTCTGTTCAGTTCAATAACATTATTATTATTATTATTATTATTATTATTATTATTATTATTATTATTATTATTATTATTATTATTATTATTATTATTATTATTATTATTATTATTATTATTATTATTATTATTATTATTATTATTATTATTATTATTATTATTATTATTATTATTATTATTATTATTATTATTATTATTATTATTATTATTATTATTATTATTATTATTATTATTATTATTCAGTTATCAGGCATGTGTTTAGGTTGTCTATTACTAATGGTTTGATTAGATATTGTGTTTGTAAATATCTGTTTAAAAAAAAAGTATGGCATTTTACAATACAGAACTTTGAAGGCGTTTTCCCAAAAATGAGTTTTAAGAGTTTTTCCTCATACTCTGAGCCAGAAATCTCCACTTCAGTAGCACTCACATACACCAAACCTTCCAGTTCTATTCATATCTATGTTCTGAAGGTATTTACAGAAGGGTTTGTTGATATCGCATTCATACCCTGATTTATATCACATTTTATTCCTAAAAACATGGCGAAATATGGAATTTTACCATAGAAATTGACTGAATGGAGTATTTTCTGATTTATGGAGTGATAAAAAGAGATATCCAAAATCCCCTCTGTAATAACATTTGGCTCTAATATGTCAACAAAATAAAACTATAATTTTGAAAATGGCTTTATCCAATGTTCAGATTTCTGTCCTGGAATTATATGCAAATTAGTGCATATTTAAGTAGATAATGCCTCATTTGCATATTTAAACATACAATTTCAGAAAACTTGTAATACAAAAAAGTCTTGTCTTAATATAAGTAATCAACTGGGGAAGTTTCATTGTGATATCTATTAGTTAATTTCTTTACCCTATTCACCTGTAGTGTCTCCCCTGTTGTATTAACATCAAGTAGCACAACATTCAGAGAACATTCACCTGCTCTCTCGCTCTTGCTGTGGGAAATCCTTCAACTTCAAAAGCACCTGAAGTAACATGAGAAACGACACGGCTGTGAGTTCCCTAGTTGGTGCCCTATTTTCTTAACTAGAGTCAGTGTAGAATAGAATAACCTAACCCATCCGAACTGTTCAGGAGCAGTGGGCCCTGGACCAATCACATTGCTCGGTCAGAACTGACTCTTAAACAGATGTGACCCACACCTTTTCCTGAGTGTACAGTCAGGGGCGTAGCTGGGGGGGGGGGTAGCTTAGGATGATTCCAAGGGCCCAGCACTGGGGGGGGGGCCCCACATTTTTTTTTTTTTTTTTTTACTAGACATCACTCAGGTGTATTATTGATGCTCTCATTGATACTATGTTTGTTTCTGAAGTGTGTGTGTGTGTGTGTGTGTGTGTGTGTGTGTGTGTGTGTGTGTGTGTGTGTGTGTGTGTGTGTGTGTGTGTGTGTGTGTGTGTGTGTGTGAGATATATATAGAGAGAGGGGGGGCTTTGGTAGACTATTGCATTGGTCCATTCATTGAAGATGAACGCAATGCGACATCCTTTACTAGGCTCACCCACCAACAGTGCAGGTGCTGAACTGCTGATCCGAATGTATAGGTAAAAACCATATTATGCGTTTTCATCAATAAAAAAATGGCCAAAAAAATTTCCGCTTGCGCGCTTATGCGCGCTCGCATTCACTGGGGGCCTACAAATACATTCTTTCATGGGGCCCAGAATCTGGAGCTACACCCCTGTGTACAGTACACGTACCTATCCACCTAGTTACCATTGACATGAATAAGAGGGTGGAGTCATAATATGGCGTATCCACCACTCTCCAACGGTATATTAATACGCCACATCTTCGACTTTCATCACATTACTGAATAGAAACGATAGCATAGCGTGTGTCTATTTATAAGATAAGATTAGATTAGAGCTATGTTATCCGCCTCAGTGTCAGCAGCATGATACAGCAGTGAATGGGAATCCTAGTACAAGGAATAGAAATGTTCGAAAAACGAAAATGACCATAATGACGTGAAGATTTAACCTGCAATCATTATTTCCTTTATTATTATTCTACAGGGGTAGGGTTTATAATATCAATTACCTAGTTACATTGTGATTAATCCATATTGTTATTTACAAAATGACAGATATTGGCATGTTGTAGATATTGGTTGTTACACAGTGCCTCGACGAACAGAAGATATTGGCATGTTGTAGATATTGGTTACACAGTGCCTCGACGAACAGGAGAAGATATTGACATGTTGTATATATTGGTTACACAGTGCCTAGACGAACAAGAGAAGATATTGACATGTTGTAGATATTGGTTACACAGTGCCTTGACGAACAAGAGAAGGAACAGAGACTAGGGATCATTAGAGGAAGTCTCATTTATTTGAGATTTTTCTTCATTCTTTTTCATTCTTTTCCAAAATGTCTGTCAATGACTTAGTTTTGTGAGAGGTTATGTTTACCTTCCCCTTTTGTTCTGTTTTTGACTCTGAGGAAGACGCTTGTCCAAACGTCAGTCACCCTCTGCAAGTGCTCCAGAGTCTCACTTTGGGTAGTTTATCTTGAAGTGCCCTGTTGAAAGGTTTGCTTATATGTTATATATCATACTTGGCTATCGCGTCTCGGCGGGATATTTGGGAAAACATGACTCTCTTTTGGATGTTTTCCAAGTATCCTAGCATGCGCAGCTAATGCTAATGCCACAATGTTGGGGCGCCATTTCCCTTGTTCCCCGCCGAAGGCGGTCTTTACTGTCTTCCCTCCTCTTAACCATTCATGCTGACGGTCAATCGGTGTCTAATGTTGGGGGTTTAACGGGGGCTTGTTTACCATTTACATGGATGGATGGGCTGAGGCTCAGGGCAGGTGTGCTTTTTGTGAATCTATGAATTGAAAATGGGGGTCCCTGGTGTGGACAGGACTGGCGTTTTCTCTGGTCTGCATCCCCTTACCAATTGTGTATATTGGGCTAGCCCATTCTGCAATATGTTAATGGAGTTTTCGTTCATTCATTCATGAGCCACCTGCCGGCCAAATCCTCCCCCCTGACCGACCTCTCCATCACAGTTGAGAATGCAGCTGTGACCGCGTCCCCGACCGCCAAGAACCTTGGTGTTGTCCTCGACGACCAGTTGAACTTCTCTGCTCACATCGCAGCGACAACCAGAACCTGCAGATTCCTCCTGAGCAACGTCAGAAGGATCCGCCCCTTCCTGACTAAAGAAGCCACCCAACTCCTCGTCCAATCAACAGTCATCTCCCGCCTCGACTACTGCAACACACTGCTAGCTGGCCTCCCGGCCACTGCCACCAAGCCTCTTCAACTCATTCAAAATGCAGCGGCCCGCCTGATCTCAAACCTACCGAAGTCGGCCCATGTTACCCCACTTCTTAGGGACCTGCACTGGCTCCCCATTGCTGCACGTATCCGCTTCAAGGCCCTCGACCTAGCATACCGTGCGGCAAAGGGAACCGCTCCCGGTCTCTAACTACACACCCTCAAGACCCCTACGCTCTGCATCTTCTTGCCGCCTCAGACCTACTCCTATCCAAGCTCCCGGAGGGTCATCAAAGCGAAGCCGCCTATTCTCAGTCCTTGCCCCACAATGGTGGAATTAACTACCCACCCCAGTTAGGACAGCCGAATCCCGTCCAATCTTTCGCCGTCGACTAAAGACGCACTTCTTCAACCATTATCTGAAATAATAATATTTATATATTTTTTTAAATATAACCCTAACTAACCTTACTGTCATGCACTTGTCCTAATAAACTAACCTACACTGTAACACGCAACACTTTGATGAATATTGTTACTCAGCTGATAGAGTTGTACCCTTCCTGATGACCTGTCGTACAGAACTTGTAAGTCGCTTTGGATAAAAGCGTCAGCTAAATGACTAAATGTAAATGTAAATGTAAATGTATCCCTTCATGGGTGCACACCGCAGTGGAGGTTGTTGCATACCTATAGTGAGGCAGTGCTTCACTAGTAGTAGACTTTGGTCTGCAGCCACCACTGGTGTTCCGTGCTTAGTGAAGCAGGTGGCATCAGTCCTTTGCCCTGACATGGTGGAACGGTGTCCCGCCCGGGCGACGCCATGAGACGAGTCGGCCCGGCAGGTGGCTGGTGGGCTGATGAAGCCTATACCGCCGCGGTACAGAATTAGCAGCGACTGGCAACATTGCTCAATTTGCTGTTTTTCTGTCAAAAATTATGTCTGGTGGTGGGGCCTTAGGGCCAGCCGACGTCTAAACCATTGTGCAAGGTTTTGAGGTTATTCAGCTTTTTGACCTAGCCGCAACCTATAACCGCAGTGTTGTGAAGAAGGCACGACAACGCCTCTACTTCCTCAGGCGCCTAAGGAAGTTCCAAGTCAGTCAGAAGATCCTTAAGAACTTCTACTCGTGTACAATAGAGAGCATCCTGACTGGCAACATCACCTCCTGGTTTGGGAATAGCACTGCACAAGACCGAAGCAGACTACAAAGAGTGACACGTTCAGCCGAACGCACAATTGGAGGGGGGCTCCCCACCCTCCAGAACATTTACAACAAGCGTTGCAGGGGCAAGACTAAGAGAATCATTAAAGACTCCAGTCACCCGAACAACTGCCTCTTTGAACTGCTGCGGTCAGGCATGCGATACCGGAGTCTCAAGGCGAGCACAGAAAGACTCAGAAGAAGCTTCTATCCCCAGGCCATCAGGCTGCTAAACGAACAATGAACACTACACAACAACAACCATCAAACGCACATAGCACACACATCCACACGCACACACTCACTTTAAACAAACACACTGTAGCACCCACTCCACACACTTTATAGCACACACTCACTTTAAACAAACACACTGTAGCACCCACTCCCCACACTTTATATTTATTGATGAAGGATTGCACTACAACTCGTACACCTTACTGTAAATTGTACCTAAATTGTACCTCATCCCATTTCTGCTTTGCACTATATAGTATTGTACATTAGTACACTGCATAGTATTGTATATTATATGGTAACTCAGTTACGTCTATTCTGCATCGAACATTGTACATATGTCTATACTGAACACTGTGACCTCATTTTCTACTTCTAAATTACATGCTATACTATGTTATTTGATACTATCTTGTCTAGCACAGTCTCTGGAGCGTAACAGTAAGAAGCATTTTGTATGAAAGTATTCTGTACTTCTGTATGACAACTATTAAAGAAACTTGAGAAACTTGAAACAGGTTGTTCACAGGCATTTTTGGTTGGAGCAATCTCCCTGTATCAGACTGGCCCTTTCTGTCGGGGTCCCCCCTTGGGTGCGATTGCCTCGTTGGTAGAGTCAGGGTGCGATATCCCGGCTCCACGAGACACCCTGCTCGCACGGTTGGCAAGACCAGGGTTGACAACGCACAGCGGGAGGGACCGGGCCACCTGTCTACGAATCCTAGCGGACCAGCGGCAGTTGGCGGCGGGGGCGCTTTGGAATTTTACCACGTATGGCTGCAGTGGTAGCCATATGTCGGTGTGGATGGAGAGAACGCTGAGGGCGGCGCTTGTGTTACAGTTTACACACCCCCGCCCTCCGTTTTTGGGTTTGGTACAGACTCTATTATCAGAGTCCGCGGCAGTGACAGCCCTGGCTGAGGAGATTCGTTCTCTGGCGGTGAAGCAGGCCGTCGTCGTGGTCCCATGAGAGGACGCGGTGAGCGGCGTTTCCTCCCGATATTCTCTGGTGCCCGAGAAATCGGGGGGGGGGGGGGGGGGGGGGTGGTCAGACCCATACCGGACCTGTACCATGTTCAGAATGTTGACCGTCACCCACCTGTTAGGCGCTGTCAGGTATTCGCATCCCAATCTTCCATCCTAGGACATACCTACGCTTCCTTTGCAGGGCTTAGCGTACGAGTACGAGAGGCTGCCGTTCGGCTACTCTCTGGCTCCCCGCATCTTCACCAAGTGCGTGGAGACAGCGCTGGGGTCTCTGCGTCGTCGGGGGATATGAATTTTATTCTACCCTGGACGACGTTCTGGTCCTCGGTCGGTCAGAGAAGATCGCCAGGTCTCATACCAGGCGGGTGGTGGAATTCCTCACCAGCCTGGGTTTTGCTGTAGACTGGAAGTAGAGTACTCCTCTTCCCAGTCAACGGGTGGATTACTTGGGCTTATTTCTAAGATCAAGGTCTATATGGGCATCCCTCTCAGAGTGGCAGCGAGTGAATGTTCTCGGCGCGCTCGGGAGGTTCCGTCCTAGGATGGTTACGGCGCTGTCCGTGATGCGCCTGCTCGGTATGATGGCATCTGCTCACTCTGTGGTCCCTCTTGGCCTCCTCTTCATGAGGAGGATACAGAGGTGGTTTTTCCAGTATGGAAATGGACCCGTGAGAGACAAGTGGAAGCAGCTGAAGGTTCCCATGTCAGTACTGGGGGACCTCGTCCTCTGGGAAGGGCCTGGGGCCCTCACCAGTGGGGTCCCTGTGGGCAGCAGGCTGTCACACGTCATGGTCTTCACCGACGCCTCCCTCACAGGATGGGGGGGATGTGTCGGGCCAACGCAGTAGGGGGCAGCTGGCAAGACCATGCTGCCCGGTCTGCACTACATTCAATGTGTTGGAATTGAAGGCAGTCCTTCTGGTCCTCAAACGGCTCGGCCATCAGGACGGACAACACGACGTCAGCGTTGTATATTGACAGACAGGGAGGAGTGCGCTCCCCCCGTCTGCACCGGGCGGCGGTCAAGCTCTGGCTATGGGCGTTTCTCCATCTGCGCAGCCTGAGGGCTCTCCACATCCCCGGCAGGGAGAATGTGGGTGCAGATGTGATGTCGCGGGGCGGTCCTCACCCTGACGAGTGGGGACTACGTCCAGACATAGACAGGTCTGGGACCGATTCCGTGGCCGCCCGGGATTCTGTACGCATTCCCCCCATACACCTGATAGCTCAGCTGTTGGGGCGGGTACGTCAGGAGCGCGGGACTTTGATCCTGGTTGCGCCGGGCCGGGGCTCAGCTGTGTGGTTCCCGGCCCTGATTCAGCTCTTGGTGGCCCCGCCGTGGCCTGTTCCGTGGTCACCGCGGGCCCTCTCTCAGGCACACGGAACTCTGTTCTGCCTCCTGTTCTGGGCCAGCCTCTAGGCTTGGCTGCTGAAAGAGTGAATCTGGTGGGGATGCGTCTTGACTCTTCTGTGGTTAATGCCATCCGGTACGAGTGCGCTCGCCCCGTCTGCACCGGGCGGCGGTCAAGCTCTGGCTATGAGCGTTTCTCCATCTGCTCAGCCTGAGGGCTCTCCACATCCCCGGCAGGGAGAATGTGGGTGCAGATGTGATGTCGCGGGGCGGTCCTCACCCTGACGAGTGGGGACTACGTCCAGACATAGACAGGTCTGGGACCAATTCCGTGGCCGCCCGGGATTCTGTACGCATTCCCCCCCATACACCTGATAGCTCAGCTGTTGGGGCGGGTACGTCAGGAGCGCGGGACTTTGATCCTGGTTGCGCCGGGCCGGGGCTCAGCTGTGTGGTTCCCGGCCCTGATTCAGCTCTTGGTGGCCCCGCCGTGGCCTGTTCCGTGGTCACCGCGGGCCCTCTCTCAGGCACGCGGAACTCTGTTCTGCCTCCTGTTCTGGGGCAGCCTCTAGGCTTGGCTGCTGAAAGAGTGAATCTGGTGGGGATGCGTCTTGACTCTTCTGTGGTTAATGCCATCCGGTACGCGCACGCTCCGTCCACTACCGCGGCTTACGCTGGGAAGTGGCGTATGGTCGAGTGTGGGGGCAGAACATTGTTCAGCCACCCTCTCGTGAAGCGTTTCCTGCTTGGCGCTCAGTGTCTCAAGCCTGTGGAATGTTCTCTGTCTCCGAGTTGGGACCTCCAACTGGTCCTGGGCCGGTTGTCGGAGGCCCCGTTTGAGCCTCTTGAGCAGGCGCCATTGGTGCGACTCTGAGGCCTAATCCAGTCTTCGTGCCAAAGAACATCCGAAGCTCTTTTCGCTCCAGGGATATTGTGGTTCAGGCGTTTCATCCGCCTCCTCACGCTAGTGAGTTGGAGGCGAGCCTTCACCTGTCATGTCCTGTCCGTGCACTGGGGGTTTACCTCAGTCGGACACAGGATCTCAGGGCTTCCGATCAACTGTTTGTTTGTTACGGTGGCCCTTGTGCGGGTAAGGCGCTGTCCAAGCAGCGCCTGTCACATTGGTTAGGCGAGGGCATTGCTGCCCTGTTAGGGGGGGCCTCGGTGGAGGACATCTGTGCTGCGGCCTCCTGGTCCTCCCCGGGTCCTTTTGTTAAGTTTTACCTCGTGGACATGACTGGGGGTTCTGTCTCCCAGGCGGTTCTGAGGTCTGAGACCTCTCCTGCGTCCCGCCATTTGGTGGGCTAGTAGGGGTGTGTGGGTGTGGGCCACGGGGTGCTGTGTCACACGTGGTCCCGCCTGTGCTGTGCGTTCAGGGGTGCCTGGTTCCCCCTTTTTCGCACTTTGGTGGAGTTGACTGCCTCCCCCCCTTCGTTAGGACGGGCGGGTGGACGGGACTCCCCTCCTACCTGGCTGGGGCTTACGGGCCCTCAGGGGGTACACTTGTCGGGCCACGCGTCCGCTCTGCCCCATATCTCATTGGCAGAGCGAGACGTGATAGCCAAGTCCCTTGGATTGGTTTCCGCTTATGGAAATCGATCTGGGAAGGTGGAGCGTGACCATTTCCGGCGTCATATAGGGAGACGCATGGGAGTGGCTTGGTCACGTGCAAGTGGGTGCATTTGTTTGTTTCGCGTGCACGCTAAGTGCGTGGAGATAAGAGGATATCTCATTGGCAGAGCGAGACGCTCAGCCAGTATTCATATAACTAGGTTATGAAATAACCTTTCGTTCTCTGCTGTTGGAGACTTGGCTGGGGTGCGTTGGACGTCACAGATAATAAACAAGCGTCTTGCCTTCTTCAGGGAATTCAACTTGTCTTATACTAGTTGAAAGAACACGACACAAAATATCAAGGCTGCATGCCTAATTTCTGTCACATTTGATGCTGCGTCACGCCACACATTCAGCTCTACAGAAGCTACCAGTTAGTAGTATATGCTGATAATTACAGACATCTTTCTGTAAAATGGCTCATCTATCCAGACGACAGAGAGGTCTTTGTATGAGAAGATAGTTTACAGTTTCACAGTTTCTCATTCATATTTTAAAACATATTTAACTCTTTCTTGTCACATTTTTATAAGAAGGTCCCTATGAGTTGAATCCACTTTCAATTCATTCACTTAAAGCTACAATCCGGAGTTTATCTAAACTTTGTGTATGTTATGTTCATATAGTCTTTATATACTGTACATATAATATATATACAACCTATCTACCCATAACCCCCCCCCCCCCCCCCCCCCACACACACACACACACGCACGCACCGCACGCACACACGCACGCACGCACGCACGCACGCACGCAGGCAGGCAGGCACGCAGGCACGCACGCACGCACACACACACACACACACACACACACACACACACACACACACACACACACACACACACACACACACACACACACACACACACACACACACACAGGGAACCATTGTATGAACCAATATATTAGTTCATATAAGAAATAGTTAATACTTAAGGATCAGCTAAACACAAAAAGCTAGTCCACTGAAAGACTACGATCAATAGCCCAGTGCAAACCGCAATCGACTTGTCCATCCACCGGCCAAAACTGGCACCCCACGGTGCAGTCCTCCCGTCAGTCAGACACGTCCTGCTCTTCAAAAGAGGAAACAACAACAGGTTAATTTCATCTTTACAGAACATGGTAAATGGACTGCATTTATATTACGCTTTTATCCAAAGCGCTTTACAATTTTGTTCCTCACTATCACCCATTCACTCACACATTCACACACTGACGGCAGAGGTGCAAGGTGCCAACCTGCTCAAGGACACTTCAACTCACTGCCGGGAGGAGCAGGAATCAAAGCAGGCGCCTTCCGATTACCAGACGACCGCTCTACCTCCTGAGCCACTGTCGCCCAGTACTTTTTATTTTATTTAATTCCGTATTTGTCTAAATTGTTGTATTTTCTTCCTTTCAACAGCCACATGTTTCCCAATAAAATATAGAAGGAGGTCTTGTTCACAACTGTTGTTGAAGAGTTTGACTTATAAACCGAGTAGTGGGCTGTTTAAGAGTTGCTTAGCCCATCACAAGTCAAAATACAGGTCTGCTTTACACCAGTGTTTACAAACAGTATTACTGTAAACAAACCTTTTATAGCCTCAGGTCATGAGAGAATATTTAACGTCACGTGATTGTGTCAGCACTTGTATGAAAGGCTGACAATACATTTAAAAATGAATAAAATGTCTTCAACTCAATAAACCACTAATGTAGACAAAGCCAGTATTGAGTCATACTGCAATCATAGACTGGACCCTTATGAAACATTTACAAAATTCTGACATTTCGGCACGAGAAAGTCCAATCCCACCTATTAAGAGATAATTGAGAACGAATGCTCAGTCACTATAGCCAATTAAATTCAGGTTTATTGATATTTTTCCACTGATTGAAAAGAGAGCCAAGCCCAAACCCTGTGGCCTGTCTCCCCCTCTGTCAGGCGTCAGGTGTGTGTCTTCTTTACCTGTCGCCCGAGAGCCGAGAGCAGGTACAAGTTGTTTTGCTTAACTCTGACCTTTAAAACCAAATTAAGAACTCAAATATTTTTTACTGCACTGATCTTGGAAAGTTCAATCAATATTTGTGAACACGAGCTACTCTCTCCTAAAGCCAGAAACCAGAGAAGTAAGAATCAAACTTGTGACGTCAGCAGGTATAAAGTCTGCAGCTGCTCCATTGACAGTGAATGGGAGACGGATACGGACCAGCTAGCCTAACTGTGGGCCAGAAACAGAGCTGTTGAGTCTGCAAGTTAAGCCGTGGTGATGGTGGTGATTATCCAGGCAGAGGAGTCGTTGTAAGACACATTTGTCAGTTGTCACAGCAGCACAATTGGTGACCTTGGTCATTGTTGAGTGAAAAAGACTCCTCTATCCCTGAGACATGAGCTGATACAATGGGGATGCGTCCAGGCCGTCGTTTAGGCCTGTGGGAACATGTATGCCACAGCCCATACTCATTCAGGACTCCCTGGGTTGACTGGCCATTGGCCAAGTACAGAAAGGTTTTCCGTTGTGTTGCAGATGACCCAGCGCACAGGAACTAAAGGCGATCAATATGATTGACCATTAAATGACTACAGACTTAAGTCCAAAAGGTCTCGTCTTTCCCTGTTATTTTTACAGTGTCACACTTTTACAGCAACCTGCTCATAATCATAATGTTGGAAACTGGAAATATTTGATGAAATCTTTGGCTGAAGGAATACTTGTGAAGTATTTGTTCAGTGGTTGCACTTTGTTTACTCTTTGTTTGACCTTGAAGCACAAATGGAAAAAATACTATAAAATAAATATTATTACACATTTGTATACATTCATTGTGTATATACCGGTATTCAGTATTATTTCAGTATGAGTATTTTCATCATTCTTTTGGGGGGGGGGGGGTGTAATCTTAGAATAATGATCCAATAGGATGACAGTATACCACGGGAGTCCCGCCTCTAAACGGTTGCTATGCCTACAACACTTTTTCTCCCTGAGTGAAGAGCACGCTAGCCAGTCAGGGTAGAGATGGGTGGGAGTTTGCGCGCACACTCTGAAAACTGCCTGGTGAAATTTTTACTACGATCCAAGCTCTCCGGGTGCAAGTTACGGTCGGAACAAGGCAGGTGAATGACTGAAGATGGACAATGTACTATAAAAGTTCTCAAAGAAAAACACCCAGGTAAAGATTCCTCATCTTGGTCCGCCTTCTACAGCATTAGTGTGGGTTTGAAAGCGGGTCGAGAAGCTGCTCTAATGTGCCGACTTGACCATGCATGACTCAATGTTGAATTCAAGCTGCCAGTCGCTTGTTAGACGCAGGGCAGACGTTTGTTTTGGCCACACAATGATGTTGTTTCATACATGGTGGGAGACTTGGTCAATGTTGTGGAAATAAACTTGTTTTAAGGAGACTTCAAATCGATACGACAGAAGATAATCTTTTACATTTTTTTTTATTTAGAATTAATCAAAACTTTTGTGAGTACTTTTATTTTCAAAGTAGCAAACCCAAACATCTGAATGTTGCATCAGAATCATTAATTTGCAAAGGGGTAGTACTGGGTAGTAGGGTATGTGCTGCAGTTTCTTCTGGCCTTTTCTATTATTATTATTTTGTTTAATTTTATATTAAATTTAAATATATATATTGTTTAAACATTGATCTGAATTGCTCTCAGATCAGACAATAACGATTTGTTTTTATCATGAACTCATGTTATACCGTCTCCTATTCAGAACTTTTAACGTATGTCTGATGATGTCTCAATTATTGATTGTGTACAGAGCTGGACAGGCTACTATGGGCCTGTATACAGTGGGGACTGGGGAGAGCTTTGTAAGCCTAAAAGGGGTATTCCACCAATTTCATTCAGTATTCAAATGTTTTAAGAAAGTCTTGTCTCTCAGTCACTGTCTATGGAGCAGCTCTTGCCTGCACATCTTGATGACATCACAAATCAAGAGTACTGGCGATCTTGTTTAACTAGCTCACAGATATTGATTTAACTGCTTGTAGGAATCACACTTATCCAGGAAGGTGTTGAGATTTCCCTCTACTCGCATTGTTTGTGTTTATTGTATTGACTGACTTTGGTACAAGAACCTTTACATCAACGATGACCTGACTGGTCTTTTAGAACAGCATGTGAGTAAAATTATATTTTTAACTGTTCGTTGAAGCACCCGGTGGCTCATTATGCTTGCTTTGTTTTTTAGTTACATTGATTGGGTTCTGAGAGTTGCAAATAGATTGGTCTATTTTCTATCGGGGAGTTATACAGCTAGATAGACTACCATACCTATGATCGATACAGGGAAAGGCACCTAAAAACATTTCAGACTGTGGCTTTAAATGTGATTGATCTCTGCAATACAGTATTTGGGGCGACAGTGGCTCAGAAGGTAGAGTGGATGGATTCCGGCTGTGTGTCCATACTGGTTGGATTCCGGCTGTGTGTCAAAGTGTCCTTGAGCAAGACGCTCTCGACGAGCAGATTGGCACCTTGCATGGTCGCCTCCGCCATCGGTGTGTGAATTTGTGAGTGAATGGGTGAATGTGTGAGGCATATGTTGTAAAGCACTTTGGATAAAAGCGCTATATAAATGCAGTCCATTTACCATGTCCATGATACTTGTGCAGTGGCTCTGGAGGTACATTAGAGCAGTCGTCTGGTACTTGGAAGGTTCCCGGTTTGATTCCGGCTCCTCCCAGCAGCTTGTTGAAGTGTCCTTGAGCAAGACACTTAACCCCTTAGCTGCTCCTGATGAGCAGGTTGGCACCTTGCATGGTTGCCTCCCTCTGCCATCTGCCTGTGTGGGTGAGTGAATGGGAATGCAACCAGTATTTTCCTGGGAGAGATGACAACCTCAGTCTGGGTAGGAAACAATGATAGTGTTGATTCTTGATGTTTCAAAGTTGTGTTAAAAATGACTGCAGTAAATATAATATCAGGTGCTGTTTTTTAAAAATGTTTACTGTTTCAAATCCACCCATCTTCCTAGGCCTGCGATGGAGGAATCACATTTGTTACATCTAAGCCTATACAACCTACATTTAAACTGCCACATTGGTTTTATTCAGTCACTCGTTCTCTCTCACTCTCACTCTCTTTCTCTCTGTCTCTCTGAGTAGCCAGATAGTGCTACTGAAAACTCTAGTGCTGCTGGTAAACAGTACACTCCCTGGTGTCTGGAGAACGCCTTGCTACTGCCAGGCCTGAGAAAGAGAAGTCGGGGAGAGTGGGATGGGAGGGAGTCAGGGAGAGATGGGAGGGAGAGGAGCGAGGGAGGGAGGGAGGGAGGGAGGGAGGGAGGGAGGGAGGGAGGGAGAGGAGACCGGAGAGAGAAGAGGGAGCGAGAGGAGACGAGGAGGAGGAGGAGGAGGAGGAAAGAGGGAGGGAGGGAGACAAGGGAGGGAGAGGAGGCAGGGGAAGGAGGAGGAGGGAGAGAGAGAGGAGGTTTCGCTATCACTCTGATATCGCTCTTGTGAGGAGCAGCTTTCCTTGCCAGCTCTTTTTAATCTGGACGAGATGTGATTTTGGCAAAAGGCATTCGGCGCCGACACATTAGCTCTTCAACACAAGTGTGCATTTTCACTTGGCTGCAGACTGTATTCTGCAGTTTAGCTGTTAGAAATGTTGCGTCTTGTTAATATTTCCTGTTTGGTTGCTAACTTCTGCTATTAGCCAGTTATAGACTAGAAGATAAGCTAGATCTGCTGTAGACGTTTCAATTTGACAACATAAACACACAAAATCTACTCACGTTTACTTCCTGTTGCAGTGCTCATATCAATACCTGACTGGAAATAACCATGGTTTCAAGCTGTTCCCTAGTAGCAACACAAATCCAATGAAACCGTCTATATAGGCCTATACGTTTAAAGACGGGTTAAAGGAACACATCGTGGGAGTCAGACAAGAGGATTGACATCAATTTCATATCTGTGCGTCAGTTGTTTTGGAGTTGTTTCCCTACTGCCTCCAGTCCTTGTGCTAAGCTAGGCTAGCATGCACCTGGAGCTCTCTCTAGGGCAACTGAACAAACACAACAAAACTGAATGGTCTGACTCTGGGGGAGATGGCAAAGTGTATTTCTCAAAATGTTGTAGTGTTTCTTTAAGGTTAGTTGGCATGATGGGGAATTAGCTTGGCTTTGTTTTGTTTTATCCTCCATAAAGCATCTTAACCCTTTCACTGCCACACAACAGCCGGTTAACCCTTTCACTGTGACAATACAGAAGGTTAGCCCTTTACTATCACACAACCGACGGCGATGCTCCATCATTAGCATCATTAGCTCCGCGGATGTAAAGGGTTAACCTTCTGTCGTGTGGCAGTGAAAGGGTTAATATTTCTCTGGAAGTCTTCACACAACAGACGGCGGGATTGCCATCCTGGGCACTGGTTGTTATTACAAATATCAGCCATGTTTGTATTCTACTCATTAATCTGGAGAGAATCCAGGATAACCTTTCCACTCGGTTAGGCACTGTCAGACACTGACGCTGACAGTCCAAGAATGGATATCACTCCTGTTATAGGGGTGAGTTGAGTTGAAAGGGAAATACTACAGAATTATATTTACTATAAAAATATGAAATCTTAATATATTGCAGTGTTAGTATTGCAATATATTGAATTGTGACCCCATGTATGCCAATACACACAGCCCTGAGCCCTATGCTAAAAAGTGTAAATGACAGTCCCAGTAGTATCACTTGAATAGTATGCTGCCAGCCAGTCAGACCACAGCTGTTTCTGAAGGACACGCAGCTTGCAGCCACACGTGTTGGAGATGACACTGAGCAGAAAGACGTTCTACTGGAGGTTTTATTCCCCCAAATATTATTTGATGAATGAATGAATGATCATTGTATTTATAGCGCTTTTTTCTAGACAGACTCAAAGCGCTTTTTTCAATGTAGGGTGGGAATTGCCTCCTTCACCACCACTGTGTAGCACTGTCTAGCACCCAACCTTGGGCTACGCAGACTCAATGGCTGTCATACACTGGCACCAGGCACACATCACACTACACAATGGCTGAAAGGCTCAGGAGACAGGGATTGATATCAGCCAATTAAGGGGGGGGAGGGATGATTAGGTGGCCTTGATGTCAGAGACCTGATTAGGCATTTGGCCAGGAACGTCAGGGAACCCCCTACTCTTTGTGATAGGTACCCTGGGTTCTTTAACCACCGAATTCAGTCAGAACCTCGGTTTAATGTTTAATCCTCATCACCATAACAGGGCCATTGTTACAGCCAAGTCCAGAGGACAGAGTGCTCCCTGCTGGGCAACAACCCCACTTTCCGACAACGGCCTTGACCGGGGCCCGAACTGGTGATCTTCCGATCAGGAGTCCGGAGCTCTACCCATGTAGCCACACTGCCAGACATTATTTCCACTTTAGTTGATCATATGTGATGGAGAGAGATGTGAAGGATGGGAGAGAGAGAGGAGGGGGTGGGTGGGGGCTAACTGAGAGAGATTCAGGTAATGCTATCAGGGTGTTGGGTTTTGTGTCGTGGCGGGTTAGCAAGCTGAAGAGTTTATGACAGCATTTACCCCTTTGGCTCAGGGGTAGAGCGGGTCGTCCAATGATCGAAGGGTTGGTGGTTCGAATCCCACTCAAGCCCATGTCCATCCCGTTGCCGTTGTGTCCTTGGGCAAGACACTTAACCTACTTGCCTCGTATGAATGTGTATGCATGTGAATGAATGTTGGTGGTGGTCGGAGGGGCCGTAGGCGATGATTATTCGCCACGCTTCCGTGAGTCTGCCTCAGGGCAGCTCTGGCTGCAATTGTAGCTTACCACCACCGGTATGACTGTGTATGAACGAATAATGGACTCTGTAAGCACTCTGGGAGTCTGGGGTCACTGGGGTGTCATGAAGAGCGCTATATAAATCCAATCCATTATTATTATTATTATATTGGGAACGCAAAGAATGAGGCTGGAAGTCATTCAGAAGCCTCAAGCAAGGCAAAGGTATTACTGGAATGGAATCCATTTAGACTAGGAAACAACTTATCTTAACAACATGGTTAAGGATGTGAGGGCTTTTTACGTTCCTAACCTAATTTCCCCCAGTGAGTAAACGTAAATCCTACTAAAGTCCTGTTTGACATTATCAACAACGTTGTCACTCCTGTACTTCCTGATGTGCAGTAGATTACTAGTCTTTGCAGTAAATCTCTTTTTCTTTGTGGATAAGATTAGGGATATATATAGAGAATTAGACAATCATATATATAATCTGCATTATATTGGCCATCAGCCACCCTGCTCTTGAAATATCAAGTTTTTATTTTATTTTATTCTGAAGAACTTTGTGACCTTGCTCTCAATAAAGAAAGAAACTTTACTTCCTACACCACACACACACACACACACACACACACACACACACATACACACACACACGCCTGATGCAATTATAGCCCATTTTAAGTCCTCCAGGCATTCATGTAAGCCCCCTGAAAGAGAGAGAGGGGTTCCTACTTTGCATTTAGATTTGAATTGACTAGATGTCTTTTGCAGAGTGGACCTCCCCAGTGAAGAGAGGACATCTTCATGATGAACACGGCAAATAAGTTCTCTGGCACACAAATACACACGCACACAAATACATGCACAAGTTATACACAAAACACTCTTAAATCGATAGGCACTGTCCAGACACACACACACGCCTTGCAGTCATGCACATTGTTACTTCACTGTTAACTCTTCTGTATTGGGTTCCATCACATTACTTATAGTTAACACCTCCCCTCTGCTGCCCTCTCCTCTTCTCCCTCATCTCCTCCTCCTCCTATCCTCCTCCTCCAGGGCAGGAAACTAACTTTTTCTTGTGGATTCATAAATGGACATTTTATGAATTTTATGAAAATTTGTATTATTCTACCAGCCATACTGAATTTTAGAATACATATGAGTCTGGTTCTTTACCTGCAAAAGTGTCTAGTAGGGTTGGGTAGATACCTACCTAGTACTGAGTGGCATCAGTTCCAACATGGCGGGTACAACCTGGAGTCCTGGACTCAATCACTATGCAGCACTGGAAGGAGGCACCGAAATCACGGCGATCCCGATCCAGGGAGAGCCAAGAAATACATCCTCTGAACGGCTAGAGGAGTTTCTTTTAATGTTTTGCTAGCAGTTACAATGGCTACAATGCACTTGTACTGTAAGCAGTGTGGTTGGCAGCAGCCATGTTGGCTCTGAGACGCTTTAGCCCTGGTTGGGGCAGAGCCTAACGGAAGGAGAGATGCAACTATGGTGCCTGTGGCTGTGATGCCATTCTGTTTACATTGGTGATTTAATGTTTGCATATTATTTATAAATATATATTCAAAAGTATAGATTCAGGAATTGTTTTAAGTCTCAGTTTTGGCCCTGGAATCAAAAGAAATTCAAACTATAAAATGCAGCGGCTTGGTGGCGCAGCAGAGATTGCGCTTGTCACCAATGCGAGAGACTCCGGTCTCGAATCTGGGTGTCAGCATTGCCTCCGGCTTGGGCCAGCCGTCATACTAACTCGTTTGGCTGAGTTAGCGGGAGGGAAGTCGATGGGGTGGTAATCTGGCGTTGTGGACAGCGACTCCTACAGGTCAGGTCAGGGCGCCTGCACGGCAAAAGACAGGAAGTGGTGAAGGCAGTGTGACCTCCCACGCGTTACACTTCACCAATGACAGGGCTGTACACTGCGATGATCTCGTCGCAAATTGCCCCTTAATTTGGCCGTTGCGATTGAAATATTATATCTGGTAGCAACGTTGCGAGTAGAGATTTCAACCCTTCATTCGCATTTCACTCCTAAATTAATCCATACAAATTGGATAATTTTTTTTAAACAGTAGCCTACAACCAAGGCTGTACAGTGCGACACAATGTCGTGGTGCTATGAAAGAATCTGTCGGCAATGAATGAACTTACTGCGATAGCCTGAGTGAAAAAAAGATTTTCGTGGAGTGAATCTGGGTCACGCTATATACTTGGTACTTGTAGTCTATCGTGCGATTAAAGACCATGTCCCTGTCTGCGTAGTCTATACATCCAACACCAAATCCCATAATTCCTAGCGAAACGAAACTGAATGTGGCCGCTTCCTTTAAATAATAATATGGCTCTTGCTCCGCAAGAACAACGGAGTGGATAATGGATATCAGTCCATTTTATGACAACCACGTCCGATGTGGAGAGAGGATAAGATGATGATGATTGACGTGATGATTGATTGACGGGGACACGGAAACTTCTAACGTTCAGGATCAGCCATGCATTACGTGAGTACCCCACTATTAGGACGTGAAATACTGTCTACTTAAATTGACACCACGGATCAATAAAGTATCAACCTATCTATCTAATAATGAGACAATATGCAAATAAGATAATACTAATAATTGTTGTTTCCCTCTATAAACGGCCCAACACATTGATCACTTTAGGCACACACTGAAACCAGTAACATCACAAATATGAAGCAGGTAATTACCCATACAAATAATAAACCTTTCATGGGGTTATTTACAATAATAATAATTAATTTGATTTCTAAAGTACTTTTCATTGTGAAACAAATGTATGCAGAGTTTCTTGTCCTCCTGATTAATGGTGTGTGTGTGTTGTGGTGATCTCATTCAAGGAGCACTACACAAGCGCGCGCACACACACACACAGTTTGTTGTTTTTGTTCTATTAGTGATTTACACACTTTCTCAGTTGGTTCATTATAAAAGATACAAACCTGAAAACAAACGCACTTAAATGTTAAATAAAAGGACCACAGTAATGAGGCAGGAGGAACATATTTTTTTAATAATGGTAAAATTGTTATTTAAAAATGTGCCCCTAAAAAATATTTTTTGCCCCTAAATTTCTCATTTAGGGGCAAGTGTGCCCCTAGTGAAAAAGCTTAGCGTACCGCCCTGAATGAGAGTCCGTGCTGTCAGGTGAAAAGAGAGCCGCTGGCTGTCTCCGCATGTGTTGGAGGAAGCATGTGGTAGACCTCAGGGCTCCCTTGACCGACCAGTAGGGGGCACATGCGCACAACGACCAGGTAGGGGAGGGGGGCATTGGCATAACGACTAAATTGGGATGGGAGGAAAAAGCACAGAAAATCAGGTGGAGAAAAAGAGAAAAAAAAAAAAAAAAAAAAAAAACTATAAAATGCAAACGCAAATATTTACTTTATGCTAACGAAAGAGGCAAAATACATTTGCAACCAGAAATTAACTTGGTTTGCGCTTCGCACTTGTCCATTGACCTAAAATTAAGGCAAATACATTTCCATGCTGGTGTGACTGCTGGCTTCTCTTCCCTTCCTTCCCCATTTCTCCATCTCCTCATCTCCTCCCATTCCTCATCCTCTCCTCCTCTTCCTCCTCATCTCTTCCCTTTCTCCTCCCCTTCCTCCTCATCTCCTCCCTTCCTCCTCCTCATCTCCTCCCCTTCCTTATCCACTCCTCCCCTTCCTCCTCATCTCCTCCTTTCCTTCCTCCTCATCTCCTCCCTTTCCTCCTCATCTCCTCCCCTCCCTCTCTTCTCCTCCCCTCCCTCCTCTCCCCTCTGTCTCCTCACCTGCCCTCCCTCCCTTCCTTTCCTCCTCTATACATTTACATTTTACATTTAGTCATTTAGCTGATGCTTTTATCCAAAGCGACTTACAAGTTCTGTACGACAAGTCATCAGGAAGGGTACAACTCTATCAGCTGAGTAACAATGTTCATCAAAGTGTTGCGTGTTACAGTGTAGGTTAGTTTATTAGGACAAGTGCATGACAGTAAGGTTAGTTAGGGTTAGATTTCTTTTTTTAATTATATATTTTTTTTAATTATTTCAGATAATGGTTGAAGAAGTGCGTCTTTAGTCGAAGGCGAAAGATTGGACGGGTTTCGGCTGTCCTAACTGGGGTGGGTAGTTCATTCCACCATTGTGGGGCAAGGACTGAGAATAGGCGACTTCTCTTTGATGACCCTCCCGGAGCTTGGATAGGAGTGAATTGAATTGATTGATTGAAAAGTTTATTAACAGATTGCAGAATGGGTACAGTACAGTACAAAGTAGGTCTGAGGCGGCCAGAAGATGCAGAGCGTAGGGGTCTTGAGGGTGTGTACTAGTTAGAGACCATTGACCGGAGGTAGGCGAGAGTGGTTCCCTTTGCTGCACGGGCTGGGTGATATCATGATATCGATATCGATAACTATATCATATCACTCAATATCTATAATTATCGATATTGTTATAAGTATTAAAAAAAAACATTAAATTTTTTTTTTAACAACAGATGTATGTTTATTTTGCAGCAATTCTTTGTCGTTGCCGGCCGCCATCTTTAGTGTTACAACCCCTCACACTCCAGTTCTCAGGCTGCAGCTGGTTTGAAAGCGAAAGTAAACAGGCTTCTCTGCTGGCTGTGGCTAGGGGAGTTGAATAGTTCTGGCTCTGCTAGTTTCTTTTCTATCTTTTGGCACTTTTTTGGTGGAGATTAGCTCTGCTAGCAGTAGCACACATAGCCTACTGTGTACAGACGGTTTCAAACTGTATTTTAAATTAGAAAGCAAACAAAATAAATGGACAAGAGAAAAATAAATCTCAATTTGGTCAGTATTGTCATTTGGACAAGCAAAGCCATTACTTTAAGTTGCAGGCAAGAAAGACAAGTCTGTCCACTGTCTCTGGTTTTAAAACTGCACTGTTGCAGGGCACAAAAAAAGAAAAAATTTAAATAAATAAAGATATTTTTTTTATTGATATTTCTTTTAATTATCAATCGATGTCGATTATTAAAATATATCGCGATAATTATCGTTATTGTTTTATCGCCCAGCCCTACTTCTGCTTCACTACTCTTCCTGCCTTCTCTTCTCACCCCTTTTGCAGCTTTCACCTCCAAACCCTTCTCTCATCTTCTCATCTTCTCTCTCTCTCTCCCTCCCTCTCTCTCTCCTCACGGCTCCCCCACAGTGCATGGTAGGGTGCCCATGATGAGTGTTAATTATAGATGGGTGACCCCCTGCTATGTAGGCTAGGGTGCCGCAGGCCCTGCCCTTCTCATTGCCAAGCAGGACAGTGCTGCAAGGCAGCAGCCACAAGGTGGGGCCTGCAGTAGTCCTCCAC